>NC_092389.1:23405792-23715701 GCF_030028105.1 Mobula birostris
AAAACAGCTTCTTCTCCTTTATCATCAGATTTCTGGGTGGACCATGAAGCTGTGAGCATAACCTCAGCTTTTGCTTTCTTTTTGCACTATGTATTTTTTATATCTTTCTTATTATAGCTTATAGTATTTTTAATATATTGCACTGTACTGCTGACACAAAACAACAAATTTCACAACATATATCACTGATAATAAACCTGATTCTGATTCTGATTCTAGAAAGAAAGTTGCATTTAAGCATCACCTTCCACTATCCCCTGGCATCACACAGTGTATCACAGCCCATGAAGTGTTTTTACTGTCTAATCATTCATATAATGTAAGAAATGAAGCAGCTGTTTTTCCCTCAGTAACCTCACACAGGTGGCAATGAATAAAGACCAGATAAATAAAATGAGTTTAGATTGCCAGCAAACAAATCAAAACCCACAAAGGCATCTTTAAAACAAAGTAATGAACATTGCTTTTTGAAGTTTGGCGAAGTTTCAGGAAAACTGAATCAAAGTTCAAAACAAACTCAGAATAAAGCCCTATAGTAATACCTTCACCTATCTTCTCTCAAGGACAGAGGTGATCATTTTCTGAAGATGGACCTAAACAAAAAAACTAACAGTGTGGCCAAGCTGTGTGTGTCTATGGTCTGACATTAGGTGAATTAGTTTCTATAAAACATAGGTTAATAGTCATAGTCATACTTTATTGATCCCGGAGGAAATTGGTTTTCGTTACAGTTGCACCATAAATAATAAATAGTAATAGAACCATGAATAGTTAAATAGTAATATGTAAATTATGCCAGTAAATTAGGAAATAAGTCCAGGACCAGCCTATTGGCTCAGGGTGTCTGACCCTCCAAGGGAGGAGTTGTAAAGTTTGATGGCCACAGGCAGGAATAGTACTAACTAAGACAATGCAGAAAATAAAAAGAATTAAACTGCACTTGCAGCATATCATAACAGGAAAAAATAACCCAGAAAGACAGTAAACAGTAAAGAGCCATATTATTGTTTTCCCCTTACCAGATGTCAGTAATATCCTTTAGATACTAAATCTAGTTGAGCAAATACTCATAAGGATACTCTTGGTTTATTACTCGACATTATGACCATCAGAGGATCATTATATCTTTCCATCTCACTGCCATTATTGGATTCAGTGCCTGCACTATAAGGGTTATCTTAATATAATCACTCTCAATATTAGACAGCATTTCTTCATTAGTCTCTTTGTGGCAGTATTGTTTACAATTTATCATTGGCTGGGGAACTGTGTATGATCTCAATTTTCAATTAAATAAAAACAACACTTTCTGTGGGTTCCCACTTTATCAGGGCATTCATGACAGCACTTGTGCTGTCAGAACTGCAGCAACATATCATTCTATAGAGGGTGTATTTATCGAAACAAGTACATCAGCTTTTCATTTCCTGCAGCATAGACAGTAATATGAAATATTATAAGAGCCACTGGGAGGAAAAAGCATGAAAAATCAATGTTTTTTTATTATTTCCTTCGTTTGGGGGATGTGGATGTCTCTGTCAGAATTGGGAATTATTGCTCATCCCACTGTTGACCTCCTGGTGAACATAATCCCCCCAGTGCTGTTGGGACTGAAGAATGGAGACCAGCAACAATGAATGAATGGTGCTTAATGTCCAAGTTAGGGTGGTGCATGATGTGGACAGTCATCTGCAGATAGTGGAGTTCACGTGCATCTGCTCCTTTATCCTTCTTGGTGTTGAGGATCTTGTGGTTGGGCATTGCTGTTGGAGAAATTGAAGAGCACCTGTAATAAAGTTTGTAGGCAGGTGACACTGCAGTCAATTTGTGCTGGTGATGGAGAGAATAGATGCTTAATGGTGGATGGTCTAACAGTCAAACAGAGTGCTCTGTCCTGAATAATGTTGCTGATGCTTTAGTCATCCAGGCAAGTGGGGAACATTCCATCACACTCCTGACTTACACCTTGTAAACTGGAAGTTTTTTTGGGGTTTCAGGAGGTAAATCACTTGTCATAGAACATATAATTTCTGATTCCCCCATGCAACGTTAGTAGTCAACTGAGATTCCAGTCAATGGTGAAATTCTGAAATTTAATGGTGGGGAGCTTAGTGATTTTAAAAATAATCAATACTAAGGATAGCTGATTAGATGACCATTGTGGAGATGTTAATTATCTGGCAGTTCTGTGATGCAATTTGTCACTAGTCACTTATCAACCAACGCTGGAATATTCTCTTGGACCTGTTATGCAGGCATAGGTTGCTTCATTTCCTAAGGAATTCTGATTAGAATTGATGATTGCAGTCAATTGAAGCCTCTTCAATCGAATGATCACAGTATTCTTCCTTGGATGGAAGAGTGTCAATCTACAGAGCATAGGTTAAGGTGAACAGGGTGAGATTTCAGAAGGATCCCAGAGACAAGCTTTTCGCACAGATGGTGGTGAGCAAAAGCTGCCAGAGGCAGTTACAATTACAAAATTTAAAAGGCATCTTGGAATGTACAAGTCCAGGAAAGGTTGAAAGGATACGAGCCAAATATTGGGCAATGAGACCAGCTCAAGTAGACATTTTGTTGTCATGGACAAGTTGGTGTGAAGGACTTGATTTTGTGCATAGTTATATCTCGATAATTCTGTCTCAATGAATCATCTCTAATTTACCTTAATGATAGAGGGATGTCATTGGTGAAGCAGCTGAAGGCTGTTGGATTCAGAAAATTGACCTGAGGAATACTTAGTGACAGGAAGCTACAGGATTCAATTTTGTCGGGCAGCATGGTAGCATGGTGGATACCGCAATGCTATTACAATGCCAGCAACCTGTGTTCAATCCCTGCCGCTGTCTGTAAGGAGTTTGTACATTCTCCGCATGACCGCGTGGGGTTCATTGACTTTTAATATGAACTGTGAACATACAAAAGAACACATAAACACTAGATCGAGTGGGCCAAGTGAGCTATTAACTAGAATGGTCAAACTAAAACTAAGGCCGATACAGGGGCATGGCTGTAGTAGCTTAACACTAAATAAATACAGCTTCTTAACAATGTCAGACTAAATGTTAGCCTCCTTTTCTGGAACCAGGGCAACGATAAATAGGGAGTGTTGACATTACTCTGC
This sequence comes from Mobula birostris, assembly GCF_030028105.1. Classification (NCBI taxonomy): domain Eukaryota; kingdom Metazoa; phylum Chordata; class Chondrichthyes; order Myliobatiformes; family Myliobatidae; genus Mobula; species Mobula birostris. The sequence continues at coordinate 23,408,917 of NC_092389.1, forward strand.
TTCCGGTCAAATCTCGACAAGACTGGAATGAGAGGAAGGGAATTAAATACCACCACAATGAAACACTAACAGGAGAACATCTGCAGATGCTGGAAATCCAAACAACACACAAAAAATGCTGGAGGGTCTCAGACCGAAACATTGACTGTACTCATTTCCATAGATGCTGCCTGGCCTGCTGAGTTCCTCCAGCATTTTGTGTGTGTTACAATGAAACACTATTTGGCTGGAATGTGCATACTCACAAGTATGATTGCCAAACCTATTCTGTGGCCTGCTTGTGAGGGCATGCAAATCCCGTGGCAGAGTCCATGGTTGTAATATTTCTATTCCTTTGTTATTTCATTCATCATCATTATGTGCCATATCGTATGACGTGGGCGATCATGGGCTTTCTACGACCATAATTGTTCTTGACACATTTTTGTACAGAGGTGGTTTGCCATTGCCTTCTTTTGGACAGTACCTTTACAAGATGGGTGACCTCAACCATTATCAATATCCTTCAGAGGTTGCCTGCCTGGTGTCAGTGGTCGCATAAACAGGACTTGTGACGTGCACCAGCTGCTCATACGACCATCCTGCTCCCATGCTTCACGTGACCCTGATTGGGTGGGAGGCTAAGCAGGTGCTACACCTTGCCCAAGGGGGACCCGCAGGCTAGCGGAGGGAAGGACTGCCTTACACCTCCTTTGATAGAGACGTACCTCCACTTCGCCACCCAGTTATTTCATCCCCTTTTCCAAATATTGTTTAAAAGGAAGAGCACTGATTCATTGGGGGGAACCTGAGTGGGTAGGAATCAGGAGGTGAGTTCTCATGTTAAACTTGATGTAGCTGAGGTTGAGAGTCAATATCCCCTCCAGCCTAAATACCACTATATCAGCTCCTTTGTGGATTTTTCCTATTGGTACGATAATAGGCACTAGATGGAGGAGCCTGGTATATAAATGATAAAACTACATTAGTCTTTCTCTCAACTGATATGTGAGACTGCTTGTAATTTTACCACCAGTTCCCAGATATTCTGAGAGGAGCAAATTGAGGGTTCTAGATCTGGTGTTTCAGTTGATACCTGGTGATAATCTGATTTTATCCTATCCTTGTATTAGTGTAATGGTGATGATACACCTGAACAGCTTCCAGGCTAAGGTTGTTAAAAGTCAACTGGACTGCTTTGGGTCTGGAGTGATTTATGGGCCAGACCACGTGATTTTCTTCCTCGAAGGATATTACTGAACCATCTCAATTTTTAATGGTAAACTTCCAGTTTAATTTCCATTATTACCAAGGATTATGTTTAATAAATCTTAAACTCCACATTGTCATAAGATTTTTGAAATATCTGAGTTTCAATCCCAAGTTTCTGAGTTCTTACTCTGATAACTGATGCACTACACCAATACTGTGACCCAACTCAAGGTATTTTAAAATCCATTTTAAATGGATGTCATTGGAAAGAGCAGCATTTATTTCCTATACAGTACTTCATTGCAATTGGAAATAGTTTAATATTGGAATTGGCTTGGTGACAAGCTGCTTTCCTGAAGCACTGCAATTCTTTAGATGGAAATCTTCCCTCAATGCTGGTTATTGGGAATTGCAGATCCTGGAGCTGATATTGATGAGGGCAGTTCCAGAACTCAAAAGTTACTTGGCATGAAGAGGAAATGTGTTACACGGGGGCATTGGGAGTGGACCCAAATGCAAGACACAGACACTGAAGTACTAGGAACAGGACTAGGTTTGTCAAGAAAGCAAGGGAAGAAACGACGCTGGACATTGACACAGGCCCTGGATGACACTAGGATTCAGGGCCTGGGCTAAGACTTGGGCTAGATGCACAGGACCCAGACATGGAACTAGGAACAAGGAGCCTGGACTAGGAACTCGAAGCTCCGGAACTAGAGTCTGGACAGGGACCCGGAACCTAGGTCTTGGTTGGGACTCGGAACTGGAACCCAGGTCTAGGCTAGGACTTGGAACTAGGATCTTGGCAAGGACTCGGGATGTGGCTACAGAACAGGACGAGGTACCCCAGCACAGGACGAGGAATCTCCAGCACCGGGCTGGGTGAGGCACCAGAACTACAAAGTGTAGATGAGGACACGAAGCTCAGATTTGGACAGGGCTGGAACACGGTACCTGGACTTGGTCTTGGAACACAGGAACACAGAGCCTTGGACGTGGAACTCCAGGGAGGACGAGGCTCTTGGACTAGATTTGGCTCGGCTCTTGGACTTGGCTTGATTAGGCTCTTGGGTACAGAGCCGGGACTCTTTCTAGGATGCAGGGCCGGGACCCTTTCTAGGACGCAGGGCCGGGATGACTGCCGAGGACACTTGCCAAGGACACCTACCGAGGAAAACTGTCGAGGGACTCCTGGACTGGACGGGAACACGAAGCCTTGACTTGGACAGGACTGGAACATGGAACCTGGAACTTGGAACACAGGAACACAGAACATAGAACACAGAGCCGTGACCCCTCCTTGGGGACAAGACATAGGGCCAGGACTCGTACACAGAACACAGAGCTGGGACCCCTCCTTGGGAACAGGACCTAGGGCCGGAACTCTTCTTTGACATGGACACTAAACACAGTGACACAAAGAGACAGTTCCAAACTCAATGATAGATAGTTCCTTACCTTGGCGTGGCAAGGCTCCAGTCTCACTCCGGCAGTTGAACTTGACAGGAATGTAGTCAAGGCTTCAGAAGGAAGAGGAAGGGAACAGTCCAGCTGGGAACCCTTGGTTAGCAGAGACAGTTATGTGCCAGCCCAAAACAAGAATCAGGTGCCTCAACTGAGGCATCCAATGGAACAAGGAAAAACAGGAAAACCCGGAATAAGGAATCAACAGAATGGACCCTGAACCGGAATGCAGACTGCACGGACCGGACCATGACAAAATGAAGCTGGAGGAATTTCTTTGTTAGTATGGTTCAAAGTAGATGAATGTAATGAGGCAAGAAGTTTACTGACTTGGTTGCTTCCATCACATTGATTGAGAAGAGATTGCTTGGATGGTAATTAACTAGAATGGATTTGTACTGTCTTTTGAGATTTCATGTAATTCAGTCACTTTATTAAGACAATTTAGTTCTACTGCCGTTAAGAACATATATGCAGAAAGGTGTTGGAAAAGGGCCAGTAACATCATAAAGGAACCCACCCACCCTGCTCATGGACTGTTTGTCCCACTCCTTTCATGGAGGATGCTATGTAGCATCCATGCCAGGACCACCAGACTCAAAAACCAGTTACTTTCCCCAAGTAGTAACGCTGATCAACACCTCCCTCCATACATCCCACCACCATTACGTCATCATTTCCTGTCAGTCACTTTATGTACAAACACTCCTGTACCTAGTATCACGTTATGGACATACAATCAATCTATGTATCTAAGCTTTCTTATGTGTTTATATTTGTTGTGTTTTTTTTTGTTATTGTGTTCTCTAGCAGGCATCGGGGCTGGTCGAGAGATTATCTCAGTGGGCTGGAAGGTCTGGAATATACACATGCGTATTCTGCGTTATTGAATTTTGAGTAATATTCTATACATGCATATATGTGCAGGGGCTGGGCTTCAAAGGCATTGTGTTGCCTTTGGGGCAGATATATAGGTGAGCAGGGGGATTTGGACTAATACATGCATATTCTGCGTCGTTGTATTTTCCTGATATTGTTGATCTGTATGTGCAAGGACTGAGCATCACGCTGCAGCATTGTGGGGGAGGGGGGAATCGGGACTCTTTTATTCATGAATGTGTTCTTGTGTGTGACTGTTGATAATGTATTTTAGCACCTTGACCCTGTAGTAATGCTGTCTCATTTGGCTGTATTCATGGGCCTTCATGTATGGCTGAATGACAATTAAACTTGCATTGAATTGAACTGAATATATCTTACTGTGTTTTTTTGTGCTGCACTGGATCTGGAGTAATAGTTGTCTCCTTCTCTACACTTGTGTACTGGAAATGACATTAAACAATCTGAATCTTTAATCTTAAAGTATATTGCATGGCAAACCTACTTTTCATTTTCACTTTCCCCTTCTTGCACTCTCATCTTTGACTTGTGAAGTATGTATGGTGCAAAATGGGATATCTTACACTCTCATCACTCATCAACCCTTCATCCTTTCTCATTATCTTCCTAACAACGTGGGTAAGTGCATGAAAATATTGTCACTGGAGAGATTTTTATTCATGTACTCACATCCAAGGGCATCAGAGATAATGTTTGTATCCAGCTTAATATGGAGATAGTAAATCTGTATAATGAATCACCAGATCCTGGGAGCTCACTGGAGAGAGGTCACACTATTGAACAGGAACTGAGTGACATTGAACATTCAGATGAAGGCAACCAGATGTCCATGCTCCAGAATGTAAAGTATGGAAGTCCACCCCCAGTGTCAAAAAAGCTTAAAGGAATTCGGCAATAAGTTATTTGGAACATGTTATTTCCAACATGGACTTTTCTGTCAGCACATCTGTGGAACTCAACAGGCTATATTTTCTGATGGTTGACATTACCACTTGCATTCCAGGAGAATTTCCATCAAAGCTTTGACTATTATTTTAGGAATTCTTGGCTCGTGCAATTGTGAATCCAGGCACATCTGTTGAAATGGACTTCCAGGAAATCACATCTTTAGTAACTGAGCCACATCTCAAGCTGTGGCTCATTCTATTAAGGTCAGCTATCCATTCCCAGGCTGAAAGTGTTCCTACTCTTGCAATTCCCTTTCTGATGCCTGAGTGACAACCAGCTATTTGTATTTATTATTTAACAGTTAATTTTTCTTTTCAATTTCAATTCACATTTGGTGTTTTTACTTTACTTTCCCAGTGAAAATAGGCCTACAGCAAGAATAGTTTTAACTCTGAGAAACCCAAAATTAAGTAGTCATATAATTATACTATATAGACGTTTCTGTGAGCTTCACACATAAAATCTATCATTCTTTATTCTTCATATTTCAACTACCAATGGGACTTTTACATGAACTTTTAATAACAGGCTGTAAAATGAAAGGAATATAGAGGAAATTATTCACATCAAGACTTGAAAGTGATAGGTCTTACACCAACCTACAGAAATAAAAATTCAAACCATACCAAAACTTGCATTTGTTTAAACCTAACTACTCATCATTCATGGGCACTTGTGCTCTGGCTGGCTGCAAGGCATGAATCCCCAGAGGACTAACATCTTAAGTTTCATCGAGTGTACACTTACCCTCAAAAATGTTAAAGCACAAATTATTACTGGAGTTAAATCCATTCATCAGACATTCAGAAGGGAGAAAGATATACTTCCTTTACTTGAAAACGGTCAAAACATCAGATAGAATGTCATTTTCATGAGAGGATAATAGATTAACTCACTGAGGCAGAGATGAGGACCAATTTCACAGACTTAGAGCAAACAATCATGGTCAAGATAAAGATATCATAATCAAAACAAGGCAGGGAGATTCTAATCAAATAGTTAAGGTATGATTTTTGTGTGAAAAAGAAGGATTTAGGGCAAAATTTTGCAATTGGTAAGGGATCATTGATAAGATTAACATAGGGCAGTGCTTCGCTCAGTGAACACTTGGGATAGTGTAGTTGAAAACAATTTGAAGTTAATAACTACGCAGAGAGAAAAAAAAAGTTCAGTTAATGTTATAGCAGATTAACAACAGTACAATTTTTTTCAAGTTGAATAATCTATTAAAAGGATATTGAGTTGTAATTCTTTGAGATTTGACCGCTTTTATTCCAGTATCATATTGAACTCAGGAATCATGGGATCAGAGGGGAGCGTGAGTCAGCAGTAAACTGAAGGGGAGCAAATAATTATTATCAGATGGAAACAATGTGAATCAGTGAGAAAGTAAAAGTAGGATATAGAGACTGGAAGGTTGAAGGTGAAGTTATAAGCATCGCTTTTCAAAGAGTTTGATCATGTGGAGCACCTAGAGAGAAGGGCTGTTTACTACATAACTTGCTTCCCACTCCTGCTTCTCCACATCTTGTTCCTGCTCTACCTCTAGCTCATCCTCTTGCTCTCCCACCACAAGCCTTCTCTGATAGATGGTGGGAGAGCAAGAGGATGAGCTAGAGGTAGAGCTCCCATGTTATTGAACAGGTTTGTACTGTGCAGCACACTGCAAAAAGAAAACAGCAGTTTTCTCTGAGAGTCATGTGAACAGCTACAATGTTCCTTTCTTTGACTGTTAAAACATGGCAGAACCGTCACAAACTCCCACAGCCACGGATGATCCTGTGATTTCAGTCTCTGAGGCCTACTTGCAAGCAGCCTTCAGGAGGGTGAACCCACAAGAAACATTTGGTCCAGATGGGGTACCTGACCAGGTACTAAAGACGTGTGCTGAGCAACTGGCTGGAGTGTTCACTGAGATCTTTAATCTCTCGGTTTGGCAGTCTTAGGTAACCACCTGATTCAAGCAGGTTTCAATTATACCAGTGCCTAAGAAGAGTGTGGCAACCTGCCTCAATGTTATCCAGTAGCACTTACATCCACGGTGATGAAACGTTTTGAAAGGATGGTGATGAAACATGTCAACTCCTGCCTGAGAGGTGACTTGGATCCACTCCAGTTTGCCTACTGGAGCAACAGGTCCACAGCAAATGCCAACTCATTGGCTTTTCACTCAACCCTGGAACATCTGGACAGCAAAGATGCATACATCAGGATGCTCTTTATTGACTATAACTCTGCATTCAATATCATCATCCCCTCAAAACTAATCAATAAACTTCAAGACCTTGGCCTTAATACATCCTTGTGCATTTGGATCCTCGATTTCCTCACTTGCAGATCCCAGTCATCTCGGATTGGCAACAACATCTCCTTCATGATCTCCATCAGCACGAGTGCATGACAAGGCTGAGTGCTTAGCCCCCTGCTCTACTCGCTTTACAGTTCCACTCCAGCATCTCTACTTCCTCAGGAGTCTGCAGACATTCAACATGTCATCAAAAACCTTAGTAAACTTCTATAGGTGTGTGGTGGAAAGTGTGCTGAGTGGCTGCATTATGGCCTGATATGGGAACGCCGATGTCTTTGGGTGGAAAATCCTGCAAAAGGTAGTGGACTCAGCCCAGTGAATCACGGGTAAAACCCTCCCAAACATTGAGCACATCTACATCACCAAAGGTTCTCACCACCTAGGACATGCTCTTTTCTCGCTGCAGTCCTCAGGTAGAAGGTACAAATGCCTCAGGACTCACACGACTGAGAAGGTGCTCAGGAAGCTTAATGGTCTGAGGGTGGATAAATCTCCTGGACCTGATGAAATGCATCTTCAGGTTCTGAAGGAAGTAACAGGAGAGATTGTGGAGGCATTAACAATGATCTTTCAAGAATCGATAGATTCTGGCATTGTACCGGATGACTGGAAAATTGCAAATGTTACTCCGCTATTTAAGAAGGGTGGGAGACAAGCAGAAAGGAAAATATAGATTTGTTAGTGTGACATCAGTGGTTGGGAAGTTGTTGAAATGGATTGTTAGGGATGAGATTACAGAATACCTGGAGGCACATGACAAGATAGGCCAAAGCCAGCATGGTTTCCTGAAAGGAAAATCCTGCCTGACTAACCTACTGCAATTTTTTGAGGAAACTACAAGCAGGCTAGAAAAAGGAGATGCAGTAGACATTGTGTACTTGGATTTTCAGAAGGCCTTTGAGAAGGTGCCTCACATGAGGCTGCTTAGCAAGATAACAGCCCATGGAATTACAAGGGAGTTACTAGCATGGGTGGAGCATTGGCTGATCGGCAGAAAACAGTGAATGGGATTAAAGGGATCCTACTCTGGCTAGCTGCCGGTTACCAGTGGAGTTCCACAGGAGTTGGTGTTGGGACCACTGCTTTTTACAATGTACGTCAATGATTTGGACTACGGTATTAATGGATTTGTAGCTAAATTTGCCGATGATACAAAGATAGGTGGAGGAGCAGGTAGTGTTGAGGAAACAGGGAGACTGCAGAAAGCTTTAGATATCTTAGGGGAATGGGCAAAGAAGTGGCAAATGAAATACAATGTTGAAAAGTATATAGTCATGCATTTTGGTGGAAGAAATAAACGGGCAGACTATTATTTGGATGGGGAGAGAATTCAAAATGCAGAAATGCAAAGGGACTTGGGAGTCTTTGTGCAGGATACCCTAAAGGTTAACCTCCAGGTTGAGTCGGTAGTGAAGAAGGTGAATGCAATGTTGGCATTCATTTTTAGAGGTATAGAATATCAGAGCAAGGGTGTGATGTTGAGGCTCTATAAGGCACTCGTGAGACCACACTCAGAGTACTGTGTGCAGTTTTGGGCTCCTTATTTTAGAAAGGATATACTGACATTGGAGAGGCTTCAGAGAAGATTTATGAGAATGATTCCAGGAATGAAAGGGTTACCGTATAAGGAGTGTCTGGCAGCTCTTGGGCTGTATTCCCTGGAGTTCAAGAGAATGAGCAGGAAATCTCATAGAAACATTCTGAATGTTAAAAGGCCTGAACAGATTAGATATGGCCAAGTTAGTTCCCATGGTAGGGGATTCTAGGACAAGCGGGCACAACTTCAGGATTGAAGGACATCCATTTGGAACAGAGATACAGAGAAATTACTTTAGTCAGAGGGTGGTAAATCTGGAATTTGTTGCCACGAATGGCTGTGGAGGACAGTTCATTGGGTGCATTTAAGGCAGAGATAGACAGGTTCTTGATTAGCCAGGACATCAAAGGGTATGGGGTGAAGGCAGGGGACTGGGGATAACTGGAAGAATTGGATCAGCCAATGATTGAATAACAGTGCAGACTCGATGGGCCAAATGGCATACTTCTGCTCCTATATCTTATGGTCTTAACAGTTATTACCCCTCAATCATAGGTTCTTGAACAAATGGTGTAACTACGCTCACTTAAGGATTCTTTATCTTGTTATTTCATGCTCTTATTTATTGCTATTTATTTATATCTGCATTTGCACAGTCTGTTTACAGTTTACAGTTCCTCATGTTTACTCTTTACAGATCCTGTTTACAGTTACTGTTCTATAGGTTTGCTAAGTATGCCCGCAGAAAAAGAATCTCATGGTTGTATGTGGTAACATATATGCACTCTGATAATATTACTTTGAACTTGACTGTATGGCTAAGCACTGGTCCAATGTTATATTCAGGTTTGCTGACTACACCACTGCCGTGGGCCGAATCAAAGGTGGTGGCGAATCAGAATTTAGGAGGGGGATTGAAAATCTGACTGACAGGCACCATAATAACATCTCTTTTACTCAATGTCAGCAAGACCAAAGAGCTGATTATTGACTTCAGGAGGGAAAAACCAGAGGGCCATGAGCCAGTCCTCATCAGAGGATCAGAGGTGGAGAGGGTCAGCAACTTTAAATTCTTTGGTGTTATTATTTCAGAGGAGCTGTCCTGAGCCTAGCACGTAAGTGCAATTACGAAGAAAGCACAGCAGCACCTCTATTTCCTTAGCAATTTGCAGAGATTTGGCATAACATCTAAAACTTTGACAAACTTTGATAGATGTGTCGTGGAGAGCATATTGACTGGCTGCATCACAGCCTGGTATGGAAACACCAATACTCTTGAACGGAAAGCCCTACAAAAATAATGGATACAACCCAGTCCATCATGGGTAAAGCCCTCCCCACTATTGAACACATCCATACAAATCAATGTCACAGGAAAGCATCATCTATCATCAGGGATCTCCACCACCCAGGCCATGGTCCCTTTTTGCTGCTGGAGAAAGGGGAATCTAAGAGGAGAGGACAGAAGGCCATGGAAGAAAGAAAAGGGGGAGGAGCACCAGAGGGAGGTGATGGGCAGGCAAGAAGGTGAGAGAGGGAAAACCAGATGGGGAATGGTAAAGAAAAAGTCGGGGGGGGGCATTACCGGAAGTTCGAGAAATTGATGTTCATGCCTTCAGGTTGGAGGCCACCCAGATGGAATATAAGGTGTTGCTCCTCCAACCTGAATGTGGCCTCATCACGACAGTAGAGGAGGCCATGGATTGACATATTGGAATGGAAATGGGAAGTGGAATTAAAATAGGTGTCCACTGGGAGATCCTGCTTCGTCTGGCAGAAGAATTTGCCTCTTTGGGTAGAATCTAGAAAGTTGGCGCCCAAGTTCACTGGACCTGAGGAAAGTAAACCTGGTAGCTTACACCTTGCAGCTCCACAAGACCCTAAAGATTAATTCCACCTTCTACATCTCTAAATTAAAACCTGTCTGCACCAGCCCCTTAGCCCCATCACCATCAGACCCACCGCCACCCAGGTTTATCGATGGGGAACAGGTCTTGACAGTGAGAAGACCTCTGGACTCATGTATTGTTCGGGGTGTTTGGCAATATCTTGTGTACTGGGAAGGATCTGGACCTGAGGAAAGGTGCTAGGTGCCTGAAAGAGATGCATGGGATCTGATTCTCATCCACAACTACTATCACTGCATCTTCGAGCAGCCAGGGTCGTTAGGAGTCAGCTGTAGAGGACAGGGTCCTGTTCGGAGACATTTTCAACTATGCCAGTCTGGAGTATGGATAGGTGGAGTGGCCCCTTTAACGTTTCAGGATGTTTCCTTTGATTGCTAATCATATTTTGGGCACCAAGAGTTGAGTACTCAGGTGCTCAGTCGTAAGCCTAACTGGAGATATGGTCTAGTTTTTGTTTTTGCCCAGTTCTCATTCCAGCTCGATTCCAGCCTCAGATACTCCAGCACTTGGCTCCAAACCACCTTCGTCAAGGTCTCTCATCACGATTAGTGCCTCAGGACCCACTCCATCAGGTTCGAGAACAGATATTACCCCTTAACCATCAGGCTCTTGAACCAAAGGGGATAACTTCACATCTCTCTGTACCTCTTCCTCTGCAGTATCAACACTTCTCTCAGTTTCTCACACTCAACTCGCTTTACTTGCTTCTCAACTGATTTAGTTTCATCCACAAAAGGGGAGCACTTCCTACTGGCCAGAGAATTCATGTAATTGTTATTAAACAGTGCTATCCCAACTACAGCCCTGTTGACATCTTATTGGTCAGGACTCAGACCACCAGCTTCAAAAATGTTTATTACCCCTTAACCATCAGGCTCTTGAACCAGAGGGGATAATGTCACTCAACTTCGCTATCCCCATCACTGAAATGTTCCCAGAACCAATGAATTCACTTTCAAGGACTCTTTGTCTCATGGGCTTGATCCCGCATAGTACTGCTGCTGCAAAGACAACAAATTTCACAACATATGCCAGTGATATTAAACCTAATTCTGATTGTGACTTATTGCTTATTTATTATAATTTCTTTCTTTTTCTTTTTGCAAAGTTTGTTGACTTTTGCATACTGATTGTACACCCAGTTGGTGCAGTCTTTCATTGATTCTGTTATGGTTATTGGATTTATTATGAATGCCCACAAGAAAATAAATCTCAGGGCTGTATATGGTGACATTTATTTACTTTTATAAAAAAATTATTTGAACTTTGAACTTTGAAGATATCTGTTGTCTATGCAATGGATGTCCATTGTTGTAGAACTGCTCCCATCTGGGTCTACCTGCATTTGAGTGAAGGTGATTGTAATAAGTTATTTAAGGAAAATCTCTCTCAGTATATATATATATAATATTACTTTCAATTACCTCACAACGATAAAAGAAAATTAATGTGGAATTAAGGAAGTGTGACTTCTGACAGATTATCAGAAAATCACCCATTTGGAGTGGCCAAACACCATAGTAATGCACATCTGTGGAGCGGCAAGTCCAAGTTCATTCAAGGTGCAAGCGACATAATGAAACTCTATACTGTGGGGAAGCCTGCAATCAACTAAGTACTCAAGCATGCTCCATCTTGTGGCCTCTGCCAAGACAGAATGAGATTTACTTGTTTCTCATCACATGCTGAGCCACAGGGATCTCCCTCATATGCCCATGTAGGATTAACTGAGATATGAGGCTTATATCTCCACTAGCAGTCTCAACAGAGCCAGAGGCTTAAAATAATTAAGAATCTTGGTTATCTTGACAGCTGCAGGCAATGCCGGTGCGCTGCTGTATTTGGTGATTTTCAGTCTCAACTTCTTCCATTGAATTGAAGACAATTCATACTGGTTGCTATTGTAGTTGCAGAAAGAAAATTGCTTCTGAAGCACCTTGGTAATTTTTACCTCAGATGGAGAGCTCTGTTCCCCTCCTCTCCTCCTTCTTCTTCCTTCAGCTTGGCAGCTCCCTTCAAAGCCGAGCAATATTTGGTTCTGATGACAAGTTTAATCAGGCTAACTTTTAGAAGTTAGCCTTCTTTTAGACTGTTAGAAGTTATACTTTATCTGTAAGAGTATATAAATGGCATATAAAACTCAAGCATATCAAGAAAAATTAGTGCTAAATGAACATGCCACGCCCAAGTTTTGCAAAACCCATCCGGTTCCTTATACCATCTGTGATAAAGTAGCCAGTGAGATCACATGGAGGCTGAAGGAATTCTTTCCAAGTGTTAATGGAGCCCATGGGCAATACTAGTGGTCCCAGTCGCCAAGAGTGTAAACTTGTCATTTTTCTCATAGACTATGTTTTCTAAGCTTGCTTCCATTTTTATATAATCACTTCTTGTTGTGCATTTAATATTTTAGCAATATTGTAAAGTTATTGTTTGATTAAGCATTCTTTGTTACTTGCATAATGCATTGTGGGCTGTCTGTAAAAGTATATAAATGGCATACGTCATGATGCACCATGATACATGTGAGCTTCACTTAAAGTAAAAACAAAGTACTCTAGTTTATCTCCTAGCTCCATGGTTTACTTCCAATTAGCTTTAATGTTTCCGAGTTACAAAACAGAACAGCAGCAACAAGGAAGTTTTAAACAAATCTGATGGTATCACTGAAATGCTGAAAGTGAAAAAACAGAGCAGCAAGAAACGATCTAGTCAAAAAACAATGCAACATGGGCTTCATCAGGAACAGAGACTGCTGAGTTAAAAAAGGCTGAAAACAGGAGAATTCACAGGTTCATAAAGAGTGTCCTGTCCTGTCCATACTGCACTAACCGCCGCCACTGGGCTCTAAACATGCAGGAGCAATGTGTGGTTAAGTGCCCTTGCTCAAGGACAGAACACGTTGCCTCAGCTGAGGCTCGAACTCGTAACCTTCAGATCACTAGTCCAACGCCTTAACCACTTGACCACGTGAGTACCAGATGATAATAATCATAATAAAACAGAACAGAAATGGCTGGCTACATTGGAAAGATTTGACACTTTGATTAGACAACAGATAACAAACTCATGTAGATTGAGCTAATTGAGTAGTATTTTGAAGCAAGTGAAACAGCCAATGAAAAATGAGTGCAAGTTTTGCTGAATGCATTGAGTTTAATGTTTGCCTAGAAATTTAACTGTTCCTAACAAATCACTCAAAATCAGCTTTGCTGATATCGTGAGCATAATGGACGAACATTTAAAACTGATTGTTGTTTGTGAAAGGCTTTAGGTTTCATGAGTGGAATCAAAAGGAAGAGCAGTCCATTTCAGCACACGTAGCTAAATTGAAGAAATTGTCTGATCATTGTAAGTTCAGTGATGGGCTGAGTGATGCACTGAGAGATCAGTTAGTTTGTGGAATCTTACAAGAAAGTATCCAAAAATGGCTCCTAATGGAAACACAGTTTACATTTAAAAGAGCAGTTGAAATTGCTGTATGATTGGAAATTGACTTGTAGTCAGCAATAAAAGCAAGCATGAACAAAATTGCAATGTCTAAACAAAATTGGCTTGGCTGAACAAATCGAGGCAGGGGCTCATACACCAGATCAAGACAGATTTAAAGTTGAAACATGCAGAAAATGCAACAAAGTAGGACATATTCAAAGAGCATGTCAGGCAGACAAAAATAAACGAACTACACACTGAAGAGGTAAAAATAAAAATTCAAGTTGCAGTTTCAAAAGGAGCACTAATCTGCATGCTGTTGATGTAAAATCTGAAAATGTTAAGAATGACCCAGGACAAGGTAGCCTTAAGATTTACATTGTGAAAACTAACAATAAACAAGCAATAAGGTTCACATCATGAGTGAATGACAAATTAATTAAAATGGAATTGGACACTGGTTTAACTGCTTCAGTCATTCCACAAAATGAGTTTAAATATCATTTCAAATATACTAAACAGAAGCCTGCAGATATCCAACAAAGAACTTGTATTGGAGAAAATATAACTCCTGTGGGAATGACATTTGTAACAGTGAAACACAACAACCAGTAAGCCACTTTGGGCTTGTATGTGGTAAAAACAGGAGAGCCAGTATTGTGGGGTTGTGTTTGGCTGAGCCAACTACAGCTTGATTAGAGATCCATCCACAATTTGCATGCCACATTCCCTACAACAGAATCAACTGAAAGCAAATTAAGAACATAGAACAGTACAGCACAGTACAGGCCCTTCGGCCCACAACGTTGTGCCGACCCTCAAACCCTGTCTCCCATGTAAGCCCCCACCTTAGATTCCTCCATATACCCGTCCAGTATTCTCTTAAACTTCACTAGTGTATCTGCCTCCACCACTGACTCAGGCAGTGCATTCCACGCACCAACCACTCTCTGAGTAAAAAGCCATCCTCGAATATCCCCCTTGAACTTCCCACCCCTTACCTTACAGCCATGTCCTCTTGTATTGAGCAGTGGTGCCCTGGGGAAGAGGTGCTGGCTATCCACTCTAACTATTCCTCTTATTATCTTGTACACCTCTATCATGTCTCCTCTCATCCTCCTTCTCTCCAAAGAGTAAAGCCCTAGCTCCCTTAATCTCTGATCATAATGCATACTTTCTAAACCAGGCGGCATCCTGGTAAATCTCCTCTGTACCCTTTCCAATGCTTCCACATCCTTCCTATAGTGAGGTGACCAGAACTGGACACAGTACTCCAAGTGTGGCCTAACCAGAGTTTTATAGAGCTGCATCATTACATCGCAACTCTTAAACTCTTTCCCTCGACTTATGAAAGCTAACACCCCATAAGCTTTCTTAACTACCCTATCCACCTGTGAGGCAACTTTCAGGGATCTGTGGACATGTACCCCCAGATCCCTCTGCTCCTCCACACTACCAAGTATCCTGCCATTTACTTTGTACTCTGCCTTGGAGTTTGTCCTTCCAAAGTGTACCACCTCACACTTCTCCGGGTTGAACTCCATCTGCCACTTCTCAGCCCACTTCTGCATCCTATCAATGTCTCTCTGCAATCTTTGAAAATCCTCTACACTATCTACAACACCACCAATCTTTGTGTCGTCTGCAAACTTGCCAACCCACCCTTCTACCCCCACATCCAGGTCGTTAATAAAAATCACAAAAAGTAGAGGTCCCAGAACAGATCCTTGTGGGACACCACTAGTCACAATCCTCCAATCTGAATGTACTTCCTCCACCACCTCCCTCTGCCTTCTGCAGGCAAGCCAATTCTGAATCCACCTGGCCAAACTTCCCTGGATCCCATGCCTTCTAACTTTCTGAATAAGCCTACCGTGTGGAAACTTGTCAAATGCCTTACTAAAATCCATATAGATCACATCCACTGCACTACCCTCATCTATATGCCTGGTCACCTCCTCAAAGAACTCTATCAGGCTTGTTAGACACGATCTGCCCTTCACAAAGCCATGCTGACTGTCCCTGATCAGACCATGATTCTCTAAATGCCTATAGATCCTATCTCTAAGAATCTTTTCCAACAGCTTTCCCACCACAGACGTAAGGCTCACTGGTCGATAATTACCTGGACTATCCCTACTACCTTTTTTGAACAAGGGAACAACATTCGCCTCCCTCCAATCCTCCGGTACCATTCCCATGGACAACGAGGACATGAAGATCCTAGCCAGAGGCTCAGCAATCTCTTCTCTCGCCTCGTGGAGCAGCCTGGGGAATATTCTGTCAGGCCTCGGGGACTTATTTGTCCTAATGTATTTTAACAACTCCAACACCTCCTCTCCCTTAATATCAACATGCTCCAGAACATCAACCTCATTCATATTGTCCTCACCATCATCAAGTTCCCTCTCATTGGTGAATACCGAAGAGAAGTATTCATTGAGGACCTCGCTCACTTCCACAGCCTCCAGGCACATCTTCCCACCTTTATCTCTAATCAGTCCTACCTTCATTCCTGTCATCCTTTTTTTCTTCACATAATTGAAGAAGGTCTTGGGGTTTACCTTTACCCTACTCACCAAGGCCTTCTCATGCCCCCTTCTTGCTCCCCTCAGCCCCTTCTTAAGCTCCTTTCTTGCTTCCATATATTCCTCAATAGACCCATCTGATCCTTGCTTCCTAAACCTCATGTATGCTGCCTTCTTCCACCTGACTAGCTTTTCCACCTCACTTGTCACCCATGGTTCCTTCACCCTACCATTCTTTATCTTCCTCACCGGGACAAATTTATCCCTTACAGCCCACAAGAGATCTCTAAACATCGACCACATGTCCATAGTACATTTCCCTGCAAAAACATCATCCCAATTCACACCCGCAAGCTCTAGCCTTATAGCCTCATAATTTGCCTTTCTCCAATTAAAAATTTTCCTGTCCTCTTTGATTCTATCCTTTTTCATGATAATTATAAAGGCCAGGGAGCGGTGGTAACTGTCCCCCAGATGCTCACCCACTGCGAGATCTATGACCTGACCCGGTTCATTACCTAGTACTAGATCTAGTATAGCATTCCCCCTGGTCGGCCTGTCCACATACTGTGACAGGAATCCATCCTGGACACACTTAACAAATTCTGCCCCATCTAAACCCTTGGAACTAATCAGGTGCCAATCAATATTAGGGAAGTTAAAGTCACCCATGATAACAACCCTGTTATTTTTGCACCTTTCCAAAATCTGCCTCCCAATCTGCTCCTCTGTATCTCTGCTGCTACCAGGGGGCCTATAGAATACCCCCAATAGAGTAACTGCTCCCTTCCTGTTCCTGACTTCCACCCATATTGACTCAAAAGAAGATCCTGCTACATTACCCACCCTTTCTGTAGCTGTAGTAGTATCCTTGACCAGTAATGCCACCCCTCCTCCCCTTTTTCCACCCTCTCTATCCCTTTTAAAGCACTGAAATCCAGGAATATTGAGAATCCATTCCTGCCCTGGTGCCAGCCAAGTCTCTGTAATGGTCACTACATCATAATTCCATGTATGTATCCAAGCTCTCAGCTCATCACCTTTGTTCCTGATGCTTCTTGCATTGAGGTACACACATTTCAGCCCTTCTACCTTACTGTCTTTACACCGTTTATTCTGCTTCTCTTTCCTCAAAGCCTCTCTGTATGTTAGATCTGGCTTTACTCCATGCACTTCTTTCACTGCTCTATCGCTCTGGGTCCCATCCCCCTTGCAAATTAGTTTAAACCCTCCTGAACCATGCTAGTAAACCTACCTGCAAGGATGTTGATCCCCCTTGAGTTCAGGTGCAACCCATCCAATCTGTACAGGTCCCACCTTCCCCAGAAGAGATCCCAATGATCTAAAAATCTAAAACCCTGCCCCCTGCACCAGATCCTCAGCCACGCATTTAACTGCCATCTCCTCCAATTCTTACCATCTCTGTCATGTAGCACTGGCAGCAATCCTGAGAACGTCACCCTCGAGGTCCTGTTCTTCAGCCTTCTGCCTAATTCCCGAAACTCACACTTCAGGACCTCATCCCTCTTCCTGCCTATGTCGTTGGTCCCAACATGTATCACGAATTCTGGTTGCTTTCCCTCTCGTACCAGGATACCAGGAAATATACTGGATGATGCCAGAGCAGTGTTTGAGGATGGCTTTCGAAAACTCAAGCATATCAAGAAAAATTAGTGTTAAATGAACATGCCACGCCCAAGTTTTGCAAAGCCCATCTGGTTCCTTATACCATCTGTGATAAAGTAGCCAGTGAGCTAGATCACATGGAGGCTGAAGGAATTCTTTCCAAGTGTTAATGGAGCCTATGGGCAATACCAGTGGCCTCAGTAGCCAAGAAAAATAGGTCTGTCGGGATCTGTGATGATCTTAGTGTCACCATCAACCCATTACTGAAAGTAAATCAATACCTTCCGTCCAAGACAGACAATATCTTTCCAAACCTTTCTGGAGGGAAACACTTCAGCAAAGTGGACTTAGCTGAGGCCTACTTACAGATGAAGATGGAAGAAGAGTCCAAAGTGGTTAATAGACAATAGGTGCAGGAGTAAGCCATTCGGCCCTTCGAGGCAGCACCGCCATTCACTGTGATCATGGCTGATCATCCACTATCAGTATCCAGTTCCTGCCTTATCCCCATAACCGTTGATTCCGCTATCTTTAAGAGCTCTATCCATCTCTTTCTTGAAAGCATCCAGAGACTTGGCCTCCACTGCCTTCTGAGGCAGAGCATCCCACATATCCACCACTCTCTGTGTGAAAAGGTTTTTCCTCAACTCTGTTATAAATGGCTTACCCCTTATTCTTAAACTGTGGCCTTTGGTTCTAGACTCACCCATCAGCGGGAGCATGCTTCCTGCCTTCAGCGTGTCCAATCCCTTAATAACCTTACATGTTTCAATCAGATCCCCTCTCATCCTTCTAAATTCCAGTGTATACAAGCCCAGTCGCTCCAATCTCTCAACATATGACAGTCCCGCCATCCTGGAAATTAACCTTGTGAACCTACGCTGCACTCCCTCAATAGCAAGAATGTCCTTTCTCAAATTTGGAGACCAAAACTGCACACACTGCTCCAGGTGTGGTCTCACCAGGGACCTGTACAGCTGCAGAAGGACCTCTTTGCTTCTATACTCAATTCCCCTTGTTATGAAGGCCAGCATGCCATTAGCTTTCTTCACAGCTTGCTGTACCTGCATGCTTGCTTTCAGTGACTGATGTACAAGAACACCTAGATCTCGTTGTACTTCCCCTTTTCCTAACTTGACTCCATTTAGATAATAATCTGCCTTTCTGTTCTTACCACCAAAGTAGAAAACCTCACATCCACATTAAACTGCATCTGCCATGCATCCGCCCACTCACCCAGCCTGTCCAAGTCACCCTGCATTCTCATAGTAGAAGTGGAAGTGGAAGTGAGCGAGGTCCTCAATGAATACCTCTCTTCGGTATTCACCAATGAGAGGGAACTTGATGACGGTGAGGACAATATGAGTGGGGTTGATGTTCTGGAGCACGTTGATATTAAGGGAGAGGAGGTTTTGGAGTTGTTAAAATACATTAGGACGGATAAGTCCCCGGGGCCTGACGGAATATTCCCTAGGCTGCTCCACGAGGTGAGAGAAGAGATTGCTGAGCCTTTGCCTAGGATCTTTATGTCCTCATTGTCTATGGGAATGGTACTGGAGGACTGGAGGGAGGCGAATGTTGTCCCCTTGTTCAAAAAAGGTAGTAGGGATAGTCCGGGTAATTATAGACCAGTGAGCCTTACGTCTGTGGTGGGAAAGCTGTTGGAAAAGATTCTTAGAGATAGGATCTATGGGCATTTAGAGAATCATGGTCTGATCAGGGACAGTCAGCATGGCTTTGTGAAGGGCAGATCGTGTCTAACAAGCCTGATAGAGTTCTTTGAGGAGGTGACCAGGCATATAGATGAGGGTAGTGCAGTGGATGTGATCTATATGGATTTTAGTAAGGCATTTGACAAGGTTCCACACGGTAGGCTTATTCAGAAAGTCAGAAGGCATGAGATCCAGGGAAGTTTGGCCAGGTGGATTCAGAATTGGCTTGTCTGCAGAAGGCAGAGGGTCGTGGTGGAGGGAGTACATTCAGATTGGAGGATTGTGACCAGTGGTGTCCCACAAGGATCTGTTCTGGGACCTCTACTTTCCGTGATTTTTATTAAGGACCTGGATGTGGGGGTAGAAGGGTGGGTTGGCAAGTTTGCAGATGACAGAAAGGTTGGTGGTGTTGTAGATATTATAGAGGGTTATCAAAGATTGCAGAGAGACATTGATAGGATGCAGAAGTGGGCTGAGAAGTGGCAGATGGAGTTCAACCCGGAGAAGTGTGAGGTGGTACATTTTGGAAGGACAAACTCCAAGGCAGAGTACAAAGTAAATGGCAGGGTACTTGGTAGTGTGGAGAAGCAGAGGGATCTGGGGGTACATGTTCACAGATCCCTGAAAGTTACCTCACAGGTAGATAGCTTTGTGACATCTGCAAATTTGCTAATGTTACTTTTACTCCCTTCATCTAAATCATTAATATATATTGTAAACAGCTGTGGTCCCAGCACTGAACCCTGCGGTACCCCACTGGTCACCGCCTGCCATTCCGAAAGGGACCTCTTAATCGCTACTCTTTGTTTCCTGTCAGCCAGCCAACTTTCAATCCATGTCAGTTCTCTGTCCCCAATACCATGTGCCCTAATTTTGCCCACTAATCTCCTATGTGGGACTTTATCAAAGGCTTTCTGAAAGTCCAGGTGCACTACATCCACTGGCTCTCCCTTGTCCATTTTCATAGTTACATCCTCAAAAAATTCCAGAAGATTAGTCAAGCACGATTTCCCCTTCATAAATCCATGCTGACCCGGACCTATCCTGTTACTGCTATCCAAATGTGTTGTAATTTCATCTTTTATAATTGACTCCAGCATCTTTCCCACCACTGATGTCAGGCTAACTGGTCTATAATTCCTTATTTTCTCTCTCCCTCCTTTCTTGAAAAGTGGGACAACATTAGCCACCCTCCAATACACAGGAATTGATCCTGAATCTATAGAACATTGGAAAATGATTACCAATGCATCCACGATTTCTAAAGCCACCTCCTTAAGTACCCTGGGATGCAGACCATCAGGTCTCGGGGACTTATCAGCCTTCAGACCCAACAGTCTATCCAACACCATTTCCTGCCCAATATAAATTTCCTTCAGTTCATCCATAACCCTAGGTCCTTTGGCCACTATTACATCTGGGAGATTGTTTGTGTCTTCCCTAGTGAAGACAGATCCAAAGTACCTGTTCAACTCACCTGCCATTTCCTTGTTCCCCTTAATAAATTCACCCGTTTCTGTCTTCAAGGGCCCAATTTTGGTCTTAACTATTTTTTTCCTTTTCACATACCTAAAGAAGCTTTTACTATCCTCCTTTATATTCTTGGCTAGTTTACCTTCATACCTCATTTTTTCTCCACGTATTGCCTTTTTAGTTATCTTCTGTTGCTCTTTAAAAGTTTCCCAATCCTCCGGCTTCCCACTCAACTTTGCTATGTTATACTTCTCTTATTTTTATACTGTCCTTTACTTCCCTTGTCAGCCACGGTCGCCCCTTACTCCCCTTAGGATCTTTCTTCCTCTTTGGAATGAACTGATCCTGCATCTTCCGCATTATTCCCAGAAACACTTGCCATTGCTGTTCCACTGTCATCCCTGCTAGGGTATTGTTCCATTGAACTTTGGCCAGCTCCTCCCTCATGGGTCCATAATTCCCTTTGTTCAACTGTAATACTGATACTTCCGATTTTTCCTTCTCCCTCTCAATTTATAGATTAAACCTTATCATATTATGGTCACTACCTCCTAATGGCTCCTCTACCTCGAGGTCCCTGATCAAATCCAGTTCATTGCACAGCACTAAATCTAGAATTGCCTTCTCCCTGGTAGGCTCCAGTACAAGCTGTTCAAAGAATCCATCTTGGAAGGACTCCACAAACTCCCTTTCTTGGGGTCCAGTACCAATCTGATTCTTCCACTCTACCTGCATGTTGAAATCCCCCATAACAACTGTAGCATTACCTTTGCGACATGCCAATTTTAACTCTTGATTCAACTTACACCCTACATCCGGACTACTGTTTGGGGGCCTGTAGATAACTCCCATTAGGGTCTTTCTACCCTTAGAATTTCTCAGTTCTATCCATACTGACTCCACGTCTCCTGATTCTATGTTCCCCCCCTTGGCAAGGAACTGAATATCATTCCTCACCAACACAGCCACCCCACCCCCTCTGACCATCAGTCTGTCCTTTCGATAGGATGTATACCCTTGAATATTCATTTGCCAGGCCCTGTCCACTTGAAGCCATGTCTCTGTTATTCCCACAACATCATACTTCCCAATTTCCAACTGTGCCTCAAGCTCGTCCACTTTATTTCTTATACTCCGTGCATTCATATACAATACTTTTAATTCATTACTCCCCTCACCTTTCATATCAATTCCTATTTCACTTGGCCATACTGTACGATGCCTTCTTGAGCTTTCTGCTCCATTGATTCCGTTGTCTTTCTTAACTTTTCTTATTCTCACTTTCCTTTTATCTCCATCCTTATATTTCTAGTTCGTCCCCTCCCCCCACTACTTAGTTTAAACACACCTGTGTTGCAGAGGCAAACCTGCCTGCTAGAATGCTGGTCCCCCGCCTATTAAGGTGCAACCCGTTCCTTTTGTACAATTCATCCTTACCCCAAATCATAACCCAGTGGTCCAAGAATGTAAATCCTTGCTTCCTGCACCAGTTTCTCAGCCACACATTCAGATCCATTATCTCCCTGTTCCTGCACTCTCCAGCATGAGGAACTAGAAGCAAACCGGAGATAACCACCCTGGAAGTCCGCTTTTCAGCCTTCTTCCGAGTTCTCTGAATTCACCCTGTAGAATATCTTTCCTCTTCTTCCCCACGTCATTTGTGCCGACACGCACCACCACTTCCGGATGTTCACCTTCACTCTTGAGGATTCCCTGCAATCGGTCCGTGACATCCTGGATCCTGGCACCAGGGAGGCAACACACCATCCTTAAATCCCACCTGTTGCCACAGAAACCCGTTTCTGTACCTCTCACTATGGAGTCCCCTACTACCATGGCTCTGCCTGACGTTTCTCTCCTTGGCTTTGGTTCAGAGCCAATTTTCGACTCGCAGACCTAACTGCCTCTCGGGCTCTTCTGTCCCGACAGCTTCCAAGAGGGTGAACCTGTTTATGAGAGACACATCCCCCAGGGTCTCCTGTACTTCAAGCATTCTTTCCTTCCTCATCGTCTCCCCCCTTCTCTCTTCTGGTATCCTTGGTGTAATGACCTCACTGCAGGTCCTGTCCAGAAAACTCTCATTTTCCCGGATGAACCTGAGGTCATCCAGTTGTTTCTTCAGTGCTCCAGCCCTCACCATAAACACGCACAACCGGTTTTATCACTATAATGGAATAACATCTGCACCTGCACTCGGCAGAAAGCTATGGACCAGGTGCTGCAAGGCTGTCCAGGTACTCAGTGCTACCTGGATGACTTCATTGTTACTGGTAGGGATGACAAAGAACATCTCCAAAATCTCAAGATAGAGTTAAAAAGATTAAAAGGTTAGAGCATGATGCAACAAGTGTGAATTCTTACCACTTGCTATGGTTGCACCATCAACACACAAGGATTACGCAAACAGTGGTGCATGCCCCAAGGCCAAAGGTTGTGACACAGTTGCACAGTTGCTGTCCTTTTAGCAATTATCAACTACTATAACAAGTTCCTGCCAAACCTGGCTACTGATTACTACAGATCAGGAAGAAATGGCAATGGACAAAGCACTGTGAGGTGTCTTTCAAAAAGGTAAATGAACTGATGATGTTAGACACTGTACTCCCACATTATGATCCGCATCGTACAGTGAAGTTTGCCATGTGCTGTTCCGGATGCCAACACTTTCAGAAGGTGTCCAGAACTTTCAGAACCACCTCCTTCAGTCCCAAAGTCAGCTCCTACAACCACCACGAAGGAAGTACCAGAACATGAGATTGTTTTACAGCCACAAATCTCACCTGCCAGGCAGAGTAATTCTCCCCCCCCACCACCCCAATCAGGAAAAATGTTATCCCATAAAAGTAAGAAATCTTCCACTGCAAATAAATCTTTAGGCCTGAATTGGGCAATTAAAAAATTTACTATGCTGCACATGTCTGTATGGTAATTGCTTTATACATTGTACAGTACTGTGTATCTAAGTTGAGATGCATTTTATGTTGAGTTGGACCTTATATCTCGACAGGGAGGAGTGTTGTGTCTTTAGTATTTCAATAATATTTGAGTAATATTGTAAACATATTGTTTGATTAAGCATTCTTTGTTGTTTACATAAGTTATTACAAATTATATGTAAAAGTACACAAATGGCATACGTCATCACACCGCCACGTGATACGTGCACTGCTCGCTTAAAGCTCAAACAAAGTACACACATTTATCTCTTGGCTCCTTGTTTTGCTTTCAATTAATTTAAAATTTTGGAGTTACAAAACATAATGCTTTTACAGTATGTGTGTATTTCTAGCACATTTTTCAGTGAATTTTCAGTCATTGTAGTACAGCTGATTCTGTATTTTTGTAGTAGTTCTCTACAGTGTGTGTTACATCACTGCATCAATGGAACATTTAGCAATGGAATATGCTTCATCTGTCTAGCTTGTATAAGATGACCACAACTTCATTGTTTTTGTTTCTTGGATTTTCTTCATTCTGTGCTCGTTCTTGTAATACTTAATAAAGCAGCAGTAATTACCAAGTATATACCTCATTCTTGACTTCTGGAAAAAATTTTAGATCATATCTCTAGATTCAACAGAAGCAACATTTTTATTAAATAGCAGAACATTTCAAGACATGAAAAGTACTATGAAACCATGCAGACTATGAGATCACTCCCTTGGAAGTAGCAAACGATTGAGCAGGAATAGAAGATTTGCAAGATTGCTTCTGCAGCCAGAACAAATAATCAACTAACCTGAGGTGCTGTTGGGGACTTGTGGGGTGTGGTTTTATTTTGCTCACATTGTGAACACCTGGGGTTGTCTATAATGAGCAAATCCAAAACAAATATTGTGGCTTCACTTCAAATGCTGCGCGCTGATTTGTGTCATGACAGTCCCGCTTTACAAATTATCAATGTGGAACATTCCCTGAACAGATTGGCACCCCATGCATTCCACTGGTTTTAAATCCTTCTCTAGCCATTTTATGTTAGAAAATTGGTGTCATTTAAAATTGCAGGAGTTCCACTCATGAAGTTTATTCTCCTGCTGCAAGGACCTCAGATGTTCATAATAAAAATTGGGTTTATTATTATTAACATTTGTTGTTTTTTGGTAGCAGTACAGTGCATGACATAAAAATATACAATAAATTGCAATAAGAAATATCTTAAAATTGTAATAAAAAATAAATAGTTAGTGCCAAAAGAGAGCAAAAATAGTGAGGTTGTGCTCATGGGTTCATTGTCTGTTCAGAAATCTGATGGTGGAGGGGAAGAAGCTGTTCCTAAAATGTTGAGCATGTGTCCTCAGGCTCCCGTACCTCCTCCCTGATGGTAGTAATGAGAAGAGGGCGTGTCCTGTACAGTGTGGGTCCTTAATGATGGACGCTGCTTTTAGAAGATGACCCTGATGGGGGAGGGGAGGCTGGTGTCCATGACGGAGCTGACTGAGTTTAGAATCCTCTGCAGCTTTTTCTGATCCTGCACGTTGGCCTCTCCATACCAGATTGTGATGCCACGAGTTGGAATGCTTTCCACGGTACATCTATAGAAATTTGCTGGACTCTTTGGTGACACTAAATCTCCTCAAACTACAAATGAATTGTAACTGCTGGTGTGCCTTCTTCATAATTGTATCAATTCCAGCCCGTGATGGAGCTGACTGACTGTACGACCCTCTGCAACCTCTTGTGACCCCTTCCATTGGAGGCTCCATATTCAGGATATTCTCCACCGTACAGTAAATCTATAGAAATTTGCAAGAGTCTTTGGTGATATATGACATACCAAATCTCCTTGAGCTCCTAACAGTGATGTGATCTTTGTGATTACATCAATGCGTTTGGCCCAGGAGAGATCCTTAGAGATGTTAGCACACAGGAACTTAAATGTGCTCACTCTTTTCACTGGTGACCCACTTGAAGAGAACTGGTGTGCGTTCCCTCAACTTTCCCTTTCTAAAGTCCACAATCAGCTCCTTGGTCTACTGATATTGAGTGTCAGGTTGTTGTTGCTACCTCAACAATCTATTTCTTTTCTGTATGCCTCATTGTCACCATCTGAGCTTCTGCTGACAACTGTTGTGTCATCTACAAATTTATATATGGCACTTTCGCTGTGCCTAGCCACACAGTCGTGGTGTAGAAAGAAGAGCAGTGGGTTTAGCACATATTCTTGAGGTGTGCCAGTGTTGATTGTCAGCGAGGAGATGTTATTTCCAATCCGTACTGACTGTGGTCTCCCGGGGAGGAAATTTAGGACTCAGTTGCAATGGGAGTTGCAGAGACCCAGGTTTTGAAGCTATTGATTAATATGGGGGGGGGGCGTGGGAGATGATGGTGTTGAATGCTGAGCTGTAATCGATAAACATCAGCCTGACATAGGTATTGTTGTTTTTCAGATAGTCTAAGGCTGAGTAGAGAACTAATGAGATTGCATCCGGTGTAGACCTATTGTGGTGGAAGGCTAATTGCAGCAGGTCCAGGTCCTTGCTTAGGCAGGAGTTAAGTCTAGCCACGCCAAACCAAAACCTATTTATCTAATCTTGCTTTTAATTAACATCTTTTTGTCTGTTATTTTCATGTTTGTTTTTTATTTTTTTTTATTTTCATGCTCATACTTTTATCCCATTGTAAAGCACTTTGAACTACAATATCTGTATGAAAGGTGCTCGATAAATGAAGTTCTTCTTCTTATCATTATTATTAAAGCATATCATCACAGTAGACGTGAGATGGGTGATAATCGTTAAGGTAGCTTACCCCGCTGTATCAAGCTAAACAATAAATATGACATTTCATAGTGACTGAACATTTTTGATGAAAAAAGTCATACAAGTAACAATATCTAATATGTTCATTTTTATATAATATAAAAGCAACACAAGGTGCAATTGACATCATGTAGAAGATTCATGAACAAAGAGTTTGCAGTTAATCATGCAATCAACTCTAATTGCCAGATATTGGTGAACAATTAACTTAATCCCATTGCTTTTGTCAACAAATGAGAAGGTCCAACATTAGAAAAAAATATTTATGCAAGACAGTGACAGTTAAAATTGCATCATGCTTTTTAAGATCAGATCTGAGCATTGAATATATTAACACCAGAGACCAAATAATTGTGATTGTTGCTGATTCCAAGTATACTTGTTCGATTTTTCCTCACATATCACAGAGTGGTGTTTTTAAGCAGAATTTGTATGTTGAAAGATAAAAAGGCAGATAGCCAAAACTTCGGTCAATTTGGCAGCTCTTCAGAAATATTTTCAGGGGACAGAGAGAAGAGAAGTTTTATAGAGATGATTCCAGAGTGTCGGACCCAAGTAGCTGAAGACATGGCCATTAGTCGAGAATGTTTCCGAAACCAGATTGAGGGGAGTGTTGACTTCAAAGTTCAAAGTACATTTATTATTGAAGTACATATATGTCACCATGTACGACCCAGAGATTATTTTCTTGCCGACGTTCACAATAAATCCAAAGAAACACCAAAGAATCAACGAAAAACCAAACACAACAAAAACGGACAAACAACCAGTGTGTAAAAGGCAACCAACTGCAAATACAAAAAATAAAAAAATAATAAATAAATAAGGAATAAATATTGAGAACACGAGTTGCAGAGTCCTTAAAAGTGAGTCCATAGGTTGTGGAATTAGTTCAGTGTTGAGGTGAGTGAAGTTATCCACTCTGGTTCAAGAGCCTGATGGTTGATGGTAATATGTAACTACTCCTGAATCTGGTGGTGTTGGACCTGAGGCTCCTGTAGCTCCTTCCTGCTGTGAGAAGAAAGCATGGCTTGGATAGTGGTGGGGTGTGGAAGTCCTTGATGAAGGAAGCTACTTTCCTACGACAGCGCTGCCTATAGATGTGCTCAGTTGTGGGGAGGGCTTTACCTGTGATGGACTGTGGAACGTTGTGGAGTTACTGGAAATTGTAGAGAAAGAGATCACTTTGCAACTTGTAACTCATGACAAAAAGCTGAAGACTGTCAATTTACCCATCCTAATATTTAATAGGAGGAAGTTTCTGCTTCTCCAGTTGGGCATATTAGTCATGCAAAATGACATTTTTTGAAGAAATCAAATTGCCAAACATCTCTAGGTAGGCCATGAAGTAAAGGTAGACCAAACCTGTAGAAACTTCACCAAAAAATCCATGCTTTGAGGGGTAGGACTGTAATGGAAATGAATTGGTTCTGGTGATTCCAGAGGCAGCTAAAGGAAATAGCTACTGTCCAAATATTGGCTCCCATCATGGCAGATTGTGTCTGTTCCTTGCTGAAACCGAGAAGGGTAAGCAGTAAATGAGAAGATGCAAAGAGGATCAAAAAGAAACAGCTTCAACAGAGGTGCCAGCTCATGTTGATATAAGCATAGGTGCCATGCCCATTCAAAGCAGTGCTGTTGCCATTAGTTTTTACACGTAACCACCTGCTAAGCAGTTAGTCACAGTAAGCTACTCTTACCTCATGATATTCCAATGACTGACAACTGCAGTGACTATAACTTGTTACTAATATATATTCCTATGAATAAACAACAAAATTTGATGTTAAATAGCTGCTCTGCCTCTGAGTTGACTCATTGGTAATATTTACAAAAGCCTGCAATCTACTTAATTAATATTTAATAGCATTTTTTGACATGCATTACCTATAATAATACTGGTTTTGAAACATTTTGAAATGTTCTTATTGTACTGGTTCTATTTCCTCGGTTTATCTATTTACCTTGAACATTCATGATACTTCTTTTGGTGATTTTTCATTATTAAATAATGAGCATTGGGAATGCATGAGATTGCCCCTGTCAGTAGGTCAACACAGGGCAGCAGTGTTTCACTGTAATGTCCAAAGTATAAAATGAAATTAATTGTGCATTTTCTTTTCCAATTTTCTTTCTCTCTTGTGAGGCTGAACAGAAACCACAAGATTCCTTTCCTTTACTCAAGTGACTAATTTTCATGCATGGGCTGAGGCACAATAGCAGCAAGGTTTCTAAATCAAGGAAGCAGAATGCCCAGTCTTATCATATGTTCATGACCCCTTAGGTCTACTGCAGATCAGTTCATTCACTGCAGGCTAACAATCAACCCTGAATCGTTCTTGGCTCATTTCTGTTACCAACTTTTTAGAAGTTTATTCACTTTTTCCAGTAGATTAGTTTACAAAATTCATTGTTTAAAACATAAATTCTCTTTATGTGGTATGTCACCAAATACTCTTTGCAACATTCCACAGATATACAGTGGAGATCGTTTTGAGCAGTTGCAACCCAACCGGGTTTGGTGCCTGCAATGCACAGGATCGTAAGAGGCTGCAGAGGGATGGCGGCTCGTTCAGTTCCATCGTGGACATAATACTTCCCAGCACCGGGGACATTTTCAAGAGGCGGTGCTTTGAAAAGATGCCATCTGTCATTAAGGGCCTTCACCACCCAGGACCTGCCCTGTGTCTAAGAAATGGCGGCAGGAATTGGTTGACCTATTTCTCAACCATGCTGTACCATTCATTATCACGGCTAATCTTTGACTTTTATTTTGCTTTTCCACATTATCCGCATGTTCCCCGATTCCCGTAGTAAATGCTTATTGTGTACTGAGTTCCAAAGATTCGCTACCTCTGAGTGGGGAAGGTCTCCTCAGCTCTGTCACAACCACTTTGCTGTGACTGTGAGCTCCAGGTGTTTTGGAGGAAATTCATTCCTAGCATATACCCCATATCAAGGCCTTTAAACAGTGTATTCATTGCAATGAGATCAACTGTCATTCTTCCAATCTCTTTGCATATAAAAAAATCAGTCTCCTCTCACGGGACAAATACGTCACCTCAAGAAGATTCGGCAGAGGACTTAACATGATATAACACCCCTATCACTAAAAGGTGGCATAATCCTCTGACTCACAATGAGCATTTACACAGAAGGCCTATGAGCTTATGAATTATTAATAATGCAGTCTGAAATACATTTAATATTTATAATCCAGACACTGTATTCCAGCTACAGATTTATTGTAATATTAATCATTATTCTACTGTAATCATAATCATGCATTTAAGATTGTTAGAAATTATCAGTATTACTTGTTGTAATGTGATTAAATTGCAATTAGTTTTTTTTATATATAATCTGTTTAGTTTTGTCTTTTTTTAACATAAATTTACACTAATTGCAAACATTTAAAATTTAATTATTATCTTGGTCACACTCACAGAAATGTATTTTCAATGCATCCATGAACTTCTTCAACCTGACTGCTACATGTCCCACTGAGTGTGAAAACTCAGGCCCAGATTGCTGCCAACTGCTCATCCTACGGTTGTTTGTGATCATCCTGCTACATCCCAGCCAGTTCTCAGGTCATGGATGCAAGTTGGAAACTGATCAGAAAGGTGTATTTCATTTTATAATTTCCTCTGTAATTTCTACCCTTTACTGGGACTCAACCACCATACACATCTTTCTCTCCCCTCTGCTTACAGAACTCCAAAGACACAGTTCCATCTGTGGCTTCCTGTTCCACTTGTCACCCTCCACTAACCAATCCTCAAGGTACTTTCCCATGCAACTGCAAGAAATTTAGCACCCGGCCTTTTCACCTCATCCCTTCTCAAAATATAGTCACCCAAACAGGTGAGGAATTTGCATTTCTTCCAGTTTAGTACATCATGTTTGGTACTTCTAATGTCTCTTCTACACTGGTGGAGTCTGTTGCAAATTGTGTGACTGCTTTTCAGAACATGTTCATCCATTCCAGGAGTGTGGCTCCGAACTTTTAGTTGGCTATCATTTAAATTCTCCATTCCACTCTTACTCTGATTCCTCAGCCTTTGACGTCCTAGAGAGCTCCAATAAAACTCCAGATAAGCTCAAAATCATCACCTCATATCTGTTCATGAATATCAGACAACTTGAGTCTCAGTATTGAATTTAACAGTTTCAGGTCACCATCCATTCCTATTTATGTCGGGCCTGACCAAAATCAGCTCAATTTTTCTCTCATTACAGATGATCTTTGCTCAGTCATGGGGTCACAGAGCACAGAAACAGGCCGTTCACCTCATTATACCTATCTGCACCAATCCCATTTAGCTGCATGAGGTCCATAGCATTCTATATATTGGTGATTTTAGTACTTATCTGGATATTCCTCAATGTTCTAAGTGTATGTGCTTCCATGCTTTCACCACACAGCGTATTCCTGACTCCTGCTAATTTCCTTCATTGGATTCCCTGTAGAACTCCTATCTCTAACCTTAAACCTATACCCTCGTATCTGTAATACCCCCAAGATGGAAAAATAATTTTTACTATCCTATATAACTCCGTGCCCCCCCCCCTTATATACCTCTAACATGTCACCCCTCAGCATATTCTCGTTAGGGAAAACAAACCCAGCCTTTGGAGTCTTTCCTTATGACCGTAATTTTCCATTCCATTCAACAGCCTAGTGAATCTGCTCTGTACCTGCTCCAGCATAATCATATGCCTCCTTCAGCCAGAAGTACACACAAAATTTCACAATTGGCTTGACCAATATTTTATAAGGTTCTAAAATGACTTCCAATGAAAGCAAGCAGCCCATATTCTTTCTTCACCATGTTATCAACACCCTCTGAACATTAACATTTCCTTGGGCCCTACTATTTACAGTGCATGCCTTTGCCTTTCCAAAATGCGTTACTTCACATTTTTCAAGATTAAATTTCATTTGCCATTGCTGAGCACAGCTTTCACATTTATCTCTGTCATGCTGTTCCCTTAAACAACTTTCCTCATTATCAAAAACACGACCAATTTTCATTTCACCTTTTCCAGCATGCTCTTTTATTATACAGCACTGTGCAAGAGCCTCGGGTACATATATACAGCTAGGTTGCCTAAGACGTTGTCAACGTGGAGCAGGGAGCGAGACTGCAAATCTGGCAAAAGCAAAGGATGTTGGGAATGGCGGGGGTGGAGCACCAAGGGAGGGATGTGCGACAGGTGGCAATGAGGTGTGCCAGGGACAGAGCGTGGCTCGAGTGCAGAGACACCCAGCCCTGAGACACCAGGCAAGGTCATTTGTTTCCAGACAATTGGATTATTGATCATTACAGAGTGTCTCTCTGATGTTTTCCTCTCCCTCATCTCTCTCTTTCCCTTTTACCAACCATGAATCCCCTTTCCTATAACCTTCCCACTCTCAGTCCACAATAGAGACCCATATCAGAATCAGGTTTATCATCACTCACATATGTCATGAAATTTGTTTTTTTTTTCTTGTGGCAGCATTACATGTCCAGCAAATTGGATGTTCTGCATCTCCAGGTTCCTGTTGTTGATGATTAATTACTTCTCCAGCTCATTACCCTCAACTTACAATCCTTCAGGTGTTCAGCAATAAAGACTAAACTGCACTGAAAGCCATTATAACAGTGGACAATTTTGTTCTTTACCTTATCACAAACATTCCCTTTGTTATCTCCACCGTCTCTTTCTTTGCTACTTATTTTCTCATTTTATAAGCTCCAATGGTGGGTCACTGGCTTTAAATATTAACTGTTTCTCCCTCCACAGATGCTGCCTGACCTGCTCTTCACTCTCAACCTTCCACGTTTATGTTTGTGCTCCATTCTGGCTTCTTATCTTTGTTAGCGGCACAGAGGCACAGATTATAGAATGACTGCCTCACCGCTATAGTGGTCTAGGTTCAATATTGCCCTCTAATGTTGTCTGTGAGGTGTTTGCATGTTCTCACTCTTGCCATGTGTATTTCCCCCAGGTGCTTCAGTTTCTTCCCACATCCAGAAAACACATTAATTCGCCACTGTCCATGCCCCCCACATAGTGTGTTGGTGAGCAGTAGAATCTGGAGGGAGTTGATGAGTATTGTAAATTGTCCCGTCATTAAGCTAGGGTTAAATCGGAGGTTGCTGGATGGTGCGACTCAAAGGTCTGGAAGGACTTAATCCACGCTGTATCTCAATAAATAAAAAAAATGTCATAGGAGAAATAAGTGGCAGGTTAGGATTGCTTTGTGAGCTCATACGGTATTAATGAGGTTTAATGGCCTTCTATGATGTGTGGCAGGACATATATGTCATCTTGACTTTGACTTCGATGGACTAAATGGTCTAGTTCTGCTTCAATGTCTTATGGTCTATGGTTTTGACTTTAGTGCAATCATAACCATTCACGAGCGCTAGAAATTATCAGTCGTTCTTGTTGCAATGTGATTAAGTAACAACTGGCTTTTATAATCTGCAAAGTTTGGGCCTTGTAATGTTATTCAATCAAGGTATCTGAAGATGATGTGTCCAGACCTTGATCATTAACTCTGTTTCTCTTTCCACAGATGCAGATTGATCTGCTGAGTATTTCCAAGCATCTGTCTATTTTGTATTTCCCTCTTGACCCAGATCACTTCAGTCACTGACCTACATGTGGACAGCATGAATAAAACTGCTACCTCACAGCTCCAGTGAAATTGGGTTCAACCCCAACCTCGAGTGCTGACTGTCCGGTGTTTGGATGGTCTCTCTGTGATTGCATGGATTTCCTCCAGATGTTCCACTCCCCTCCTGTATTCCAAAGGAGTGCAGGTTGCTAGCTTACTTGGCCACAGTTAATTGTCCCTAGTGTGTAGGTGAGCGGTGGAATATGAGGGGGTTGATAGGAAAGCAGAGAGAATGAAAATGTGGGTTACTGTCGAATTAGTGGTAGACGATCAGACCAGACTTTGTGGACCATAGGATCTGTTTCCATGCTGTGTGACTTTTTGACATTATGCTGGATCTGAGTCTTACTAATGTGCTCACTAAAGCAGATGTAAAATATCTCGTGTGGATATTTCATGCCTAGGGATGATATTAATCATGTCTCTGAGACATATGGCCATACAGTGAAAATATGTATCTTTCTTCACTGAGTACCTTGCTGCAAACCTATTCTGAGAGCAGAAGCCTCCCTATATCAGTATTGCATTGAGTGAGTGTGTCCAATCCAGTAACGGCTCCCTTGGTTCCATGGATGAGTAATTGACTTAAAGAAATACCATATCAGTGCTCGTGTTCTCCGACAAGAAAGTGGTGAACTACACCTTCATCCCACATTGTAATTAGCAAGACATGCAGTGTGTGGCTCACCATCAGCCAATTGTGAGAGATGATTAACATGGAGAAGAGAAAATCCTGAGGTTTTGTGGTTCACTGTATTGAGCCATTTACTCACTCAGTGTGACACACATCTTTTCAACGTGCTAGAATTAACACTCCAGAACTTGAGGAGAAGAAATTGCATGATGCTGAAATCTCTCTATTTTTCTGTGAGCTTGTGATTCTATGAATGTACCTTACTTAATATGCTACCAGCACAATCAGAAATCTCTCCTTAAAATGAAAGTAACACAATCTTACATTTCCAGCTGGTCTGACTCTTTTGTTCCAACAGCAGTGGTAGTCCAGATATGTTAACAGTGGAAATGTTAACAAATGCAGTGGGTGAATAATGAGATCACATCTTCTCACCTTCATGTTGGTCCTTTGTTTCCAGAAAGCTGGCATATATAGAGATGAAGAATATATAATTTCCAATCCAAAGCATATAAAATGCAACGTATGAACATTTTATTGGTAATTATCTCCTAGTGCAGAAGCAGCAGTCCAGGAAGGTCTGGGTTTTTTGTTACATCATTTCACTCTGGTATCTTCTCATCCTTGGGGACCTGATAATAGCTTATTCTGAAGGAATCTTTACATTACTGTATTTGTTTTCAACATCAACACCTCATATTCATCAACAAATTCCAATCCCCTAATTTGTCAAAAATACTATTCTGGACCTGTCTTCATCGCAAATCTAGCAGTTAATTTCCTACCCTCATCAAATAGGCAGCCCTTTATTCCCTCTGTCTCTATGTCTCCCTTCCCAGTGTTATCTCTGTTTCCCAGAGTTGACCTAGTCTCTTGCACTGCCTCAATTTGTCAAACCTTTCAAGACAAAGTCCACATAGATAGAAAATACATTATTGATATTCTTGCTGTTTGCATTCTTGTCAAAGGAAACAAAAACACTGAAGATTAAATCCTTAGGTGGTTGCCTTTG
The DNA here is from genome assembly GCF_030028105.1 of Mobula birostris. Taxonomy (NCBI): domain Eukaryota; kingdom Metazoa; phylum Chordata; class Chondrichthyes; order Myliobatiformes; family Myliobatidae; genus Mobula; species Mobula birostris. The sequence continues at coordinate 23,444,021 of NC_092389.1, forward strand.
AACTTTAAAGTAGCCTCTTGTTTCAGAAAGTAACATGGAAATTTTTGCAGCAAAGATTTTGATTATTTTTCTCTAATTAGTAGGTGCTTTGACTCAGTAATAGTTTCTCCACCCATTGTTCTACTGGACCTTTCTTTGATGACACTCTCTCTGAAATGGAGACTCAGGAGACTACAAATGCAGATCAGTCCAGATGAATGGTCTCAACCCAAAATATTGACTGTCCATTTGCCTCCACAGATGCTGCCTGGCCTGTTGAGTTCCTCCAAGTTTGCTTTTGACTCTTGATTCTAACATCTGCAGTCTCTTGCATCTCCATTTCAGAGTGTCACCCACAGTCTGTTTCTTGCTCCCTTTGAAATATTTGACTCCTGTCAGCAATCTTAATCTTTTCTATTGGCAGCTTCTGAATGACTATATCCTTATCCAACAAGAGCTTTACTAACATCATAAATGAGGATGACATTGGAATGAAGAAAATGGTTCATTTTAAAATTATTATTTACTCAGGCATTGCTGGCAAGAATAATAATTAATCACTCTTATAAAGGTGTTGGCAAGTTGCCTTATTGAAATCCCTTTGTCCCTGTGATGATCTTGGGAATTTCTCTGTCACTGATCCATTAATATGCAGTATCATCAACTCAGAATGATGCAGAAGCATTGGGTAAATTAGATGATGAATTTCCATACCTCTGATGCTTTTGTATTTTTGATGGTAGTGTGTGCATGTTTCAGAGATATATTTGAAGAAGTCAAGGCTACTGAGAGTTCTAACTAGTTAAAGTCTCTCAGTGCTTTCTCTCTATTTCTGAGGGCTCCAAAATCACTGATAAGGCGTATATGGGATCGACAGGAAGTTCTTGGGAGCTTAACGCAAGACGTAAGACATAGGAGCAGAATCTGACCATTTGGCCCATCATGTCTGCTCCACCATTCGATCATAGATGATTTTTTATCCTTCTTAAACCATTCTCCTGACGTCTCCTCTTAACATTTGATACCCTTGCTAATCAAGAACCTATCAACCTCCACTTAAAATATACCCAATAACATGGCCTCCACAGCCATCTGTGGCAATGAATTCCACAGATTCACCACCCTCTGACTAAAGAAATTCTTCCTCATCTCTGTTCTAAAGTGATGTGCTTGTGTTCTGAGGCTGTTTCCACTGGTCCTAGACTCACCCACTACAGCAAACATCCTCTATACATCCGATCTACTGCTCTATCTAGGCCTTTCAATATTTGATTAGTTCCAACATTTGATAAGTTTCATTCTTCAAAGCTCCAGCAACTACAGACCTAGAGCCATCAAATGCTCCTCATACGTTAACTCTTTCATTCCCAGGATATTTCTGGTGAACCTCCTCTGGACCCTCTCGACTGCCAGCAAATCCTTTCTTAGACAAGGATCCCAGAACTGCTCACAATGCTCAACACTTCAGGAACAGTTTCTTCCCCTCAGCCATCAGATTTCTGAATGAACAATGAACCCATGAACACTACCTCACTGATTTTATGTGCTCTCCTTTGCCCTACGTACCTAATTTATTTTTATATATATTTCTTATTGTAATTTATTGCTTTTTAAAATTATTATGGATTCCAATGTACTGCTGCCACAAAACAACAAATTCCATGACATATGCCAATGATATTAAACCTGATTCTGATTCTGAGTTCATACATTGTTTGGTGCAATGTCACAACTAGTACACCTGTGACCACACAGCTCCAGTGACCATAGTTCAGTCCTGACCTCCAGTGCTGTCTGCGTGGCGTTTGCACATTCTCCCTGTGACCGCATGGGTTTCCTCAGAGTACAAACACATGCAGGTTGGTAGGCTAATTGGCCACTGAAAGTTACCCTCAGTGTAGGTGAGTGGAAGAATCTGTGGGTGGGGTGGGAAGGAGTTGATAAGAACGTGGGGAGAATAAAATAGGATTACTATAGCGAAAGTGCAAGTATGTATTTCACAGCCAGCGTGGATTCGTTCGTCCAAAGGACCTGACCCTATGCTGTAGAAAATATGTAAACCTAAATGGGCAGCTATTGGCTGTGGCTGAGGAGGAAGGACAGAGAGTAGGAGATCGACTGACCTTATTGGAAGCTGCAGCGGACGGCAGGGAAATGTCCCTGCCACTGCTCCACCACCGAGTGATGTACCAGGGCCAAGGGAGCGGTGGTCCCCGGCTGATGACCCTGCAGCTGACCTAAGAACACTGCTGGAGGTGCAATGCCAGGCAGGAAATAACATCTTCTTGTAAATCTCATTCTTTCTACCATATTATATGGAAGTTATTCCCTTTACCTGTATCATCAATAGGGAAATTATAAATATATCATTCTGCTATCAATCTACCAAATTACTTGTCTTGTGAACTGCAGCATGCTTCTTTAAAAAGGTGATAATGGATGGTAATTGTGAAGGCAAAGTCAGCTTTTCATGGATTCAAATCGCTTTATAGATTGCACGAGTGTGATTGAGACAATTTAGAGTGAAAGCTAAAATATTCTGTAGGAGTTTCAGTTCAGTAGGTAACTCAATAACACATTACAGACCAAGCAATATGTCTCTACTGCTAAAGGTTTCCACCACCAAGGAGAATGTGAACAAATTGGTTTAAGAAGAATGCCACAGTAGAGTAATGGTTAGAATAACGCTATTACAGTTCTGACCTCCGACACTGTCTGTGGAAAGTTTGTAATCCTTCCTGTGAGTGCATGTGTTTTCTCCCACACTTCGAAGATGTATCAGTTAGTAGGTTAATTGGTCATTGTAAATTGTCCTGTAATTAGACAAGGGTTAAATAGGTGGGTTGCTGAGTAGTGTGGCTCGTTGAGCCAGATGGATCTGTTGTATCCTGGATACGCTGTTCCATTTTGGATCTCATTAAATAAATAAATAATTCTTTGGCCCTATGGGAAGGAGATATGGGAGAAGGTTCAAACATCAGAGGTGCAGAGGGACTTAGGAGTCATTGTGCAAGACTCCCCGAAGGTTAATTTACAGGTTCAGTCTGTGGTAAAGAAGGGGTTAACATACGAGGAGCGTTTCCCAGCTTTGGGCCTGTACTCACTGGAATTTAGAAGGATGTGGGGGGATCTCATTGAAATCTACCGAATGTTGAAAGGACTAGATAGGGTGGATGTGGAGAGGATGTTTCCTCTGGTGGGGGTACATCGAACTAGAAGGCACAGCCTCAAAATTGAGGGGCGACCTTTTAGAACAGAGGTAAGGTGCAATTTTTTTTAGCCAGAGAGTAGTGAGTATGTGGAATGTTCTGCCACAGATTGCAGTGGAGGCCAAGGTATTTAAGGTGGAAGCTGATAGTTTCCTGATCAGTCAGGGCATCAAAGGATATGGTGAAAAGGCAGGTGTATGGGGTTGAGTGGGATCTGAGATCAGCCAATGTGGGATGGCAGAGCAGACTTGATAGGCTGAATGGCCTAATTTTGCTCTTATGTCTTATGGTTTTATGGAGTATTCTAATGAGTCCAGAACTTGCATTTCAAAGACGATTCACTAGTTTAAGTTCCATGACATAAGGCTAAATATTTAGGTCTGTACTCTTTGGAGTTTAGAAGAATGAAGGTGACCTTATCGAGGCAGATAAGATCATGAAGAGTTATGACTGGATAGAAATTGAAATATTTGTATTAATGGGAGAGCCCCAAATGAGAGAACATAGTTACAACGTTAGGGGCTGGTCATTTAAAACAGAGGTGTATTAAATTTTATTTTCAGAGAGGTTGTTGAATCTCTGAATTCTCTGCTCCAGAAGATAGAGGGGATTGGATCTTTAGAAGCATTTAAGGTGATGGTAGATAAACCTCCAGAACGTCATGGAATTGGCTCAGAAGTGGAGCTGAGGCTCGTGTAGATCAGCCATGATCATACTGAGTGGAGAGAAAGCTAGAGTGGCCTATTTTTGCTGCAATACTTTCGTGCTCTTGTCTTCTCCTGTGATGTACTCACACAGATATTGGAGATAAAGACTCAGTAAGGAAACCAAGAAACATACATTGAACATAAACTAGCATAACATAGCTGTTGGGTAGCCAGTAGGATGATAAAACTTAAAAGACTGAAGCCAAAACCTGGTGTTAATTTTGTTTACAGTTCCTAATTGCTCTGCTGTGTATTTACTAGACATTACTGTTATCCTAATTATATGAAATAAACTAAGTGTAATAAAATGATACAAGCTGGAAACCCTTTAAGGTTTACTGTCACTAAGATCAACATATTTGAAATTAAAGGATGTATTTTTGTTTTAGTCTTAAAGGCTAAGGCAATGGTCTTTCTTTCTTGAGAAAGAACAGAGTTATTGTTTTCCCCAAAATCAGGACAAACACTCAGTGGCCACTTTATTAGGTACACCTGTACACCTCAATAGGTTCAATTTAATGTCAGAGAAATGTTTACAATATATATCCTGAAATTCTTTTTCTTCGCAAACATCCATGAAAGCAGAGGAGTACCCCAAAGAATGAATGGCAGTTAAATGTTAGAACCTCAAAGCACCCCCCAGCTCCCCCTTCCCGCGCGTAAGCAGCAGCAGGGCAACGACACCCCCTCCCACCAGCAAAAAAGCATCGGCACCCTCCACCGAGCACTCAAGTGTGCAGCAAAGCATCAATAAAGACACAGACTTGCAGTACCCCAAAGACTACTCATTCATCCAGTAATTCATCATACCATAGGCTCTCTCTCTCTCCCTAACAAGGGAAAAATAGGTGTCTCCATTTCACAGACAGAGGGGAGACATAACAAAACAACTCACCGACTTATGGTGTTAAAAATCTGTTGCATCGCTTTCTCCAAGTTCTGTGCCCAAAGATCTTGGGTCTCTGGGCACACAGCCAGCAGCCAGCTCACTGCTTTTGATCTTCCACGTACTCCCATGACACACCAGTTTTCTGCGGCAGCACCGACCTCGAATCCGCCTGTTTCTAGAGCCACGAAAATCCAGCACCCTGCAGGTGCGCTAGTCTCTCAGGTCATGTACTTGGCATATTATAAAACAGCTGGTCGTGAGGCCCTGAAAGCGGGTCCCATTCCCACAAAGAGCCAAAGTCAGCATGTAAATCCAGGTCAGGGTCTTCAAAAGAACCCTGAAAAAGAAAAAAAGGATATTAAAGATAAAAATAGAGCTGTTTCCGAAGAAGCAAACAAAGGAGTCGCCATTAGGCACCATCATCCCAAGCTCATTAATGCAAATATCTAATCTGCCAGTCATGTGGCAGTAACTCAAAATTCAAAACTCCGAAGTGCAAAGGGACTTGGGAGTCCTTGTGTAGGATTCCCTAAGGGTTAATTTACAGGTTGAGTCAGTGCTGAGGAAGGCAAATGCAATATTAGCGTTCATTTCCAGATGACTGGAATATAAAAGCAAGGATGTAATGCTAAGGCTTTATAAGGCACTGGTGAGGCCTAACCTGGAGTATTGTGAACAGTTTTGGGCCCCTTATTTAAGAAGTTGGGTACATGGCCAAGTGGTTAAAGTGCTCATCTAGTGATCTGAAGGTTGCTAGTTCGAGCCTCAGCTGTGGCAGTGTGTTTGTGTCTTTGAGCAAGGCACTTAACCACACATTGCTCTAGTGTCTGTGCGAGAAGTGGCGCCCCACACAGACTTCCAATCTGTGCCTTGCAAGGCATGAAAATGCCCGACACAGGCCTCTCATGATCTGAGTCAACGTTCCCTCCCCTATTTAAGAAGGGACGTGGTAATATAGGAGAGGATATAGAGGAAGTTCAAGAGAATGATTTTGGGAATGAAAAGCTTATCGTATGAAAAGTGATTGATGACCTGGGCTTTTTCTAGCTGGAATTTAGAAGAATGAATGAGGATCTCATTTGAAATCTATTGAATATTGAAAGGCCTAGTTAGAGTGGATGTGGAGAGGATGTTCCCTGTGATGGAGCAGTCTAGGACCAGAGGGAACAGCTTCAGAATATAGGGATGTCATTTTATAACAGAGACGAGGAGGAATTTCTTTTGCTAGAGGGTGGTGAATCTGTGGAATCTGTTGCCACAAGCAACTGTGGAGGCCAGGGGCCAGGTCATTGGGTATTGTTGAGGCAGAGGCTGATGGGTTCTTGATTAGTTAGGGCATGAAAGGTTACAGTAAAAAGGTAGGAGAATGGGTTTGAGAGGGAAATAGATCAGCCATGATGAAATGGTGGAGCAGACCTGATGGGCCAAATGGCCTAATTCTGCTCCAATATCTTATGGTCTTATGGTCTTAAGAGCATCTCTGAACACACAACATGCTGAATCTTGAAAGTGGATAGGTTACAACAGCAGGTGACCTAATAAAGTGGCCACTGAGTGTATTTCCTGAAACACTAGTTGAGATCCAATTTTAGCAAAACCAAAGGGAGATTTTGAAAGATTCCATGCCAACTCACATAATATTGGCAGATATTGTGAAGGGTTTGAAAATTGATCAGTTGTTTTGATTTGGAATAAAGAAGCTGAGTAAAATAGTTCATTCCACAGGCATTTACAGGCTCAGAATAATCCATGATTATGACAAAAATAGTGTGTTACATTTTACCTGGTACCTCTAACACTGCAAGTCTGCAATAACTATAGTAACTCATGGGATTTAACATACATAATAGAGATACAGATAACCAAAAGTGTTGTACCACAGGGATTGGTGCCTTGGTTCGCTATTCTTTATCACTTCTACTAATGATTTCGGTGATGATGTGGTGAACAGAATCAGCAAATTTGCAGATGATATGAAGTTTGGGGGCATTGTGGACAGCGAGGAAGGCTCAATTCTTGCAGTATTATCTGGATTATCTGGAGAAATGGGGGGAAATATTGGCAGAGGGAATTTAATGCAGACAGTTATGAGATGTTGCACTTTGGGAGGACAAGCCAGGGTAAGACTTACACAGTGAATGGCAGGGCTCTGTGGTGTCCTGTACAAAAAAAGGAGCTGGGAATAGAGATCCATAACTCCTTGAAAATAGCACCACAGTTCAATAGGGCTGTAAAGAGAGCTTTTGGCACATTGACATTCATAAAGCCAGGCATTGCATACAGGAGTTGAGATTTTAAGTTTAAGTTATACAAGATGTTGTGGTGAGACAGAATTTGAAACATTGTGTGCTGTCCTGGTCACCTACTTCATGAAAAATGTCAACAAGCTTGAAAGAGTGCAGGAAAAAACTAAAAGGATGTTGCTGGGTCTTGAGGACCAGAGTTACAGGGAAAGGTTAGAATTTTATTGCCTGCAGTGCAGGAGAGTAAGAAGGGATATTACAGAGGTAGAAAATTATGAGGGTTATAGATAGAATGAATGCAAGCAGGCTTTTTTCTTTGAGGTTGAGTGAGATTAGAACTGGAGGTCATAGGTTTAGGGTGAAAGATGAAATGTTTAAGGGGCATCTGAGGTGGGGGGGGGGCTCTTCTTCACTTAGTGGGTGGTGCGAGTAGTAGAGTGAGTTTTTGGGTAGATGATTCATTTACACTTAAATGACTCTGGCCACCAGTCTTCTGTTTGACAAAGTACCATGGATTGAGTTCACAACAATGCATTTCCTAAAAGCTGTGAATATTGGGATACTAGCCAGACGCTGCCGATGGAAGTGTGAAGTTTACAGGTAGTTTCAAAGACTGTATTATCTATAGTTTATAATATTAATTGTCCTCTATGTTAGCACGTAAAATACCAAATATATGTATTGTGGATTTGACTTGCACTCCTAAAGGCTGTGAGTACCAACCCAGACATGTTGACGTCAGGAGGAAAGGATGAAGTCAGAAGGTGTGATGTTTTGTATGTAGCTTCAAAAGGAAGCATGGTCCATGCATTGTCTATAACTTTGTAAGTAGCGATTGCCTTTGTGTTTAGCATATAAATACCGAAAGCATCTCCATCCGTATGATGCCTATTGTACCTTGTTGTGTCAAATAAAGAAGCTGCTTTGCATCTACCAGTAACTCTGTCTCTCTGGTGATTTCATCCACGTTACAACAGCGAGTATGAAATGAGCTGCCAGAAGAAGTGGTAAATGCGGGTTCAATTCTAACATTTAAGAGAAGTTTGGATAGATACCTGGATGGGGAGGGGTGTGGAGGGATGTGGTCTGGGTGGAGGAAAATGAGACTAGGCAGAGGATCAAGTCAGTATGGATGGGCTAGATGGGCCAAAGGGCTTGCTTCTGTGTTGTATTATTGCATGACTCAATGGCTTTCCAGACCGCAAAAATGTACTGATACTTTAATTGATGCACTGATACTTCCACGCTTACTTGAGAGAAAATGTTTGTTCAGAGTGCTTTTAATCAGGGTATATATTTTCCTTCTATTTGCTTGCACTCGACACCCTCGGATATATGGATGAAAATTAACAAATGCTTTAGATATTCTACCAGCTTTAAATTTAACATGGGCATCTTGATCTTCCTGAACTCTGCCATTGAAAGCAGAATGAGAACACAACGGAGACTGAGGACATTGATTAAGACACCATGCCTTATCTGAGCTCATCACAAAGGCCCATCTGCTGCATATCATTTTGTCAGAGGCCTAATAATGAATTTAAAAGAATATCTTCCTGATGAAAGTATTAGCAGAAATAGACAAAAGGCGAAACATGGGGCAACCCATTAAAGCAGAAGGTAAAGAATATTCATCCTGTTACACTGGATTAAAGAGATAACAATAATGGTGTCTTTGAAGTTGTTGATGATCATTGACTACAATGTAATTCTCAATTAATTAAACAGATATTGATATGGATGAAGAGACATGATCAAAAAGCTCTAAAATGATGGGAAACTCTCCTCTACACTGAATCGTACAACTATATGTGATCCATTTACAAAGGGAAACTATAACCCTGAGTCCAGTCTGTGAGAGCTAAAGTTGTTCCACCTGAAACTTTCACTCGGAATAAATGACTTTCTTGCCAAATACAATGAAGTTTTTCCAATTGATAAAGGTCCTAGAGTACTTCTTCATTAAGCATGAGAAGGACAACATGGAAGTAAGCAAGCTGACTATGTTGAGGCAAGTATTAACCTCTTTCCATTATGTTATTCAGTGGTGAGGAAGGCAAATGTAATGTTAGCATTCATTTCAAGTGAGCTAGTGTATAAAAGCAAGGATGTAATTTTAAGACATTATAAAGCACTGACGAGGCCTTACCTGGAGTATTCTGAGCAGTTTTGGGCCCTTTATCTAAGAAAGGATGTGCTGACATTGCAGAGGGTTCAAAGGAGGTTAACAAAAATGATTCCAGGATTGAATGGCTTGTCATATGAAGAGCGTTGGTAGCTCTGGGCCTGTACCCACTGGAATTCAGATGAATGAGGGGTGACCTATTGAATGGAGAAAAGCCTTGACAGAGTGGATGCGGAGAGGATGTTTACTATGGTGGTGGAGTCTAAGACCAGAGGGCACAGCCTCAGAATAGAGAGACGTCTTTTTAGAATGGAGATGAGGAGGAATTTCTTTAGCCTGAGAGTGGTGAATCTGTGGACTTTGTTGCCACAGGTGGCTGTGGAGGCCAATCAATTGGTATATTTAAGGCAGAGGTCGATAGGTTTTTGATTAGTCGGAGCATGAAGGGATACAGGGAGAAGCCAGGAGATTGGGGCTGAGAGGGAAATGCATCAGCCAATGGTGGAGCAGACTCAATGGGTTAACTGGCCTAATTCTGCTCCTGTACCTTATGGTCTTATTTATCTTATTATATTTTATACACAAGTAAGTTATTAAGTGGTTAAATAGGATGCCTTGTTTGATCTTGGTGTCTTTGAACCAGGGGCAATAAAACATATATCTACCTTTTCTGTTTCTGGTTATTAATGCTATCCTATAAATAGCATAGGATAAGAAAGAGGGAGATCAGGTTGGAGCTTAGATGTAATGCTTCAGAATCAGAAACAGATTTATCATCATTGACATTGAAGTTAGAGATGGAATTGGATAACGTCAGCTCTGGCAGGGTTTGCAGTCTATTACTTCCTGCATGCCTCCAAGAAGACCACAACCTTGTCATAGGGCTTGGAGGCTTAATGATCCAGAGAACTATATTGGCTGGAGTTAGGGCTTTGGCTCTTGATAGGATCACCCATGCCAAATAGGTCAAAGGGTAGAGGCTAGTCTAAGAGTGGTCCAGTGGTCCTCCAGGTTTTGGGGGTTCAGCTCAGGGCTATCAACCCTGACTGGTCAAAAATAAAATTGTTACAGAAACAGTCATGAAGAATCCTTCTGTGTGTGATGGTATGGCCAAGCATTGACAGAGATGGAGGACCTTCATTGCTGCCCGAAACACCATCATCATAGTGGGCAGAAAATGATGATGACTTCCTACAAAGCAAAGCCTAACGTCATAAATGGCTGTGATGCTTCACTCCCAGATGAGCTCAAAGCCTTTTATGCATGCTTTGAAAGGGAGAAAAAGCCCACACCTGTGTGAACCCCCGCAGCATCTGATGATCCTTGTGATCTCTGTCTTGGAGGCTGACGTCAGAACATATTTCATGAGGCAGACCCTTGCAAGGCATTAGGCCCCGATGGTGTACCCGGAAGGACACTGAAAATCTGTGCCAACCAGCTAACAGGTGTGTTCAGTGACATCTTCAATCTCTCACTGCTGCAGTCAGGTTTTCCCACCTGCTTCAAAAGTGCATCAAACATACCATTGCCCAAGAAGAGAAGGGTGAGCTGGCACAATGACTATTGCCCAGTGGCATTCACATCCACTGTGATGAGGTGCTTTGAGAGGCTGGTCAAGGCTAGAGTTAACTCTTGCCTAAGCAAGGATCAGGACACACTGCAATTTGCCTACTGCCACAATAGATCTACAGCAGATGCAATCTCACCGTCTCTCCACTTGGCCTTGGACCACTCGGACAACAGCAATCCTTAAGTCAGGCTGCAATTTATTGATTACAGGTCCACATTCAACACCATTATCCCCTCAGTATCATTAAAGAAGCTTCAAAACCTGGGCCTCTGTACCTCCCTCTGCAACTGGATCTTTGACTTCCTTGTCAGGAGACCACAGTCAGTGTGGTTTGGATATATTATCTCCTCCTTCCTGACAATCAACACCACTGTACCTCAATGATGAGTGCTTAGCCCACTACTCTACTCTCTCTACACATGCAACAGTGTGGCTCAAGCACCACCTATAAATTTGCTGAAGACACAAAAGGTTTTGGCAGAATTTTAGATGGTGACAAAGATGTGTACAAGAGTGAGGTAGATCAACTATTTGAGTAGTGTTGCAACAACAACCTTGTGTCAACGTCAGTAAGACAAAGGAATTGATGGTGGACTTCAGGAAGAGGATTTTGAGGGAACACACACCAGTCCTCATTGAGGGGTCAGCAGTGGAAAGGGTGAGCAGTTTCAAGTTCCTGGGTATTAACAGCTCCGAAGATCTATCCTGAGCCCAACATATTGATGCAATTACAAAGAAGGCATGACAGTAGCTATATTTCATTTGGAGTTTGAGGAGATTTGGTATGTCACCAAAGACTTTAGCAAATTTCTATAGATGTACCGCAGAGAGTATTAAAAAGCTGCAGAAAGTTGTAAACTTAGCCAGCTCCATCATGGGCACTACCATTAAGGACATCTTCAAAAGGCGATGTCTCAAAAAGGTGGCATCCATCATTAAGGACCCACCACCAAACTGGGCATGACCTCTTCTCATTGCTACCATTGAGGAGGAGGCACAGGAGCCTGAAGACACACACTCAATGTCTTAGGAACAGATTCTTCTCCTCCTCCTTCAGATTTCTGAATGGACAATGAATCAGAATCAGGTTTATTATCAACAGCATGTGACGTGGAATTTGTTAACTTAGCAGCAGTTCAATGCAATACATAATCTAGCAGAGAGAGAAATAATAATAATAATAAATCAAATAAAACATAATAAATGAACAAGTAAATGAATAATGTATATTGATTAGATTATTAAAAAATGTGCAAAAACAGAAATGGTGTGGAGTGTGGCCTCCATTGGTCATGATCGACCATGGGTACTGCGCCTCTGGTAGTCACTGAGGGTGACCTCTCCAGGATGCAAGCCAGGGCAGAGTTGATATATGGAGATCCATCTGTTGCCCATGCAGTGGGACCCCCCCCCCCCCCATGCTGATGGCAGGTCCAAAGGAACGACGAAAGTCGTTACGGTTTGGTGCCAGCAGCATCACAGGAGTTGCCGTGCCGGTGCTGGGTACAGCAGTCAGCTGTCTTCGGGACTCCGACTCCAGATTTTTCCTCGGGGTTTACTCCAAAGCCTTTCCCGTGAGCGGATATAGCCGCAAGGCAGCGGAGGTTTGAAATCAGAGTTTTCCCTCTCTAGATGAGCTACCATCTGTGGTTAACGAGTGCCATCTGCCCAGAGCAACTGGTTTTAAGGTGCCAGTGGCCCGCCTTTGCCCCTTCTCCTGTCAGTGAGAACAGCTCCGCAGGGCATGAGAACTGTGCCACACGTGAAGGCCAGGAGTTGGATTTGGTTGTCAGAGGCTGTTTGAGACACACACCATGAAGAGCATTTGTTTAGCAGTGGGAGTTGTTGGTAGTGGGGAAAAAGAGAAATACTGTATATTAAAAAAAGTGAGGTAGTGTCCGAAGCTTCAAAGTCCATTTAGAAATTGGATGGCAGAGGGGAAGAAGCTGTTCCTGAATCGCTGAGTGTGTGCCTTCAGGCTTCTGTATCTCCTACCTGATGGTAACAGTGAGAAAAGGGCATGCCCTGGGTGCTGGAGATCTTTAATAATGGACGCTGCCTTTCTGAGACACCACTCCCTAAACATGTCCTGGGTACTTTGTAGGCTAGTATCCAAGATGGAGCTGACTAGATTTACAACCTTCTGCAGCTTCTTTCGGTCCTGTGCAGTAGCCCCTCTAAACCACACAGTGATGCAGCCTGTCAGAATGCTCTCCACAGTACAACTATAGAAGTTTTTGAGTGTATTTGTTGACATGCCAAATTGCTTCAAACTCCTAATAAAGTATAGCCACTGTCTTGCCTTCTTTATGACTACATCAATGTGTTGGGACCAGGTTAGACCCTCAGAGATCTTGACACCCAGGAACTTGAAGCTGCTCACTATCTCCACTTCTGATCCCTCTATGAGGATTGGTATGTGTCCCTTCGTCTTACCCTTCCTGAAGTCCACAATCAGCTCTTTTGTCTTACTGATATCGAGTGCCAGGTTGTTGCTGCGGCACCACTCCACTAATTGGCATATCTCACTCCTGTACGCCGTCTCGTCACCACCTGAGATTCTACCAACAATGGTTGTATCATCAGCAAATTTATAGATGGTATTTGAGCTGTGCCTAGCCACACAGTCATGAGTATACAGAGAGTAGAGCATTGGACTAAGCACACACCCCTGAGGTGCGCCAGTGTTAATTGTCAGCGAAGAGGATATATTATCACCAATCTGCACAGATTGTGGTCTTCCATTTAGGAAGTCAAGGATGTAATTACAGAGGGAGGTACAGAGGCCTAGGTTCTGCAACTTCTCAATCAGGATTGTGGGAATGATGGACTCATGTACACTACCTCGTTTTTTTTTGCTCTCTTTTTGCACTACTTATATATTTTTATATATACATACTGCAATTTATAGATTCTGATTCTGATTCATATGTCGTGAAATTTGTTGCTTTGTGGCAGTGGTAAAGAGCAGGACATAAAACAACTTACAATAATAAGTAAGATAATTAAATGGTGCAAAAGAGTTCATGGATTGTTCAGAAATCTGATGGCGGAAGGGAAGAAACTGTTATTAAAACATGGAATGTGTCTCTTCAGAGTCACGTACCTCCTCCTTGAAGGCAGTGATGAAAAGAAGGCATTTCCCTGATGATGAGGGTCCTTAATGATGGATGTTTGAGACACCGCCTTTTGAAGATATCTTCGATGGTGGGGATGTTTGTGTCCACAATGAAGCTGGCTAGGTCTACAAGTCTCTGCAGTCTCTTTCAATCCTGTGTATAAGATCCTCCATACCAGGCAATGATGAAACCAGTCAGGACGCTCTCTCAAATACACCTGTTGGAGTACATACAAATGCAAATTTTATAGATTGGGTGAAGATGTGCATGCATAAGGGTGCAAATGCTTCCCAATGGTCAATCTAGCAGGATTAAGTGGTCAAATTCATACAGACAAATGCGTAGTCCACATTATGCCTGTAACTGGGGACTTACCAAGTTGGCAGTGAATTACCCATTATGTTGCATTGTGGGTAAATGTAAATAGTTTCTTGATTTGGACCACCTACAGTTAGCCACCTATTGAAAAACCCCAGTATCGCAAAGATTACAAATTTCGACAGCACTGTTGTTTTCTCTGTAGACAGTGTTAGAGATCTGGCTGGGAGCACAATGAGTAAACAAAGAGAATGCTACAGCTTTTTAAAGGCCTGAAGGATTTGACTGATCACTTTTCACAGAAGAATATTAATTCCCCTGTGGTCTTGGGAGCTTGGAGAGATGAATATACTGAAGCTGGCTTTGAGCATGAACACGAAGCAAAGGAAAGCCAGCAGGAGTTTTGCAGATGGAAGGAACACATCTTCTGATCTCTACTGCAGGCATACAAGTGCAAGTTTTTTAAGACAGGGCGCTGAAGTGTTTGCACAAAAGTTGAACAACCTTCCACTCTGCTACTTTGTCAGAATTTCTGATTGGCTGATCACATTTATGCAGTCTGTTACATACCCCGTAACTGGGTTGCCAAACCAGCAGAAATGGATCACTCAGTTGGAGTCTGGATTACTAGAACTAAGAAAGTTTTATTAAAGAGACAAGCAACACAGTACTCTAATCAAAAGGATAATGAATGCAACAGTTCAGCAATGATAAATATACATGTACACAGAATTAAGATAACAGGATCAATCAAGCTCTATCGTTGTCTAGGGGTAAATGACCAGTTTCAAAGTAACGCAAAGTTCAGTTCAAGTTAGTTCAGTTCAGTTCGCAGTAATCGCTGCCGTGGCGATGGACAGTGGGGGGAAGGAGAGAGAGAGCAAAACGAATGAATATTCAAGGCTTCCAGACAGACCTTCGCAGTCAGCTTTTGTGCGAGTCCTTTGTGATGTCATCTGAGGTAACCGACCGTAACCCCTCCGTTTCCAGATACGATCGTTTCCCTGCAGTGAACCTGGCACCCAGGCAAGGGTGGGCACACACCAGGTTCCCGCCGATCGTGCCTTTCCACCCTGTGCGTTTATGGCCCGGTACTTCCCATCGACTTGTGAGAGACGCACCGCTTCCAGGGTCTTGTTACCTCGGGTGTCGTGTGTGTGTCCTGCCTTAGCAAACCTGTCCCTTTTTATCCCCCTGCTGGGGTATCGCCTGTCCATCACTTCAAACAGTTCAGGGTTCAAAGGGGGAGCCGTTCTTGACAGCTCTCCTTCCTTCATTAACATCTCCAAATGCTGCTCCATTGTTTTCCTTATCTCTCTCTCTCCTGAAGACAGGTGGCAGACCAACTGCTGATCCCACTGGTGCCAGCACAGGACAGCTACATCTTAATCTATGTGTATTCTTGTCACACTTCCCCCCTTTAAGGATTTTTACCGGAGGGTAAAAATTACAAACATGAATACATTATTTGGTACACAAATATACATCTTGATCAGCTATTTGGCTAATACAGCGAGCTTGAAGTTGTCAACACCTGGCAGACAGTCAGCCATCACATTTCCTGTTCCTTTTATATGTTATTAATAATCCCTTAGATCGGGCTCCAACTTAGCAAACTTCATAGTGGCCAAAAACACTGATGAATTGCGATCAATGTAACCTCTCCTTGGGTTTCGTCCCATTCCGACTTAGTTTTCTCTCGCAAGGGCTTAGTAGGAGGGGGAGGGGTAGTAACCGCGGAGTTATTGCAAAACTTCCTACAGTACCCCACCATCTCCAAGAGCCTTCTGAGGGCCCTCTTGTCTATCGGGGTTGGGATGTCAGAGATAGCCCGCACTTTAGCTTGCATCGCTGCCAGCTGCCCCTGTGTCACCACAATTCCCACAATTCGTGTGGCCGAACTCTTTTTTTTCAAGGTTCACTATCAAGCTGGCTTCAGACAGCCGTATTAAATTGCCAATACACACCTCTGTGTTCGTCAGCCCTTTAGTCACTGAATTACTCATTTTATATGGCTGCTGCTCGCTAGGCTACCCTAGTGTCACAGACACCACCCAACGTCCCAGTTCTTTGCATCGCCTCGGGACAATCAAACACACGTGTGCGAGTCATTTAATTATTTCTCCTAAAGAGTCGCTTTGTACGGGGATTAAGGGAGAGACCTTATCAGCAGAGCTGGCCAAAACAATAGCCTTCTCCCATCTGATCGATACCATACTCATCTTTTCAAAATCGTTTTTTTCTCTTATCAAGGGGACCCTAGCTTCATTGGTTTCCACGCTAACACCGACTAGGTTTGTTAGCATATCAAAAGCCTGTGACCGTCTCAGTTCGCATCGGCCATAATCAATAACATCCTTCCTCCTGGGCAGCCAGTAAACCTCTTTCATGATTCCACCAACTGTTTCCTCCAGCACTGCAAAATGTCCACCGGGGGGTACCTTGTGGGCCAGGTTAAAAATCTCATCCCCATAACTCTTTTGCACCACCCCCCATTCCTCATCTGCGGGTACGGTACTTGGTCTCCCTTTCTTCCTTAGCACTTCCTCCTCCACACAATAGCCTACTAGTTCCCTTGTTAAGTCTGTGTCAGAGAGAGCTGTCTCTGCCAAAACCAACAGCCCCTCGTCTCGCTCCTGCGCCTGCACAAATTCTTTCCTGGCTAATGCTACGTCTGTCTCAGCTCCCTCACTACCTCCTGTTTCACCACACTCCTTCTCTTCACTTTCTACCCCCTTCTCGTACAAGGCTGGCAGAAACGTCTCAGCTAAATTTACTACCACAGTCCCGTGATGAACCTGTGAGTCCATGGGCGGGGTCTCAATGCTGGCAGGCTGACCTGTCAATCTCACTGCTTCGAACACAATTCCCCCGGCGAGGTCATTACTGAGCAAGACTTCCACGCCTTTCATCGGTAATTCGGACCTCACCCCGATCGTGACTAGTCCAGAGACCAGGTTGCTTTGTAAGTGTACCTGGTGCAAAGGGACTGTCTCTGTCCCTTCTCCAATACCTTTGACCTTGACCTCCCCAGTCTGGGTCTCTGAGCTAAACTCTAATACACTCTTCAGTATTAGTGACTGACACGCTCCCGTGTCTCTCCAGATCCGCACTGGAACTGGTTTTAACCCCTCCTTCACTGACACCAATCCAGCCGAGATAAACTTCTCACGCCCTTCCTGAACTTTGGCAGACCTGTCCTTCCCTAGCGGTTCGTTTACCAGCTCGATACAGCCAGTCAAAATCGCCGCTTTTCCTTTTCCTGTCTTCTTCTTTGGGGCAAAGCACCTGGACGCAAAGTGTCCGACTTTCCCGCAATTATAACAGACGACCCCAGGAGACTTCCTACCAGACTGCTCCCGGTCTACCTTATCCTTCTCACTAGTCCCCGGCTTACTTTCTGACTTTTCTGGCGGACTCTCCCCGCCGTCCTGACTACCCTTCTGGTAGCCTTTACTCGGGGCAAACTTCATTTTATGCGTCAACGCATACTCATCCGCTAACTTAGCAGTTGCGGCTAACGTGGCTGTCTCCTTCTCATCTAGGTAGGGTCTCATACCCTCAGGGACACAACCTTTAAACTACTCAATCAGGATCAGCTGTAGCAGTCTGTCATAATCCCACTCTACCCCCTTCGAGGCGCACCAACGCTCACAATATGTCTGCATCTCACGGGCAAATTCTAAATACGTGCGGTCCCACTGCTTCCTCGCATTCCGGAACCTCTGCCCGTATGCCTCCGGGACCAACTCATAAATCCTGAGGATGGCCTCTTTCACCACCTCATACCTCTGGGCATCTTCCGCGGACAAAGCTGAGTAAGCTTCTTGGGCTTTCCCTTTCAGTATACTCTGAAGCAAAACAGCCCACTTATCCCTCGGCCAGTCCTGACTTATAGCCACTTTTTCGAAATGGAGAAAGTACCGATCCACGTCGGTATCATCAAATGGGGGAACCAGCCTAACCTGCTGCGTCGCATGAAACCCTCCACCTTGTTTCGGCACGAGCCCCTGCTCTGCCCTTATCTTTAACTTCTCCAGCTCAAATTCCCTTTCCCTCTGTTTCTCCTCTTGCTCCAGCTGTCTCTCTCTCTTTCTCCCGCCTTTCTAACTCTCTCTCTTTCTCCCGCCTTTCTAACTCTCTCTCTTTCTCCTGCCTTTCTAACTCTCTCTCTCTCTCCTGCCTTTCTAACTGCTTCTCTTCGTGTTCTAACTGCCGTACCCAGAACTCGTGCTCGAGTCTCAGTTTTTCAAGCTGCACCTGTACCGCGTCTCCAGCAGGTTTTTCAATAGACACCACCTCCAGCTCGCCTTGGGGAAACACACCTTTAGATACATAGTGCTGTACGACAGCTCTGTGTATCTCCTCTCTGATTTCCTGGCATCCTCTAATGCCTCCAAGGTCGGCGCCTTTATAATTTCCTCAGCCTCCATTTCTGCTGTTTGTCTTTTCTTTCTTTCGGGAATTTTGACCCAATCAATTTACTCCGTCCCAAATTTAGCGTTCAAAATCACGGACGAGAACCCCACTTATGTTACGTACCCCGTAACTGGGTTGCCAAACCAGCAGAAATGGATCACTCAGTTGGAGTCTGGATTACTAGAACTAAGAAAGTTTTATTAAAGAGACAAGCAACACAGTAGTCTAATCAAAAGGATAATGAATGCAACAGTTCAGCAATGATAAACATACATGTACACAGAATTAAGATAACAGGATCAATCAAGCTCTATCGTTGTCTAGGGGTAAATGACCAGTTTCAAAGTAACGCAAAGTTCAGTTCAGTTCGCAGTAATCGCTGCCGTGGCGATAGACAGTGGGGGAAAGGAGAGAGACAGCAAAACGAATGAATATTCAAGGCTTCCAGACAGACCTTCGCAGTCAGCTTTCGTGTGAGTCCTTTGTGATGTCATCTGAGGCCACCGACCGTGACCCCTCCGTTTCTAGATACGATCGTTTCCCTGCAGTGAACCTGGCACCCAGGCAAGGGTGGGCACACACCAGGTTCCCGCCGATTGTGTCTTTCCACCTTGTGCGTTTATGGCCCGGTACTTCCCATCGACTTGTGAGAGACGCACCGCTTCCAGGGTCTTGTTACCTCGGGTGTCGTGTGTGTGCTGCCTTAGCGAACCTGTCCCTTTTTATCCCCCTGCTGGGGTATCGCCTGTCCATCACTTCAAACAGTTCAGGGTTCAAAGGGGGAGCCGCTCTTGACAGCTCTCCTTCCTTCACTAACATCTCCAAATGCTGCTCCATTGTTTTCCTTATCTCTCTCTCTCCTGAAGACAGGTGGCAGACCAACTGCTGATTCCACTGGTGCCAGCACAGGACAGCTACATCGTAATCTATGTGTATTCTTGTCACAAGTCAGACCCTGAATCCATGTGAAGCACACAGAGAGAATCTTGACCATAATGCTTGCAGTCCATCTGCAATTCCTAAATCATCATGATGGCCTTTTCGAGTGCTAGAACACAGCTTTACCATATCAGGTCAATTAGTTTGGAATGTAACTTCAAGACTATACTGTTGAACTTTATGAACTTGCTCAATTTAGACCTTGACCATAAGACGTAGGAGCAGAATTAGTCCATTCAGTGCACTGAGTCTGCTCCACTATTCCAGCATAGCTGATTTATTATCATTCTCAATCCTATTCTCCTGCCTTCTCCCAGTAACCTTTGATAGACTTTGCACCTCTGATTTCTGAATTTGGTCCTCGTTCAGAAAATAGTCTTCGCTTTTACCCCTTCTGCTAGTTTGGGCAGTCATACACTTCTCTATGCTATTTTCCATCTTCCACTTCTTTGCCCATTCTCCTAATCGATCTAAGTCCTCCCACAGACTCTCTGCTTCTTCAACACTACCTGTTCCTCCATCTATCTTGGTATCATCCACAAACTTGGCCACAAAGCCATCAATTCCACTATCGAGAATATTGACATATGATGTGAAAAGAAATGGTTCCAATTTACTCAGGGAGAATCACATTGCTACAAGCAGCAATTAGGCAGTAGGAGTATGGGTGTCAATATCCTATTAATCAAATGTTCTGCTTCTCGACCAACTGCTTGTGATCTGTATCCTGACATACTCATATCATATGTTCCATTGAAAGTGACGTGACAGACCTGGCCTCATGCAGCCTAGTAATCACCCCTCCTGTTGGAAGAAGTGTATGACAAAGTATTATTCAGCCTCCAGAGATGTCAACAGATCACAGGACAAATCTTCACATTCCATCCATCTTAAGAATCATACCAGGTTTGTTTTATTTTCTCTCAGAAATTCCAGAGTAAGAGAAAGGACAACATAGAGCTGCTTAGAGTAGAATATGAATAGGTCCTCTCCGCTGAATCTAGAAATCACAGGTAGGGTATAGTAAAGTTACAGGTAGAACATTCTTGTTGCAGTCTTTACATCACTCAGGTTTCACAGCAAGCCGTCATCATTATATTGTATAAAGCAGCATATACCAATGTCCCTGGAATTCTCCCTTTTTCAATTATCTGCAGCCAGTATTCAATCTGTCAGTAGTGCTTGCAATTTTAGCTTCTGCAGGGACAGAGATCTCATTGCAATTCATCTTCAGTTTGAGATAGTTCTTGTTAGCCATTGATGCAGAGAGTAGTGTTGATCTACCAAAGGTAACCCAGGCCTTTCTATTTTAGGCTTGAACATATTTTGGACAAGCTGGATTACCCTAGAATGATTGGAATGTGGAGGTAAACCTCTGGGGCAATTGGTTTCAAATGAGCTGTTTCAATTGCAATAATCAAGGCAGCCAGGGTGACCAAATAGCTACTCTCTATGACTCCTTGGACAGTACCAAACCATGTTATCCTACACATCCACTGACGATGTGGGTGAACTAGCTTGCAATATTAAATAATGCATCTTCAACTTCCTTCGTGCATCAGTAATAACTGTTTCTTTTTTATTTTATTTAGAGATATGGCATGGTGACAGCCACTCAGGGCCCAACGAACTCATGCTACCCAATTAACCCATGTGACCAATTAAACTTCTAACCCCTATGTCTTTGGAATGTGGGAGGGAACTGGCTCATAGGGAGGACATACAAACTCCTAACAGAGAGCAACAGAATTGAACCTGGGTTGCTGGTGCTGTAATAGCATTATACTGACTGCTGCACTACCATGCCTCCCTTAATGATGAGCAGAGCACTTGATCTATCACCCCACTAGGTTATGGGCCCACCATGCTCCAACTGCTCCACTTTGCTGTTATGTTAATGATAGGAAGATAATTGATAAACTAATTAAATTTAGAGAGGGTAAAATCTCTTCTCCTGATGGATTTCATCCATGTATCTATTCAGTATATTAGAAAGCTAGAAAGGCAAGATGTGAAGCTTTATTATATTAATATAAAAATTCATTACAAAGGGAGATAATGCCTGACAACTGTTGGTAATGCTACACCCATGCTTAAAAAGGAAAGTAAATCATGTCCAGGAAACTGAAGGTTGGAACCTGCCTTTTGAATCACTTTGCATCCATATTTTTCGGTGTATATCACATTAAAATCAACTGACCATTTATCCCTGAGTGGACAACCTTGAGAATAATTTCTGAGTGAAATTATGACAATCAGCAATTAGTCTAGTTTATTGTACATGTGATTCACATTTGCATGGCTGACACTTTTTCTGGTGTCAGATATGCACTTGTTAATGATAATATTTGGTCAATGTGTATTCAATGGACTCATGCTCGGACTCAGAGGTGTAATCAACAGCATATGTGCTACAGTCTGAGTAAAATCATGATCTCGTATGACTTTCCTTTCTTTGCTCTTTAAATAACTTGATTGCACACTTTCAGAACTCAGTGCAGACTATGCAGATATCTTCTATAGTTCACATAGTGCGATACGGTTAACAGGTTTGCACTCTTCAACATTTGGCTGCTGAGGTGCTCATTAAGTTGATGCTTCAGTTTTGCTGCAACTGGTAAAGCTCTATTAGCAACCAATTCCCTTGCAACAGGAGGGCTGAAGCAATGCCAGCATCCGCCACACTAGTGTGACTTAACTTTGTACAATGATAAATGTCATCTGTCCAAAATAATATTGAATGTCAACAGTGTTAGCTTGGTCAGACTCAGCTACAATAAATACAGTCAAATAATACAGAAAATGGAAAAGTAAAGCACTCCTGTCTAAGGTTAAACACCAGGTGCCTTTCACATTTATGCACATTAAGTATGGGCCTTGATCCCCTTGTACTAATTGTAGTCAAAATTAATGGGCATGTTTTAGATTGGAGTGAACAGTTGGGTGCCTTAAAGATTGGTAATGGGTCAGAGCTATTTATTACAGTGTTATGGTGATGTAGTCATATTTGCTGATGATACAAAGGTAGGTAGCAGCATGAGCTATGCAGAGCATACAGGGGAGATCCTGCAATTGATATAAATAAGTGACTGAACAAGGACATGCCAGATAAAATACAAAATGGAAAATATGAGGTTATCTATTTTAGTAAAAGAAATGGAAATAAATATTTTTTAAAAAAGTGAAAGATTGAAGGATGGTCCAGGTATCCTTCTACGTGAATCATTGCAAGGTATTTTGCAGGTACAACAAGCAATCAGGAAGATAAATGGTACATTAGCCTTTATCCCAAGAGGATTCAAGTGCAAGAGTGGAGACAATTTGCACAAATTATAAAGAGACCTGGTGAAAATTTCACTCAGGATACTGAGTGGAGGATATACTTGCAATGGGAACACTATGTGAAGATTTACTAGATGGTTTTCAGGAATCATGTATTAATCACTTGAGAGGTGATTAAACAGGCTTCGTCTATATGCTTTTGAATTTAGAAGAATAAGAACTGATCTAAATGAAAAGTATAAATTTCTTCACAGTAAAGATGTGGAGTTGACTTTCATGGCAATGATTGATAGGTATTAAGGAAATCAATGAAAGTGGTACTGATTTGGGAGATGAGAGAGCAGGCATGAAGATCCAAATGACCTGTTCCTAGTTAAGTTTCTAATGTTCTTATAAAAGATGACAAGAAACACTGAACAGGCTGAAACTTTCATCACAAGAAAGGAGAAGATGAAAGAAGACCTAATAGAAGACTTCAAAGTTTAAGATAAGTTTAAAATAAGAAGCAATTAGATAAAAGATTTTCTCCAATATTTTTGATTCCCAGGGCTGAAATGGCTAATATGAAGGGGTATAGTTTTAAGGTGATTGGAGGAAAGTATTTGGGGGATGTCAGAGATAAGTTTTCTTTTACACAGAGAATAACGGATGTGTAGGATGTCCTGTCAGGTGTGGTGGTAGATGTAGATACATAAGAGACATTTAAGAAACTCTGGATAGGTAATAGGATGGTAGAAAAATAGAGGACTATGTAGGAGAGATTAATTTTTAAGTAGGTTAAAAGGTTGGCACAGGATTGTGGGCTGAAGGGTCTGTGCTGTAGTGTTCTATGTTCTATGTTCAAAAGGTCATACTGGGAAAAACACTGACATAAGCTTAGAAAGCGGACCCATGTGTGTAATAAGGGTCTCCGTCTGAAACGTTGACTGTTTATTCATTTCCATAGATGTTGCCAAACCCGCTGAGTTGCTCTAATATTTTGTGTGTGTTGTTCATGTTTTATGCTATTTATGTCAGTTTTTAGTGGAAATTCTACCCTTTGGGATATTGGACTTGCCACTTGGGTGTCATTTCCTGGCTATATTTGCCTACATAATTATATCATCAATATACATTAATTAGCACTAAGAACTAGTACAGAAATGTAAAATGTACATTTTTACATCTTACAGTAAAACAATGAGAAAGTATTGTCATCCCTCCAATCATCTATGGATTAAAATCCTTCTGCTGAGGCATCAATTTTTCAATATCTGACTGAAGCCTGACAGATATCTTCTCTGCTAGTGCGGGAGATGACTTCATTTTGCTCCACTGCATGAATTAGTCTTTCATTGCAAAGATTTCTGCTCTGATCTCTGCTTTATCTTGATCTTTAATGTTTTGAAAACCACATAGGGGATAGGAATAAATATATGTGTGATACCACTATCGTAAGAGCAGTGCAACATGACACACACAGGCATGTATTCTCCTTCACCTGCCTTTGCCTTTATCTCTATGGCACTCTTTTGTCCCCTGATACAGCTACCATGGACATACATGCAGTACTTAAAAGCCAGACCTATTTCTCATGAAACCCAGCAGGTTTCTGTCATTGGAAATTATTCATGTTGGCATTTAACTCATGATAAAAGAGGGTGAAATGATCCCAAATGTTTTTAAAGGGTAAATTTCACTAATGAAGAACTTTGAACAGGTTCCCTGATTTGTCATTAGGGCAGAAGTTACTACAGCAAGATGAGGTGAATTCCAATAGGCAATAGGCAAAATGGTTCACCAGAGAAACAAATTGAGGCAAATAGCAAGGATGCATTCAGGAGAAAGAGAACATCTTTGTAAGGGAAATTGTAACAGAACAATATGTTGACAGAGTTGAATATAAATAGGTGAGATGCTGGTCTAAGTGAAACATTAAATTTATAAGGTTCTTAATGGAGCAGTTCTATATTAAACCTAATGACCTTGCACCCTGGTGTACTTTCACTGTAATTCTACATTGTTCCAAATGAAAGCCTGAAGTAATATCTCTGAGCCGTTTCCAACACAGTGCCGATAATGGAGGCTGAATGTACATTGGATTGCAGCCTATGCCATAACTTATCAATAGCTTCATTATTTTGTGCCTGGAAAAATTAAAGGGAGAAGTACTTTTATTTACTGGAATCCCATTATTGGCTTCTAGAAGCTATGTCGCACTCATGTCACTAATTTCGTCTGATCAGAAACAACAGAGAAACAGAAAAAAAACACCAGTGGGAAACTCATTGAGATAGAAATTTATCTTCAGTCAGTAGCACTAACAATGCAATCCCAAAACGGCTGCATTTTCTACTTTGCTTGCAAAATTCAATTTCTTTGAAATCAGTGAAGCTACAGTACAGTAATTACACACTCAGTGGCCACTTTATTAGGTGTGTCCTGTACCTAATAAAGTGGCCACTGATTGTACTTTCATGGATTTTTGTTTATACAACCCATCCACTTCAACGTTTAATGTGCTGTGCATTCAGAAATGCTCTTCTGCACACCACTGCTGTAACACATGGTTATTTGAGTTGCTGTCATCTTCCTGTCAGCTTGAACCAGTCTGGCCATTCTCATCTGACCTCTCATCAACAAATCATTTTTGCCCACATAACTGCTGCTCTCTGGATGCTTTTTTTTGTTTCCTGCACCATTCCCTGTAAACTCTAGAGACTGTTGTGCATGAAAAGCCCAGGATATCAGCAGTTTCTGAGATACTCAAACCACCCTATCTGGCACCAACAACTATTCCATGGTCAAAGTCACTGAGATCACATTTCTTCCCCATTCTGATGTTTGGTCTGAACAACAACTGAACTTCTTCACCATGTCTGCAGGCTTTTATACATTGAGTTGGTGCGAATGTGATTAGCTAATTAGATATTTGCATTAATGTGTAGGTGTACAGGTGTATCTAATAAAGTATCCATGGAGTGTATTCTCCTTTCTTCCCTTATTAAACTATCCATAGGGATATAGGATGACTTGTTTGCGCTCTGGCTTTGTGGCTAATGAGAGACTCAAATAACCACATGTTACAACAATGGTGTGTAGAAGAGCATCTCTGAACACACAACACATCAAACATTAAAGTGGATGTGCTACAACAGCAGAAGGCCAGGAGCATAAACTCAGTGGCTGCTTTATTAAGTACAGGAAGTACCTAATACCATGGCCACTGATTGTAAGTTGCAGACGCACAGGGGAGAAGGAACAATAACTGGGATTTATGAGGATGCTTAAATGGGAGCTGGCATGAACTTAATGGGCTGAATAGCCTATGCCAATTCTGTACAATATTAGAAGTTCCAACACAGTGTTACATGAGGTTGACCAAACAAAACTGTTCTTGGAAAGGTCTCACTCTTTCTCTGACTTTCACCACAACATGTTCTTAGCACCAAAAATAAAGCAGTTTTTCTGTCTCACATATGTCAGAAGATAAGCCATGATCTAGGGCATTGAATCATTTATAATAAATTGAATTACATTGGTTTCCACCGCAAATAAAAAAAAGCATCTCAGAATGCAGAAGCTGCTGGATATTTTAGTTCCATTTCATTTTTGTGTTTTGTACAGATTCCAAGACTTGATAGCTTTCTCCTGGGCTCCACCAGAACAGTAACTCTCTGTAGTCCTTTTCTCCACAAAATTGCTTTCCAAGGGGTTTGTTAAAGTCAGGATCCATGCAATCACAAAGGTACTCTTGCCTGTGGCAAGATAAATAACAGAAAGATGTTGATTGTATTTTCCGGAAATAACCTATTATTTATTCTCCTCCTGGGAGAGGATTTCCACCGCAAACTATTCCTTTCCCTTTAATTCAAATGGATGATGGTCTAGAATTTTGATATCTGCACAGTGACAATTAACATTGCTAATGTGGATCTGTTGCTCATAAATTCAATACCACTTCTTGCTCAAGATGTCTAATCCTTGTGAATCTGCTTTGTATGAGAGAATACTGTATTCTTCCCCCATGTATTGCACTGGTACAAAGTGTGCAGTTATCAAAGAAATCTAAGTTTAAACAGGAGTGGAAGTGGTTGTTGGTGGAGACTGCTATTGTTAGTAGATAAAATCAGAGGAAGAAGAGGAAGTGTAAAGTACTGGAAAAGAAAGGCAAGGGTTATTATTGTCTTGCATTGATTGGTGATGGGTGGGAAGGAGCTCAAATATTGCTCTGCTATTATCAGTCAGTGCACTGCCTTCGCTGAGATGTTGTAACATCAACTAGACAGTCAGCCAAACTCCATTCAAAAATGAGAGTCAAGGTATAGCATCCTAGTTTCTTGGTTTTATTGCAGATCCCAGAACATGACATAGTAAAACTGAAAAAGAACATAATTCAGTGCAATTCACACAAGTAGACATCCACAGGTAAGTAAGCACTTAGTTAAGTTTCCTGCAGGCAAATATTATAGGATTCTGATAAGTAAATACTACAGATAAATAGTATGTGTAAACCATTAGCATCTAGGTTAGTGTCTAATAAATTAAAAATAGCATTCTATTTCAGCAAAATCTTTTTGATACCTTTAAATTAACTTCTAAACAATATAACATCAACTTGCAAGCATTTTTTTTCTGTTGGAAAAACAACAGAATGGCTTTAGATAGCAACTTACTTAGCTCCTAACATATACTCTGGCCTTCTGCCAGCCAATGTGCTTTCCTACTTACTACTTCCTGATTGCATAGGAAGTGATCTAATACCGACCCGAAACTGCTCATTTCAAAATAAAAGCTGAATGCACTTAATCACAGCATAAAAGCAAGCCAATTGCCTGAAGGGCAGAACAGTTTGGGGACTAGTTGCCTCCAATAACTCGGATGACTATATGATTCATCTGTCTCAGCCTCAGTTTCAGTCTGTCACATATATTCCTTTTGACCAGTTCCATCCTTCATACCACCTCTATGTAGACAAAAATAATTTACACGGAATCCAGAGCTTACCCTCAGAACAGACTTTCTTTTAATTACAAGCTGCTGTTAACAGTTCTGGAATGAATATTCCCCAATCTAAAGTTTCCTTTCGTCTTATACTATAACATGTACTATTTATTATCTACATCACTCCCACCCCACTTTATCTCTACTGCACATGCACTGTGTAACACTTCGAGGTTTTGCAATGTCAAGCTTGAGTCACTCTGTGCTATGTGAACCATCATATGCTTGAGCTCCTCATGTATTAAATGAGCTGTGTGCAGTTGCATCTTTATTTTATATGTACATTGGCAAGCTTCCATCCTTGAATTTATGAGATTGTTGTGAGGCTAGTAACCAAGCATGGGTTTGTTATAATTCACTTTATCAGGCAATTCATGGCTTCTGTTAGCGTGAATCAAGTCAAGACTTTCTATGCCTGGTACCAACTCTGCAGAGTCACAGGCAAAGATCTCCCAAAAATTGAGCACATCTACAAGGAGCTCTGCCAGAAGAAAGCAGTATCCGTCATCAAAGACCTTCACCATTGAGGCCATGCTCTCTTCTCACTGGTGCCATGAGGGAGGATGCACAGGAGCCTTGGATCTAGTTTCTGGATGTTATTACCATTCAACCATCAGGCTCCCAAACTAGCATGGCTAACTTCACTCACCTCCACTCTGAACTGATTCCACAACCTAAGGACTCACTTTCAAGGACTCTACAACTCATGTGCATACTATAATTAATTAATTAGTTAATTAATTTAGTATTTTCATAGTTGGTCTTCTTTTGTACGTTGATTGCTTGTCAATCTTTGTGTGTAACTTTTCATTGATTCTATTGTATTTCTTTGTTCCACTGTGAATGCCTGCAAGAAAATGAATCTTACGGTAGTATATGGTGACATACACTGTACGTACTTTAATAATAAACTTACTTTGAACGTTTGAGTCCACCCTCTACTACAAGATTATCCCCCGGTTCCCTACTGTGGTGTTGCACAGCTATTTCACATCTCTCTATTACAATCAGAAATGTAAAACTGCCTTTTTATCTCACTTTACCAATTCTTCTGAATGGCTCTTTGACCTGAAATGTTAACTTTGTTTCTCTTTCATGCTGAGTATTTTCTACATGTTATGTTTTATTTCAGATTTCCAATATCTGCAATTTCTTTTTTTTGTATTATTTCCACTCATTGCCAAATTGTCTTATCCATTTTAGGTACTGGTTTGTTTCTTCACTAGAAATCAATTTTATTCTAACGTTTCCTATTCCTAGATTCCTAACAGATATGGGGCAAGCCAAACATTCCAGGAGCTTGACATTACACCTGTCTTTGTATGGATATATGCATCATAACATGTCATACATGGTTTTTGTTAAGGTTCTACTTGGGAGGCTGGTCTGAAAGATTAGAACCCATGGTTTTTGGCAAATTGGCAAGTTGAGTGCATAGCTCTAATGTTAGTAGGAGGCAGAGGGTTATTTTCATCAGTTAAATGCTGTGACCAGTGGTCTACCACAGGTACCCTTATTGTTTGTTACAGCATCAAAATCAGCCTGAAGAAACTCAGCATTACATCTAAAAACTTGTAAGACATTGCACCCATCTGGCCACCCATTTTAATTCCACTTCCTATTCCCACTCCAACATATCAGTCCATGGTCTCCACTACTGTCGTGATGAAGCCACACTGAATATGGAGGAGTAACATCTTATATTCCATCTGGGTAGCCGTCAACCTGATGCATGAACATCAATTTCTTGAATTTCCGGTGATGCCCTCCCCCTCCTTCACCACTCCCCATTCCCATTTTACACTCTCTCATCTTATCTCCTTATCTGCCTATCACCTCCCTCTGGTGCTCCTCCCCCTTTTCTTTCTTCCATGGCCTTCCGTCCTCTCCTATCAGATTCCCCTGTATCTGTTTCACGAATCAACTTCCCAGCTCTTTATTTCACCCCTCTCGGTTTCCCCTATCACCTTGTATTTCTTCCTCCTGTCCCCCCACCTTCTTACTCCGACTCCTCATCTTTTTTTTCTCCAGTCCTGATGAAGGGTCTCAGCCTGAAACGTTGACTGTTTACTCTTTTCTATAGATGCTGCCTGGCCTGCTGAGTTCTTCCAGCATTTTGTGTGCGCTGCTTGGATTTCCAGCAACTGCAGATTTTCTCTTGTTTGTGATAAGATATTGCACTCAATAGATACACCTGCGGAAGAGGGAGCTGCACTATGCGAGATCGCCCTCCACTGTGCCACAGAGAACAAGCAGCAGCTGTAAAAGGAGAGAATGAACAACCAGAAGACCCAACCACCAATCACAACCACCACTTACTCTTACCCACACTGCACCAGAATATGTGGATCCCTGATTGGCCTCTGCAGCCACCTGAGGACCCACCATTAGACAACCCCTTTGCTGAATATCATACTCGATCTGATTGATCACACTACTCTATACTGTACATTAACAATTTGGAAGTCTGAGGTTTGCAAAGGACTCTAAAATTAGTAGTGTTCTTGACAGTGCATAGGGTATTTTTAGGCTCCAGCACAACATTGGTGAGTAGGGAAAGTGGACTGATCAATAGCAGATGGAATTTATTCCTTCTAAGTAGGAGTGATCATTTTGGGAAGACAAGTTGGGCTAGTACATACACAATCAATGGTAGGGTTGTAAAGAGCAGGGAGGGACAGAGGGGCCTTAGAGTACATGTCAAAGTTCCCTGAAGGTGATAGCATATGTAGATAAGGTGGGTGAAGAGGACATTCAGCACCTTCATTTGCTGATTCGTAGACAGAACGTTTTGGTACAAATGTATAAAGCATTAAATTAGGCCACAGCTAGAGTACTATGTGCAGAGTGGTTGCCGCATTAGAGGAAGAACATGATTACACTGGAGCGGATGGAGAGGAATTTCTCTGGGATGCTGTCTGAGATGGAGCCTTTCAGTTATGAAGAGAAATGCCTTGGAGCAGTCAAGGCTGTGGGTATTTCTGACAGAGTACAAAATTATGAGGGGCACAGACAGAGTCAGTTGTGAGAGTCTTCTCCCCATATCAGAGTCATCTAAAATGTGAATGCATAGATTTAAACTAAAGATTAAGACATTTAGGGGGTACTTGAGAAAGAATTTTTTTCACTCAGAGGGGGGTGGTTAGAACTTTCCCAAGGGATGATGGAGTCAGAGATTCTCAGAGCAGCAATGAAGTATCTAGATGAGAATTTGCTTTGCCAAGGCATAGAATGCTCCGAGCCAAGTGCTGGAAAATGGGAATAGAATGGATGGACACTTGATGATTGGCATGGACATTGTGAACTGAATGAACTGAGACCGTGCGGTATGACACTATGACCCCATGACTTGTTCATTCAACTCTCTTACTCACGCCACACACACACATATATATATATATATATATATACACACATACCATACATGAATAGGACGTTTACAAAGTCCTTTATCATATTTTACTTACATTGATGGAAGAAGTGCGGATTGTATTCTAACACCTAGTTCTGAATGGACAAAGGCTTTTGGTAGTACTGTCAAGTGGGAATGAATACAATCTGCCAACACTATTCAGACCATCAGGACTTTCTAAAAAATGCTGTAATCTCTCTGATGGCAAATCAGAAATGGCAGTTAGAATTGAGCCTGAACATTGTTTTATTTTTCTTGGCAGAACTTAGATCCATCAAGCATTACTATTTTTCCAACTGAAATCTAAGTGACCATGCACAAAATTGCATTTTATTAACATTTCAACATCTCTTGCTTTTCATAGTACTTTCATCTTCATGCTGTTTATAGCTTTCCTGTGCAGAATTAGTTTGGAGGACAGCTCTTAATTCCATGCCTAATTCTTTCAGTCCAGTTTATTGTTTGCTATGGCTCAGTAGATAGCAATGTTGCCTCCATCAGAGTAATAGCTTCAAGCCTCACTTCAAGAATTTCGTCATATCCACCTAAGTTGATTTTGCTGCTTAGTTGTGCTACTGTAAATAATGCTTCGTGGATTGTGTAATAAATATTTTTTTTCTGTCTCCAGGAGTTACAAATGATAAAAAGTCACATAATTGTAACAGATACTTTAGATAGCATTTGAACATTTCCTGATATGTTTAATTACTAGCCAGATACTGAAACCTGAAGCCAACCATATAGCCAGACTGTGCATCTTCAACCTTTCACTTTTACAGCCTGAGGTCCCCACTTGCATCAAAAGGGCAGCAATCGTATTGGAACTCATGAGAGTAGGGTGAGCTCCCTCAGTGATTATTGACTGGTAGCACTCACATCTACTGTGATGACGTGCTTTAAGAGGGTGGTTGTAGCTAGAATTAACTCCTGCCTGAGCAAGGACCTGGATCCACAGCAATTCACATACTACCACAACAAATCTATAATTTCATTGGCTCTCTGCTCTGCTTTAGAACACCTAAACAACAGCAAAATATATGTCAAGCTGCTGTTTATTGATTACATCTCGTTATTTAATACTATCATACTCTCAGAGAAAATCATCAGCATTCCAAACAAGGGCTTCTGTATCTCCCTCTGCAACTGGATCTTAGACTTCTTCATCAAGAGATCACAGTCAGTACAGATTGGTGATAACATCTCTTCCTCACTGACAATCAATACAGGAGCACCTCACGGATGTGTCCTTAGCCCACTGTTCTGACTCACTCTATGCTCATGACTGTGGCTAAGCACAGCTCAAGAGCTATTTAGAGATTTGTAGATGACACCACTGTTGTTACTAAGAACTCACATGGCAACAAGGAGATGTGCAGGAGTGAGATAGATCAACTGGTTGAGGGCAGTCACAATAACAACCTTGCACTCAATACCAGCAAGACCAAGAAGTTAATTGTGGACTTCAGGAAGGATGAGTTGGTAAATATTGAGCCAGTCCTCATTAAAAGGTTAGCAGTGGAAAAAGTGAGCAACTTTAAGTTCCTGCAGGCCAACATCTCTGAGGATCTGTCCTGGACTCAACACATTGGTGTAATCACAAAGAAAGCATACCAGGCACTCTACTCTGTTAGAAGTTTGTCATATGTCACCAAAGAGTCTTGCAAATGGCTATGGAAGTACTATATGATAGAGAGCATCCGAACTGGTTACATCCCAGCTTGGTGTAAAGCCTCCAATGCAGAGGATTGCAAAAGGTCCAGAGAGTTGTAGACTCAGTCACCTCCATCACAAGCACAACCCTTTCATTCTGAGGACATCTTCAAGAGGTGCATCAAGAAGGTGGCATCCATCATTAAGGAGCCTCGCCATCTGGAACCTGCCCTCCTTTTGTGATGACCATAAGGGAGGAGGTACAAGGGCCTGAAGAGCCACACTCAATGATTCATGAACAGCTTCTTCCCCTCTGTCATCAGATTTCTGAATAGTTCGTGAGCTCATAAACACCATCTCATTACTCATTTTTTGCTCTATTTATTTATTTTATTATTTATAGTAATTTTATCTCATTGCACTGTACTGTTGCTGCAAAACAACAAATTTCATGCCATAAGACAGTTATATCAAGATCGATTCTCATTCTGTTCCTACTATGGTTTTCAGGAACATTGTATTTTTTTAAAAAAGGTATTTTTGATATAGCATTCTGACCAATCCTTTGTTCAATATTTTAGACAGAAATTCTTTGGTTCTTATCACATAATTGTTTGTTGGATCTTGTTCAGGATGGATAAATTGGCTTCTGCTTTTATGGTCATTTCAAGGACCCTGTGGTACTTTGGGACTTCCTGAAAAGGAAATAAATGAATGTGTACTAGCAACACATTCTCATTCAACAAAGCAATATTCAAGAATAATCTAAAGAGTGCTATGCAGTCTATTTGGAGGATAATTAAAGTAAAATTACAACACATCCAGCACTAAGCCTATCAAGTTCATATTAAATTGTGGAGGTCTTCCATAACATTTTATCTACCTGTACATATACTGTTACATTTAAATGTGGCAGAGCCAGGGGATATCATCTTTCCAGCATCTGCTGGATTAAGGCTGATGATGCAGTGCAGTTCCCAGTGGTTATATCAGTTCCAAGGATGAATTGTACATTGTAGGTTTTCCATGTGTACATCTGAATATATTTGTTGGGGTCTTCAACTTTAATGGTCAGCAAAAAATTCAAATAATAATAAGACCCCAGTGTAAGGTATGTCTGTGACAGCAAGGAGTGAATTTGTTCATTGTGAATTTACATGTATACAGTATAAAATGTCTCCCACAAGCTTTTTTTGAATAAAAAAATGAATTTATTCTATGAGAACCTGTGGTATTTCCACAGTCACCTCAGTTGATATTTACAATAATAAAAATACTATTGTGATTGCAGGTATGTGAGGTATCATTGAAGCGCATTGTACAGCTGCGTGAAATTGCATGAAAGTCTCATAGAAGTTACAATATATTCCATGGCGTGTCAGCATATTTGAATATAAATGATAGACTAAGGATCATTTCATAGTTAATTTCATAAATGGCCATCGCATTCATAAATAATTCAGAATTTTCCCATGAAACTTAAAACATACTGCCTTCATTGTACTGCAAAACTGACTTGGGGCTAAAAATAGATTTGTTTGAATTTAAAGCTATATTTTATAATAAAAGAATGAAAATCAGATGAAGAACTAGAAATAACCCTTAACTCATTTTCTTTTTGCGAAATTGAAGTGATATTATCAGATAGCTAGAATAAAAAACGTACCCTAAATATGCTGGAAATTGACTTCTATACTTCAAGTTTCTATTAAAAGTGCAGAGTTACAAATATGAAAGTGCTCATGTAACACATCTGGGCAGCAAAATGTAATGTAATTCTTTCATTCTGGAGCTTACAATTGAAAAGGGCTCCTTTATGTATTTAAGAGCAGAAGCATAACAGAGTCATTAATTCGCTGAAAATACATTTCAGCAAAAACAAGATTTTTATTAAAGATGCCCAAATCTCTTACTATGAGGAATCTGATTTCAAACTGCTGAAAATGGATAAAAAAAACACATTAAACCATTTAATATATTCAATCGTCTGCAATTTTACCAACATTTTAGCAAATTATTTTTTTTTTCTTGGGGTACAGAAACTAAAACAGGCTTCTTGATCATTGTGCCTCAAAAAATGGCTACAGTTGGAAGAGTTTCTCCAACTCAGATTATTAATTTTTCTTTTGACCTTGGGACTAGTTATGTTTGTGGGGTGTGAGCATGAAGGATGGTATCTCAACTTGTCTAAATTGACTCTAAACTTGTGAAAAGGCATGTGCATATTTAACTCTGACCCCAACACATTGGTTTTTTAAAACTCAGCTATGATATTTTGTGCTGCATTTGCTGATCCTGGCAAGATTGCAATAATGTTACGAGCATAAAGTGACATAAATAAGGGAGTAAACAGAAAATTGCAGACCTGTTAGGTTAACGGCTGTTGTGAGGAAGATATTGGAATCTATAATTATGGAGCGATAGGCTGAGCACTCAGAAAGAAATTGAACCAATTAGAGAGATCCAACCTAGAATGCTAAAGGGCAGATGGTGTTCAACTAACCTAATTGAAATTTTGAGGAAGTAATTAAAATCTATGGATGTAATTTGTATGTACTTTCAGAAAGGATTTCAGAAAGTTTTTAGATTCAATGGAAAAAATAAAGAATTAAATGCAAATCAGTGACCTAGGCGGGGGTGTTGGTTCAAGTGTAAAAGGTAAAGAGAAGGAATAATTAGTATTGGAGTAATTTGAGTAAGATGAAGATAATGAGCTGTCAGAGGAAGTAGGAGAGACAGGGAGAAATACAACATTTAATAAACATGGATAGGATAGGTTTAGAAGGATATGGACCAATCATAAGATAGTGTGATTAACCTAGGCATCTTGGTCAGCATGGATGAGCTGGACAAGGGCCTTTTTCCAGGCTGTATAACTCTAGGATTCTATGAATCCTTTGAGGCTGTCTCCATTTGTTGTATTCACGCCTCATCTTTTGTCTCCAGTCTGCAGCACCTTCCCTGATAAGCTTTGTGTCAAAAATAAATCAATCTTAGACCTTAACATACTGTATTCCGTAACAGAATATCCACAATCCTGTGAATATAGAACATAGAACAGTACAGCACAGGAACAGGCGCTTCAGCTCACAATGCTCTGCTAAGCCAATTAAATTAGTAATCAAATGGTCAACTAAACTAATCCCTTCTGCTTACTCAATGTCCATATCCTTCCATTTTCCTCACATACATGTGCCTATCGAAACGTCTCTTAAAAGTCTCTTATGTACCTACTTCTACCACTGCTCTCTTTGTAAAAAAAAAACCTGCCCCTCAAATCTCCCTTCAAATTTCACGTTTTCACTTTAAACGCATGCCCTCTGATATTAAACATTTCAACCCTGGGGGAAAGATACTCCCTGTCCACTCTACTAATGCCTCTCAGAATCTTATAAATCTCTATCAGATCTCCCCTCAGTCTCTGTCACTCCAAGGAAAACAACACCAGTTTGTCCAAGCTCTTGTTATGTTGCACATCTCCTCTAATCTAAGAAGCACCCTAGTTAACCTCTTCTGCACCTTCTCCAAAGTCTTGACATGCTTTCTATAATGGATAACCAGAACTGCATTCAGTACTCCAGATACAATGAAGCTAGAGGTTTATAAAGCTGCAAAGTAACTTCCTAACTATTGAATTTAATGCCTCAACAAATAAAGGCAAGCATGACATATGCCTTCTTAACCAACCTATCAACCACTTCCATGGATCTATGGACTTGGACCCCAATATCCCCTGTTCATCAACATGTTTAAGGGCCTTGCCTTTAACAGTATACAATCTCCTCACATTTGATATATCAAGGTGCAACTCTTCACATTTGGCTGGGTTAAGTGCCATCTGCTATTTCTCTGTCTCTGCAAATGATCTATATCTCACAGCATTCTTCTACGCCATCCACAACCCCGCCAATCTTGGTATCATCTGTTAACTTACTAACACACTCATCTACATTTTCATCCAGGTCACTTATACACATCACAAATGACAAAAGTTCCCAGCACTGATCCCTGGGAACACCACTAATCACAGACCTCCAGCTAGAATAAGCTCCTTCAACTACTAACTACCTTCTGTCCTTCTATGGAAAAGCCAGTTCTGAATCCAAAGCAGCCAAGTCACAATGGATCCCATGCATCTTACTCTTCTGCTTAAGCCTCCCATGAGGGACCTTGGCAAATGCCTTACTAATGTCCATGTAGACAACATCCACTGCTCTACCTTCATCAATCACCCTCATCACCTCATCAAAAAAACTCAGTCAAGTTAGTAAGACATGACTTGCCCTGCACAAAGCCATGCTGGTTCTCCCTAATTAAGCCACGGTTTTTCAAATGCTCATAAATCCTATCCTTAATAATTCTCCCCAGTAACTTTCCTACCACTGATCTGAGACTCATTGGTCTGTAGTTTACAAGATTAACCCTGGTTCCCTTCTTGAATAATGGAACAATATTAGCTGCCCACCAATCCTCTGGAACCTCATCTGTGGCTAGAAGGGACACAAAAAAATTGGTCAAACCCTCAGCAGTCTCTTCTCTTGTTTCTCTCAATAATCTGTGGTATACCACATTAGGCCCTGGGGACTTACTACCTTAACAGACACAACACTACCTCCTCTTTTACCTCGAAATGCCCTGTCATATCAATGTGGCCAGCACTGATCTCCTTATCCTGCATGTCCTTCTCCTTGATAAGTATGGATGTAAAGTACTCATTGAGGACCTCACCCACATACTCTGCATCCAATCAGCTGTTCCCCCTTTTAAATTTGAGTGCTCCTACCCTCTCCCGAATTATTCTCTTGTTCTTGATGTATGTATAGAATGCCTTGGGATTCTACTTAATCCTACTTGCCAAGGACTTTTCATGGGCTTTAGCTTGGACTTTCTTAGCTTTCCTTGTTCCCTTCTTGAGTTCTTGTCCAGAAAACAGCTGTTCACAATGAAGGCTATCTTTAAAGAGAGTGAACCCTCTCAAGGCGGAAGGTCCCAATGGAGTACCTGTTAAGGCTCTGAAAACCTGTGCCAACCAACTAGTGGGAGTATTGAAAGACATTTTCAACCTCTCACTGCTACGGGCAGAAGTTCCTACTTGCTTCAAAAAGGCATCAATTATACCAGTGCCTAAGAAGAATAATGTGGGCTGCCTTAATGACTATCGCCCGGTAGCATTCACATCGACAGTGATGAAATGCTTTGAGAGGTTGGTCATTACTAGAATGAACTTCTGCCTCAGCAAGGACCTGGACCCACTACAATTTGCCTATCGCCACAATAGGTCAACAGCAGATGCAATCTCAATGGCTCTCCACACGGCTTTAGACCACCTGGACAACACAACACCTACATCAGGATGCTGTTCATTGACTATAGCTCAGCATTTAACACCATCATTCCCACAATCCTGACTGAGGAGTTGCGGAACCTGGGCCTCTGTACCTCCCTCTGCAATTGGATTCTCAACTTCATAACCGGAAGACCACAATCTGTGCGGATTGGTGATAACATATCCTCCTCACTGACAATCAACACTGGTGCGCCTCAGGAGTGTGTGCTTAGCCCACTGCTCTACTCTCTCTATACACATGATTGTGTCTAGACATAGCTCAAATACCATCTATAAATTTGCTGATGATACAACCATTGTTGGTAGAATCTCAGGAGGTGACGAGAGGGCGTACAGGAGTGAGATATGCCGATTAGTGGAGTGGTGCCACAGCAACAACCTGGCACTCATCGTCAGTAAGACGGAAGAGCTGATTGTGGACTTCAGGAAGGGTAAGACGAAGGAACACATACCAATCCTCATGGAGGGATCAGAAGTGGAGAGAGTGAGCAGCTTCAAGTTCCTGGGTGTCAAGATCTCTGAGGATCTAACCTGGTCCCAACACATTGATATAGTCATAAAGAAGGCAAGACAGCGGCTATACTTTATTAGGAGTTTGAAGTGATTTGGCATGTCAACAAATATACTCAAAAACTTCTATAGTTGTACCATGGAGAGCATTCTGACAGGGTACATCACTATCTGGTATGGAGGGGCTACTGCACAGGACCGATAGAAGCTGCAGAAGCTGCAGAAGTTTGTAAATCTAGCCTACAAAGTACCCAGGACATCTTTAGGGAGCGGTGTCTCAGAAAGGCAGTGTCCATTATTAAGGACCCCCAGCACCCAGGGCATGCCCTTTTCTCACTGTTACATAGAAACATAGAAAATAGGTGCAGGAGTAGGCCATTCGGCCCTTCGAGCCTGCACCGCCATTTATTATGATCACGGCTGATCATCCAACTCAGAACCCCGCCCCAGCCTTCCCTCCATACCCCCTGATCCCCGTAGCCACAAGGGCCATATCTAACTCCCTCTTAAATATAGCCAATGAACTGGCCTCAACTGCTTCCTGTGGCAGAGAATTCCACAGATTCACCACTCTCTGAGTGAAGAAGTTTTTCCTAATCTCGGTCCTAAAAGGCTTCCCCTTTATCCTCAAACTGTGACCCCTTGTTCTGGACTTCCCCAACATCGGGAACAATCTTCCTGCATCTAGCCTGTCCAATCCCTTTAGGATTTTATACGTTTCAATCAGATCCCCCCTCAATCTTCTAAATTCCAACGAGTACAAGCCCAGTTCATCCAGTCTTTCTTCATATGAAAGTCCTGCCATCCCAGGAATCAATCTGGTGAACCTTCTTTGTACTCCCTCTATGGCAAGGATGTCTTTCCTCAGATTAGGGGACCAAAACTGCACACAATACTCCAACTGTGGTCTCACCAAGGCCTTGTACAACTGCAGTAGTACCTCCCTGCTCCTGTACTCAAATCCTCTTGCTATAAATGCCAGCATACCATTCGCCTTTTTCACCGCCTGCTGTACCTGCATGCCCACTTTCAATGACTGGTGTATAATGACGCCCAGGTCTCGTTGCACCTCCCCTTTTCCTAATCGGCCACCATTCAGATAATAATCTGATTTCCTATTTTTGCTACCAAAGTGGATAACTTCACATTTATCCACATTAAATTGCATCTGCCATGAATTTGCCCACTCACCCAACCTATCCAAGTCACTCTGCATCCTCTTAGCATCCTCCTCACAGCTAACACTGCCACCCAGCTTCGTGTCATCCGCAAACTCGGAGATGCTGCATTTAATTCCCTCATCCAAGTCATTAATATATATTGTAAGCAACTGGGGTCCCAGCACTGAGCCTTGCGGTACCCCACTAGTCACCGCCTGCCATTCTGAAAAGGTCCCGTTTATTCCCACTCTTTGCTTCCTGTCTGCCATCAGGTAGGAGATACAGAAGCCTGAAGGCACACACTCAGCGATTCAGGAACAGCGTCTTCCTCTCTGCCATCCGATTCCTAAATGACTGTTGAATCTTTGGACACTACCTCACTTTTTATTAATATACAGTGTTTCTGTTTTTGCATGATCTATTCAATATATGTAATTGATTTACTTGTTTATTTATTAATATTATTTTTATTTTCTTTATTATTATTATTGTTTGTTTTTCTCTGCTAGATTATGTATTGCATTGAATTGCTACTGCTAAGTTAACAAATTTCATATCACATGCTCGTGATAATAAACCTGATTCGGATTCTGACTCTCCCTAGTTCCTGCCTAATGCTCTTGTAATTTGCCCTGTTCCAGTTTAATATTCTCCCACAAGATCCATAGTTATCCTCATCTATAGCTATCTGAAAACTTAAGGAGTTGTGCTCACTCTTCCCTAACTGCTTACCCACTGAAAGGTCATTACCTAACACCAAACTGTGGAATAGAGAAATTCAAAGATTCATTACCTTCTGAAAAATGAAACTTTACTTCAATCCTAAATGATTGATTGTTCATGCTAAGATTGTGAGTCTAGTTCCAAACTTTCACTACAGGGGAAATATCACTTCATGCTTACCCTGTTAAACCCTCTAAACATCATATGTTTTATTGAAATTACTTCTTATTCTTTAAAGCACCAATGAACAAATGCTGTTCTACTCAAACACTTCAACATATCCAGTAATGACCAGTAACTTAACAGAGTTTGCTAAGTCTGTCCATGATGTCCATTATAGATATGAAAACATAAGATAACCAAAAGACAGTGATAGATTATGAATGGTGTACTCTCATTCCTATATTATAATGCTTCCTGTACAATCATTTAGTTAAAAGAATTACTTGTAGACATTAAGCCATGCTGCATTGGAGGGCTCAGTAATAAACTTTCAAATTGCTAGTAATTGTGTGAAGTTAGATAACAACATTTCAAATTCTACATTGATCATTACCAATTACAAAATACCTTATTGCGATTCTCTCACTACCAACCCTCGCCCTCTTTCCGCCACACAATTGCCCAAAGTTTTGTGCATTATTTGAACTTTACCTTGGGGATCTTCAGCTCATTATAAAATGTTAATGGATAAAATGGGAAGACGGAGGGAGGAATCTCCGTGAGATGAAGGGACATTATTGAAAAGGAGATTTGGAGGAAAACATTACAAAAACAAAGTGTAGAGAAGTTGTTTTTTTCAGGAAGTGTTCTAAGCTACAAGATCAACATGTAGTGCCAGAGGATGACAGGTCATTGGTTCGCATCTGCCATGGTCCAGATGGTGAGTTCTTAATTTCAGAGTTCTGATGACAGATGTTTCCCTGTGGGGAAGGGAAGTAGGAAGGAAAGATAATTTATCCTAAGACATTTTCCAGGACTCTGCTCTGCATTGGCTCAAGCCTAGAAATTAGCTGAGAAAACAGGAGGCTGTTGAGCTGAGCTAGCGTGCTTGAAGATGAACTTTTCAAAACTTCAGAGCTGAGATAGAGAAGTAATAATTTGCAAATAAGCAAGCAATTAAGTCACCAAAGGCATGATTTGTCTGAAAAATAATTAATACATATGAACAGTCATTGCACCTACTCAAAGAAGAGGCAAGCCATCAGCAACTGAGAGAAGAATGTAGAAATAACCGTACTTGAATCTGCCATCTCTTCCTACTTTTCAGATAAAGCAGTATCAATAAAAACATACTTCAAAGTTTTGTTTTAATTCTCCAGTTTACTAGTTTATCTACTTTATCCCATGTAGGCTTTGCCATTCATTCAACAGCTCCATCCTTGTTCATCTTACCTAAGGAACCATCATTAATATGTAATGTAAATTTATGCATTAAAAGACAATAATTTCCTAAAACACCAAGGATTATAGTATGTTGATATGCAAGTGTTTGTTTTCATCTGATCTGCAAGCATCCTTGAACAAAGTAATTTAAGCAGTTTGTCTGTTTTGAAACAAGCCAGATTCAATAATACTTTGTCTTATACTGCACCTCTTCAGCAGTTAGCCTCGTGGTATGAGCCAGCAAGTCTGTGGCTCTATACAGAGCTTGTTTGCAAAGCTGCTCTATAGATAGTGCTGTGTTTTAACTTCAAAATGATTATTGCTTGCCATTTACATTTTAAGAACCAAAGACTTGCTCCCGTTTATGACCAGAAGCTGAACAATGCTTGTTGGAAAATTGGAAAACTGTTTTGATCTTGAGAAGAAGCAGCTGCTATGTTTAGAAAGTGAACTTTGCAAAACAAGCAAGAGGAAACAAATATCCAACAGCCAGCCCTTGTCCGATGAGCTGGGGATGGATGGGCATAACTTAATAGCTTAACTTCCAGTTGTAGTTGCTGACAAACTAATGTTATATAACTCTGAAGATTCAATTATTGCTCATTAAGCTTAGTTTAGATTCCTGACTCAGTGATTTACAAAAATAACCCTTTGAAAAATGAAGTGTTCTATACTATATTTATAAGTGAAAAATTTTAATTCTGTACCAATTGAAAAACTAGCTTCACAGCAAAGTTAATTGGAAATTCTTCACACCACAGCTCAATGACATTCCGAACACCAGGCCATGGATTCTGGCTGTGAACAAGCTATTGCAATTTACCATTTTTAAATAGAACACGGCTCCTCTTTAACCTCACAGAAAGATCCTATTGATGCAGTTTGTTTCCTTTAACAAGAAAATGTTTACAAACCCAAATCTCAACAAAGGAGCAAATTTGCAGCCAGATGTTCCAGTGACCTAGGTAAACTTTGCTTGAAAAGCAATTACTTTGCGTGCTGAGGTCAGATTCAGGAGCATCCTTCTCATACAGCAACTTAACTGGAAAGCTGCATCAGAAGAAAACAGACAATGAAACCTGTTTTTGACCACTGCACAGAAGAAATTGACCAAACATCAGTTCAGAACATTGGGATGGAAAGTATAATTACAGAGAATGTCTAATGAAAAGTTCAAGGAGATTTATCAATCATATGGATTTATGAACCCATGATTTACGCAACCAATACCAGGAAACAAAAAAATCTTTCATAATTTTATTTCTGACTCATGTTTTCATTTTTAGTTTTTTATTTTATTTAGGTATACGGCACAATGAGCTGCTCTGCCCAGCCACCCTTCTGCTTAACAAAGCCTAATCACAGGACAATTTACAACAGCCAATGAACCTACTAACCTGTACGTCTTTAAATTGTGACAGGACACCAGAGCACCCGGAGGAAACCCATGCAGTCACAGGGAGAATGTACAAACTCTTTACTGATGGTGCTAGAACTCTGACGCCCTAAGCTGTAATGGCGTTGTGCCAACCACTACGCTATCATGGCACCTATAGAACAGCTTGAGTCATTTATTTCCAGGTAAATTGATCTTCAAGAACTGCAGCATAATCACTTGATTTTCTTTCTATTTAATGTTTCCCTTCACCCCATCAAGTCTTTGCTGGCTTTCCGAGCATTTCCAGCAATCCCATTTCTCTACGTATTTCATTGTAGCCTGTTACTTTTCATCACTCCTCTTACGAAGAAAGAAAAACGTGCTGCAATTTTTTAAAACTCGAACATCTCACTGTGTTCTTTTTATAACTCAAAAGACTTGCTGCGTTTAAACAGCTAAGTAGTCATTTCAGGTTTATTTAAAACCTACTCATCGCCACTGGTAAGTTTTGTAACTCCAAAACATAAAACTAATCAATCGAAAAACATGGAGAGACCAGGATAACGTGTACGCTTTGTTTCTTTATTTAGGTGAGGTGCACACATATGGTGCCGTGATGACGTACACCATTCCTGTACTTTTATATATAACCCATAATGAATTATATATTTATGATTATGATTATGAGGACACACAGTCCCCTTTTATTGTCATTTAGTAATGCATGCATTAAGAAACGATAAAAATGTTTTTCCAGAATATCACAAAAACACATGACAAACCGACTTAAAAACTAATAAAAACCACATAATTATAACATATAATTACAACAGTGCAAAGCAATACCGTAATTTGATAAGAACAGACCATGGCACAGTAAAAGTCTCAGAGTCTCTCAGAGTCCCATCATCTCACGCAAATGGTAAACCCCCAGCGCCGCCAACTTGCCGATGCAGCATCCCGGAAGCATCCGACCACAGTCCGACTCCGAGTCTGTCTGAAAAACTCCAAGCCTCCGTCCACCTATTCGACACTGGGCACCGTGTACCATCTCTGCCAAACATTTCGACCCCGGCCGGGGCAACAGGCGATAGGCAAAGCCGAGGATTTGAGGCCTATGTCTCCGGAGATTCTCGATCGCACAGTAGCAGTGGCAGCGAAGCAGGCATTTCAGAAGTTGCTCCAGATGTTCCTCTGCGTCTTCACGGCGGTCTCCATCAAATCCAGATTGATGCACGGCACCCCTAGTGACACATATCGATATTCATTCGGAACGGCTGCGCACGCTGCGTCGCGGCGCCATCTTCTCCCCCCTCCACAAGTTTAAATAACAAAGAATGCTTAATCAAGCAATATATTTACAATATGATTCAAACATTACTGAAATATTAAATGCACCAAATAGCCTATTCTCTGTCAAATGTCATTGATTTCTATTGATATGCTTTCCATCTACCTA
This sequence comes from Mobula birostris, assembly GCF_030028105.1. NCBI lineage: Eukaryota > Metazoa > Chordata > Chondrichthyes > Myliobatiformes > Myliobatidae > Mobula > Mobula birostris. Next base: position 23,488,828 of record NC_092389.1, read on the forward strand.
CAGTACAGGCAATCCACTGCAGCCAATTAATCAGTAAGCACCCCTTAGGGACACAGGTAGAAACTAGAGCACATGGAACCCATAGAAAGAACATGCAAACTCCACACAGACGTAACTGGAGATCACGATCCAGCCAATGTAGCTGGAACTGTGAGGCAGCAGCACTACCTTCTGTACCTCTGCACCACCTAAATAGCACCTGAGTCAGGACTGAATTCTGAACCCCCCCCCCCCCCAATGTTGTGAGATGCTTGCTAACTGTGGTATCTGGTTTTATTCCTATCTTTGTGCATTAAAATTCTCTTATGATACAGAAAAGTTAGTGTTTCCATGAGATGGCTTGATTTTACCATTGAAACATACCTACGATCACCTTCCCCTTTGTACAAATTAGAAGACTTTCATGCATGAGTTTTAATGTAAGGACACAGAATTGGCAAGCACCTTTTAAAACTCTGTCTGAGGAGCAAATTCATGGAACATTATGCTGAAGAATCAGAACAGAAATTTAATCTGTAACTTCAGAAAACTCACAGAGATTTGAGTGAATTTTTAGGACAGCCTGCTGAACTGAAGAGGAAAGTACTGAAGACGTCTGATCTGATGTTTTGTTCTCCCAGTACGCAGCTGCTTTCTGCAGATATGGCCAGTCACAAGGTCATTCTGTAGAGAGCAACAGACACAACGTCTTTGCTGGTGACGCTGTGGCCCTACTGCCTACTAATCCTACTTGGAACATAATTACCTAGATGAGAGCATTGAGGTGCAAAATTAAGGCAGTGAAGCATACTTGGCAGTGAAGAAGAAGACATTTTCTCATGTTGGATCTGCTTCACTGGTAATTGAATGCTTCCAATACTGCATGAAGGTCACACTCATTTCATATGCTTATTTTTTAAAAAATCAGCATCTCTTGCAACAATATTTTCTGCATTGTCTTCTTCCTTTCCCCAACAGGCAGAATAGTATCCCACTTAATGTGATAATTATATGAACTATAAATGCACACGTGAACAGAAGGGGTGACATGAAGCAGAAATGAGAAACAATGAGAACTGAAATCTTCATATGACAAGGCACTTTAATTGAATAATAAACTGCTAAGTCCAATAACAGTTAATTTGCCTAATAAGCGCAATAATATATTATATTTATACTTGGGATTTCCTGAAAATGTTCATACCTCAGAAAAATAACGTAAGATATCTTTCAGGCAGGTTTTCAGTGACCCAAAGCATTTGCTTTACATTGTACTGATACAAAAGAATTGAGATAACCAAATGTTAAGAGCTTTGACTTTTCTTGTACAGGTTGGTATTTTTATTTAAAGAGAGTCCAAGGTAAGAAGTGAAGGTCGAAGATGAAATGCTCTCTCTACCAGTATGACTGATTATCCGCTGCATTGTTTAATCTGTGTGTACTTTGTCCTCTGATTCATGCAAGAAACCTAGTTTCACTTGCATCTTATACCGCATTGTGGAACTGTTACAGAAGTGAATTGTAATACACCTTTGAGTTATGGTTGTTTCTTCCATATAATTTTAAATGGAAGAAGTGCATATGAGAAAGTAAAATGCTAGTTCAATCCAGTAATGGTAGAATTATTGAATTTTCTTCAAAACTTTCGCTTAATATTTCAAAACAACTTGCATTTACAGAGAACCCTTAATGAACAGGCCATTTCAACTACTCTGTTGTGTTACGTACATAGAGACCTTAGGATGCAACCTAATAGTTTCTTGATTAATGTGACATACTGTAGGTGGATAGGGTAGTGAACAAGGCATTTGGCATATAGGTTGAGCACCCCTTATCTGAAATACTTGGGGGCTGGAAGTGTTTCGGATTTTGGATTTTTTCCCAGATTTTGGAATATTTGTATTTACAAACGTATATAACGAGATAAGTTGGAGATGGGACCCGAGTCTAAGCACAAAATCCAATTACATTTTATATACAGTTCATACATGTACCCTGAAGGTAGTTTTATATAATATTTTGAATAATTTTATGCATGAAATAATAATGTGTACTTTGAACCATCAGGAAGGTAAGCTGCCATTACCGTGGCCACCCAGGTGGACAGTGAATGCTGTCTGTCAGATGCTTCACATTGACATCGCTGGCAAGTTTTTCCAATAACTTAACTTTCTGTGTTATAGATAAATATAAATGCTTCCTCTTTTTTCTTTTCACTATTACCCACAGGAGTAACTGCAGGCATTTTTGACATTTTTAACAATATCTCCACAGCACAGAGCAGAGAATAAGCACAAAGCCCATGGTAATCACTGTGAGTAATGCATGAAGGTCTGGCTATAATGACTGCTGAAAACAAAATGGTCCCAACAGGACGCCACTCCGGATATATGAGGTCACTTCTCAGAACTGTCTGTGATGTGCAGAGACCTGTGTGTCGCCCGGGAACCTTCCCAGCACTTTGAGGGATTTTCCATTTGTGAAGTCATGCCAGCACTCAAAAAAAATTCAGATTTCGAAGGATTTTAGATTTTGGATTTTCAGATAAGAGATGCTCAACCTGTACTTGTCTTCAAGAAAAGCACTGGGTATAAGAGTTGAGACATCATGTTGCAACAGTTCAAAACACTCTTTCGGCTGTACTTGGAGTGATGTGTGTACTTCGGGCTACAACTCTACAGAAAGGACGTGGCAGCATTAAAAAGAGTGTGGAAGGGATTCACCAGGATAATGTCTGCAAGAAAGGCAGTAGTTGCAAGAAAAGATTGGATTGGCTGGATTTGTGCTCACTTGGAGAACGCTGAGTAGTGACTTTATTAAGGTTTATACAATATGAGGGGCATAGAAGGTCAGGTTTTTTTTGCAGATCAGAGGAATCTAAAATTAGAAGGCATAGGTATAAGATGAGTGGGGAGAAATTGAAAAGGAGAGTCAAGGGGTAGAGAAAGAAGTCGAGAGAGTTGAGGCTTTTCACACAGAGGTTGAAAACTCTTTGAAAACTGTTTTCATATAACCACTGCCCACTGTGTGCTAGTTATCTGGAAACAGTTGCCAAAAGAGTTGGTAGAGGCAGGGCATGTTGTAATGCTTTAAAGACATTTAGTCAGGTACTTGGATAGGAAAGATGTAGAGGGATACAAGCCCAATGTGGGCAATTGGGTTCAGCAGAGATTGGCATCACAATGGACAAGAGCAAGCGGGGCTGATACGTTCGTTTCTGTGCAGTACAACTCTATCATTTTATGATTGAAAATCTAGGTATAGTTATGTAAGAAGAATTCATACACAAACCAAACATCAGCAGCTGGCAACATGAAAGGAAAACAGTGATAAATGACAGGAAGGATGGAGGAGTTTGAATGGTGGGATGCAACTGCTTGTCAGCTCATAAACACAGGGCCAATAAATTCGAGCAGCGGGTGTCAGTCTGAGCACATCTGCTTTTTACTTGTCCCTAAAGCTTCCACTGACTGATAATCCAACTCCTGAATCTCTGTTAAACCTTCTGGTCTCTACATTCCTTCATAAATATATTAAAACATTAAAGAAAAATCTCATTATCAGTTCATGGACATACAGAATAATCTAATGACACAAATATATAGGCAGAGATATATAAAGACAGAACATTGAATCATTTGTTCATGTAATTAATTCATTCATTATTCAGTCTGCTAGGATATGCAATGAATCATTCTCTACTGAGTCACCAGCTCTAGTATTTGTATCAGGCTGCTGGTATCTCATTTTCAGATCCCCTACTGTTCCCCCATCTCATTCATTGCAAAGCATAAATCATGTCAAATATTCATTTCATTATTCAGATAGGTAAACACTAGTAAAGTGTTTTTTGAGGGGAGTAAAAACATGGATGCAAGTGAGATGTGGACGCTAATGACAGCACTCAACAGGCACTAGCCGAGAATCAGCTAAAGCTTTGCAATTGCCTTAGAGACTTCATAGTTCTGATGTTCAAATACTTAGTGTTCAGTGATACTGGATGCTGAAATTGAGACTGTTTCTCTTTATCTCTCTCTCATATCCTAATGAACTACAACCACTAAGATATAGTAAAAATTACTAAGTCATCGGATGAATGTTAAGTATTGTAAGCATTTATGTATAGAGTGTTTGAAGAAGAAGCTGCTTATTGCTATGTTGACCCTCTCCTTGTTGCACTGGCCAAGGCAAGTAACTCAAACAAAATTGCCTACAGGTGTTCAAACTAGTCAAGGACAGTAATCCTCCTCGAGACACTCTGAAAGAAAAGAGGTGCAATTTTAGATAACAGATATCTGAATTACCTTTTTCATAAAGGCTGTAGGCTTTACCAAGAGCGGTGTATTGCCTTTAAAGGTAAGAACAGTTGAAATGAGATTCCTGCTCCTCGTGATGTCTGCTTGGAAAATATATTGTCTCCCATAGCACAGTGTTGAATGAATTTTCAAGGGATTTCATATTTCCTTATTAATGTAATATTTGACTGACAGATTTTTGTACATAGCTTTACATTTCTCTTCATGGAAAGGTTATATGTCCTCTACTCTCATGCTACAGAAATGTTGTGCCTTCATTTTTATTCAGCCTCTTCATTCTCTCACACCCAACTCTGCCACTTCACCTTCTCTAAACTTCTTATCAGAGCTGCCAGACATAGGAAGATAAAAGATTGGTACCTTCAAGCATCATGGCCACTTGGAAACCTGAGTAACAGCTCACAAAGAACAAATATACATTGCCATGATTATGCTTTATTACTTTTGGAGATTCAGAACCAATGACATTAAATATCTGTAATGAGTTCTTGGGCCTATGCAGGGCATCTGTCAGCATTAGGCTCTGAGGCTTTTAGAGCACCTGAATTGGTTTATTGCTGTTTAATGACATCATTAATTGTTGAGAGTTCCTTGTGTTTTCTCAAGTGACTAGCTCTTTGTAATGTGGTCTCCTGGTGCTTTCTGTTTAAGCTTGTTAAGTTTATTTTGATAAGCTTGTGGATTCCATGGTACTTCTATTATTTAAGTGGATGCCTGAGAGCGCTAATCGCAGGGTCCGGGTTTTGAGAATGTTACTTCTTGCTGTGTCACTCAGCTGAGCCACCAATGTTCTTTTGGAATTATTATGAATTAACTCTTGTCACCATCTCTATATCAGAGTCTGTGTTCCTCTGCAATATTGTCAGTGCACATTGTGACATTATCCTTCCTGCCATTAGCATCCATGTAATGGGAGAACCTCACAGGAACTTCAGGACTGGTGGGTATCCTTGAGAAACTAACATTTCCCCCCTCTAATGTTTAGATATTCTTCTTAACAAATCCACACTGCACAGATTGATTATCAAACATCTAAGTGTGATTTTGTTTATATAATCTACAAACGTTGTACTTTCTTATTGCAAATTGTTTAATAATACTTTTAACTTGAAATAATTATAGCTTGCATAACTGACTGGGCAGCTATAGACCTTACCACAGATTACACAAACACCTTCCAAATTCCACTGCACAGGCATAAACTAACAGAGAATGGTTCCTCCAGAACTCAGCTTGTGAGATGCTTGCACATTTGGTACCTTCAGCAGAAATTTTGCGGTCCTCATTCCATTACTAAAGACCTTGAGGCAGAAGGAAAAGGCGTCCTCAACAGTGAAGAACCTATTTGTGAGACAGCACATTCCTGTCAGGATCACTCTCAACCCCTTGAACAGAGCCAGTATACACTAAAAGATTAACTCTTAATCTCCCACTCTACTTTGTCCTGGCCCTTGCAACTTATTTATCTACCTTCACCGCACATTCTCAGTAACTGTAACAATGTGTTCTGGATTGTGTTTTCACTTTTAACAACCTCGATACACTTCTGTCTGGATGGCATGCAAACAAAAGTTTTTCACTGTATCAGTGGATGTGACAATAATAAAACAAGTCCATTTCCAATGTTGAGGGAGAGATGTTTCAGAGTTATCATCAGTTAGGTAAGTGATTTTCAGCTATGCTTCCTTGCCTGGACTCTACTGTCTGTGGAGGTCAAGGTGAAGTTGATACTCAAAAGCAGATTATGATGCCTCAATGAGAGCAGGGTTTACCCTGCACTGCATGCTGAGAAGATATGGAGACTTTACCATTGTGTAGCGCATGGCGCACTGTCTTATAAACTGTGGGGTCCAAGAGATGCAGGCTGAAGAGCATGAGGGCCATGGAGTGGCACTTGTGACTAACAAGAGTGGAGGAAGAATGTGGTCACAGTGGGATGTCCCTGCTCAATGTTCATTGCCTCATTTCCCATCTGAGATTAAGGGCAAGCTCTGGCCATGCAGAATATAAGGATACTTACCAAAGAAAGCTGCCATAGGAACCTGCTTTCACAATCAATTTTCAACAGTAAGATGGCATTCAGTCTGGAGGATGAATGATTGAATGTTAGTGGTCGACGCAGTGTGGAATATTATTTGGTGTGGCTCAGGAACTACAGTCTGACATGGTCCTGAGCTACATCAGGTGATGACAGTGCTGTGCACAGCACCTGCCAAGAAAACCTACTGGTTCCGTAAATCTTGTTCTCTTTTCAGTCAGCAGAGCTTCCCACTTCTCTTTCATCTCTTGATATTGTCCTGAAGAATCAGTCTCCAGTCTCCATTTCCCAACTGTTTGTGACATTCTCACCATCTGTAATATCCTTTTCATAGTGGTCCTTATAGCAGAGGTATGAAAATCTGGCATGTCATAATTAAGTGTCCAGTTCCCTGTGTAAATATCCTTGGGAATACAGTCCTCATCCGTTCCATGAGTGTGGCCACAAGCATCATTGGTATAGTTATCTATGTAGGGCTTAATCTGGTCAAGGATCTCTTTATTGATAACCTTGACCAACTAGAAGACATGGCGGATCTGTTTGAGTTGGTAATGATGAAACTGTTAAGTCTTTTTTAATGATTTACATATTTTATCCCAACTTTGGTATTGTACTAAGAGTGCAAGCATGGTGTACTCAAATTTTGATGTGGTCTGTTAGGTTGCTATTCATCCACACTCACTCACTTAGCTCAGACATTACTACAGTATTTGCATTGTCCATGGTGATTTCAGTGTCAGGAGACAGATTACTAGTGATTGTGGAACTGTCATCAGTGGAACTATTAACAACTATTGGTAACAAATTATCAATCTTACAAAACTTGCAGTTCTCTGTATTGGCAGTATATGACAGGTTCTTGGGCAATGATTTTCATCTTTCTGATGCTGGTCAATTTGAACTCTACATGGGTGGGGAGTCTGTCCATTAGCTGCTATTAATGTTTCTCAAGATGAGGGTTTGATGTATTTTTGATTTGGTTCTCAGGGGGAAAAGCAGAATGGATTTTTTGTTGGTTTTAGTATGTAATAGACAGCTCTAAGGAGCAGCAGAAGTCATGTAGCAGCAAAAGTGAGAAAAATATGCCAAGAAATTCCAAAGCTATTTGTCCATATTGAGATCCCTCGATAGCTGACCTTACCTCTTGTGATAGAGTCATATTCATTGTCATACAGCACAGAAACAGACCCCTCTGCCCACTGTGTCTGTGTTAACAATCAGGTCCCCATCTGGAGTAGATCCCGTTGAGCGATTTTGGCTGGAAGCCAATTTTCTTCAGCAGGTTTAAGAGACCAACCTTGCTCACTCTATAGAAAGGCTTGGTAGGCTTGAGGAAAGCAATGTATTATGGACTCTCTCTTGCAGCTGTCAGGTTGAGCGGATTTCCTTTGTTCAAATATTTAATCATCTGTACTCAGACCTCCTTACCTAGCAAGAAGTCAAATTTTGGAGACATAAAAGACTACAGGTGCTAGAATACAGGGCAACCACAGCCTGTTGGAAGAACTGCGAGACCGAATGTGGTCAAACAGCATCCGTGAAGGGAAAGGAATTATCGACGTTTTGGCTTGAAACCCTGCATCGGGACTCAAAGTACTGTTCTAATGCAAAGTTTTGACTTGAAACTTCAACTATAGGGAACGGATGTGGAAGTGGTCCGGGACTATTAATACCTGGGGACTCACCTGGGCATGAACTGGACTGGACTGAAAATAAAGAGGCTCTGTACAAGAAGGGACAGAGCCGCCCGTACTTGCTGAAGAGGTTCCGGTCATTCAGTGTCTGCAGTACTATGCTGTAGCTGTTCTACGACTCAGTGATGGCCAGCATTCTATTCTAGGCTGGAGTCTGCTGGGGCAGCAGGGTGTGAGCAGCTGACCCCAAGCAGATCGATAAGCTCGTCAGGAAGGCTGGTTCTGTTTTGGAAGTGGAACTGGATTCTGTGGTGGTTGTGTCTGAGGGGAGGATGCTGCAGAAGCTACGGAGCATTATGGACAATCCCTCTCACCCGCTCCATGATACACTGGAGAAACAGAGGAGCACCTTTAGTAACAGACTGATTCTACCGGGGTGCACCACTGAATGTCACAGGAGATCCTTTCACCCTGTGGCTATAAGGCTCTATAACTCCTCCTCCATAAGTATATATCGTTTCATTGCATATCTATATTTTGTACTATGAATTTTTAATGCACATTTTGTATTTTAAAGTATATGTTTCTGGCTGAGCAACCTTTGCAACACTAATTTCCTTCGGGATAAATAAAGTTTTATCGGATCTTACCTTATCTTATCTGATAAGTTCTCCCTGCAGTCTATTTGTTGCTCCAGAATAAAGTATTGTTTATTAACTCCACAATTGTCTCTGCAAAATGCACCATATGTCCATCACTTTTCATATTTCACTATCAGGTCCAACATGTTATTTCATAATGTCCAGAATTTTCAGGGGCATGTTCAGGACACAATTTTCCCTGTCTAGATGTGAGCAGCTTTGAGATTTCTAGCTGAAATAGTAGTTATAATCAATGGGTTTTTCTACATTATTCATACCATGCTCAAATGCTGCTTAATGACTTCATCTAGTGAATGTGAAATTATAATGATTCATCCCAGTGTTTATACTGGGGAATTTGCACAATAATCTGCACCAGGTTGAACTTGTCACATGCAGAGCTTCCCAATTCATTTCAGTGGAGCAAACTGATGCAGCTATCAGTGAAATATATCAGCGTGGCACAGCAAGTAAAGTTCAGATCTCACAGTGCTGGAGACCTAACTTCAGTGCTGGTCTCAGATGCTGTCTGTGACATGGGAGCTTGCATGTTCTCCTTGTGACTGTGTCTGTTTCCTCTGACAGCTCCTGTTTGCTCTCACAAGCAAGTCCAATTGTCCCTAATTTGTAATTGAGTGGTAGAATCTAGTGAAAATGATGAGAATGTGGGAGAAAAGAATAATGGGATTAATGTAAAATTAGTGCAAATGGCAGGTTGTTGGCGCATGCGCCGGTCGTGCATGCAGCTTGCTACAGATGCTCCGTACTTTCTTACTCTTAAACTTTTTAACTTAGTTATTTGTTGTATTTTTTTTCTCACGGTAACACGTTGAAGCTGGAGCCTCTCTAACATGCTGGTGGAGAGAGTTTTACTTGTTTTTTTAGCACTGGAATTAGTTACATTCAGACACGTCTCGTTAGCGTGGCAGCAGGATGGCTGTATTGTTTATTCTAGGGACCAATTGATTACACTCATGCCCGCTGGTTTAGCGAACAGTGCGGCAGACACCCCGGCTGAAATCTGGAGGAAAACACACAGAGGATGCAGAGGGGGATCAAAAAGGCGAGGGAAGAGGACCGGGTTGAGACAATAGAGGCTTATGGAGAAGAGAAGTTATAAACCGTGTCTCCCCTCTCTCATTATGGGAAATGTGAGATCGCTGGGGAATAAAATTGACGAACTGACTGTGCTTGTCAGGAGCCAGAGAACATTTCGGGACAGCAGTGTCATGTGCTTCACTGAGGCGTGGCTGCACGAGGACATACCCGATCAAAGCGTTTCCGTAGAGGGCTTGCAGACCGTTTGAGCTGACCGGAATTGCACTGAGAGCGGTAAGCGTAAAGGAGGGGGGCTGGCGGTTCTGGTTAACAACAGATGGTGCAATCCTGGGCGTATTACAATCAAGGAACGGGTCTGTAGCCCGGATATTGAACTTGTTGCTGTTGGACTCCGGCCTTATAATTTGCCAAGGGAAATCTCACATGCAATTGTGGTTGTTGTGTACATCCCTCCCTCTGCCGACCCGACGTCAGCGTGTAACATCATTTACACCGTCATAGCCAGATTACAAACCCAGCACCCGAGTGCCCTCATTACCATCTCGGGTGACTTCAACCATGTTACCATGGCTAGAACACTGCTCAACTTCACGCAGTATGTGAGCTGTACAGCCAGAGGGGAGAGGACTCTGCATTTGATGTACGCTAACATTAAGGATGCATACAGCTCCTCTCCCCTCCCCCCACTGGGAAGGTCAGATCCCAGCCTGGTGCATCTAAAACCCTGCTTCATGCTCCTGGTGAACAGTAAACCAGCAACCTCGAGGACAATGAGAAAATGGTTGGAGGAGGCTTATGAGGCGCTCCAGGGTTGTTTTGAGGTGACAGACTGTCAGGCACTCTGTGAGCCACATGGAGAGGATATTGATGGGCTCACAGAGTGCATCACTGATTATATCAACTTCTGTGTGGACTGCAATGTTCCGACAAGAACTGTCCTTTGTCATTCAAATAACAAGCCATGGGTGACAAAGGACATTAAGGACATCCTGAACGCTAAAAAGGGGGTGTTTAGAGATGGAAATAGGGAGGAGCTGAGGGCAATACAGAGGGACCCGAAAGCCAGGATCAGGGAGGCTAAAGACAGGTACAGGAGGAAGCTTGAGTGGAAGCTCCAGCAGAACAACATGAGAGAGGTCTGGAGGGGGACGAGAACCATCACTGGGTTCCGGCAAACTAGCAACAGAGGAGCGGAAGGCAGTGTGGACAGGACCAATGAACTTAACTTGTTCTTTAACAGATTTGACATTGTGGCTCCTGCCCATCCCCCACATGAGCGATCTGTTGTCGGCCCCCAACCAACACATATTCCACTCTCCCCTCCTACCCCTCCTCACAGTCCCCCACCCTGCTCTCATGACTATACCCGTTCCCCACACGAAACCACCACAGTGGGCTTCACAGCTGTACAGGTGAGAAGACAGCTGAAATGTCTCAACCCAAGCAAGGCTGCAGGACCGAATGGTGTCAGTACCAGGGTGCTCAAAGCCTGTGCCCCTCAGCTATGTGGAGTACTTCGCCATGTATTCAACATGAGCCTGAGGCTCCGGAAGGTTCATGTACTGTGGAAGACGTCCTGCCTCGTCCCTATGCCGAAGACGCCGCGCCCCAGCGGCCTCAATGACTACAGACCAGTGGCATTGACCTCCCACATCATGAAGACCCTGGAGAGACTTGTTCTGGAGCTGCTCTGGCCTATGGTCAGGCCACACTTAGTTCCCCTCCAGTTCGCCTACCAGATCCGACTAGGGGTTGAGGATGCCATCGTCTACCTGCTGAACTGTGTCTACGCCCACCTGGACAAGCCAGTGAGCACTGTGAGGGTCATGTTTTTTGACTTCTCCAGTGCGTTCAACACCATCCGCCCTGTTCTGCTGGTGGAGAAGCTGACAGCGATGCAGATGGATGCTTCCCTGGTGTCATGAATTCTTGATTACCTGACTGGCAGACCACAGCACTGGGGCTCCACAGAGGACTGTCTTGTCTCCCTTTCTCTTCACCATTTACACCTCGGACTTCAACTACTGCACAGAGTCTTGTCATCTTCAGAAGTTTTCGGATGACTCTGCCATAGTTGGATGCATCAGCAAGGGAGATGAGGCTGAGTACAGGGCTACGGTAGAAAACTTTGTCACATGGTGTGAGCAGAATTATCTGCAGCTTAATGTGAAAAAGACTAAGGAGTTGGTGGTAGACCTGAGGAGAGCTAAGGTTCTGGTGACCCCTGTTTCCACCCAGGGGGTCAGTGTGGACATGGTGGAGGATTACAAATACCTGGGGATACGAATTGACAATAAACTGGACTGGTCAAAGAACAATGAGGCTGTCTACAAGAAGGGTCAGAGCCATCTCTATTTCCTGAGGAGACTGAGGTCCTTTAACATCTGCCAGACGATGCTGAGGATGTTCTACGAGTCTGTGGTGGCCAGTGCTATCATGTTTGCTGTTGTGTGCTGGGGCAGCAGGCTGAGGGTAGCAGACACCAACAGAATCAACAAACTCATTCGTAAGGCCAGTGATGTTGTGGGGATGGAACTGGACTCTCTGACGGTGGTGTCTGAAAAGAGGATGCTGTCCAAGTTGCATGCCATCTTGGTCAATGTCTCCCATCCACTACATAATGTACTGGGTGGGCACAGGAGTACATTCAGCCAGAGACTCATTCCACCGAGATGCAACACAGAGTATCATAGGAAGTCATTCCTGCCTGTGGCCATCAAACTTTACAACTCCTCCCTTGGAGGGTCAGACACCCTGAGCCAATAGGCTGGTCCTGGACTTATTTCATAATTTACTGGCATAACTTACATATTACTATTTAACTATTTATGGTTCTATTACTATTTATTATTTATGGTGCAACTGTAACAAAAACCAATTTCCCCCGGGATCAATAAAGTATGACTATGACTATGACACAGACTCAATGGGCCGAAGATCCTGTTTCCATTCAATATCACTCCATGAATTATGTTGCATTTCGTTAATTCAAAACACTTTTAATTGCTTGAGTATAATTAAGCACTTTAAGATTTTAATCCATTAAAAAAAATTTATGTTATTCTTACTTTGAATATAAATTATTTATTGGTTTTCTCATCTTTCATAACTGGCTAAGCATTTTTTGAGAGTGGGTTTATTCTGACCCAACACGTGATTCTAAAATGTACTAGAAGGGTTTGTTGTTGTACATTGCTTCACCTGGAGAGATGAAATTATCTTCCATTTGCAGATAGCTGCTGTCTAGATAACATGTTTGGTTGCATTTATAATGGAAGGATAGGCTAATGGGCCTATTGCAACTATCAATGGATATGTTCATGGAGAAGTGAAACAAGACGGAAAAAGGCAGCGATGAGCATTAATCATGTTTCAACTTCAAAAAGACCGGGTCAATGCCAGTACACACAGGACTTCAATTACTCCCACTCTTTGTGTAAGATTTATTTTTATAGTTTATTGATGGAGTCACAAGATGTTCATACTAACAATCACAGCTTGACAGGACGTCTCCCTTCAGAAGCATCTTCAAGCCTGAAGTATTTTAATACCATATGCTGCCCTGTTAAAGGTGTCATTTTTGACGGGTTTAGACTCAAATAGGATCTACTCCAGAGCTCATTGATTGTTCATGCTGATCGTTTTGTAGAAATGTAGTACACTACACTTTTCAAAAAGAACATTTTGTACCTTCTTTGGAAGTTTTCCTAAATTTTGGATGGAATTAATTTTTCGGGAGGGTGTGGCGTTGCCCAGTGTGTGGAGACAGCAGAGCCCGAAGAAGCAGTCACAGGAGACAAACACAGTGGCTGAAAGAGAGTCACCGATGGCTCCTTCTGGTGAATGTTTTGGCAACAGGCTAGTAGGCAAAAACTCACATTGGAGTCGGGCTTTTCCGCACCCAGTCAAGACAGCTGGGCACGACAGGCTTCAGTTGGGTTATTTACATTCTAACAATAAAAGACTTTTACAAATGGAATTGCTGGCATCTCCCACTGGGATTCTCAGAGATCCAGCGATGCAATATGACCTGCTGAAGTTACCAGTGCTCTTCTCTTGTTTTAATGTTATTCCACAACTTCCAGGTGAGGCATGGTAGTGTAGTGGTTAGCACAATGCTTTACGGGTCGGGTTCAATTCCCACTGCTGCCTAAAAGGAGTTTGTGTGATCACCCTGTGGCAGAGTAGGCTTCCTTCAGATGCTCTGCTTTCCTCCCACAGTCCAAAAATGTACCAGTTTCCAGGTTAATTGGTCATTGTAAATTTTCCTGTGATTAAGCTAGGGTTAAAACAGGTTTGCTGGCCGGTGCCGCTCAAAGGGTTGGAAAGGGCCTACTCTGCGTGGTATAAGTAAGTGTAGGGTTTCTCAATAAAGTTAACTGCTAAGGCTAATGTAATGGTTCTCCTGTAATGCTAACTGCTGATGTAATGGTTTCTCTGTAGCAGCGATGTTTGGGTTATAACTACAGATAACGGGTAGCTAACCAATGGGAGAAATGTTATTCTTTCTTGTATGTCTGGGAAATGGGCTTTTCGCGGGCTTTCGGTCGAGGAGGAAGGACGGGCGTGAGAACGCAGACAGACCACCGGACGGCAGAGACTGGAACCCGAGGCTCTGAGTGTTGGTGGCGTTTCGGCAGAGGTTGTTTGTGGAGGAATACGTACTGCGTGAGCTCCAACAATTTATTGTGCATGAACTATTTTATTAAAATTGGCGCCTTTTAGTTTTATGTTCTGTTTCTCTACTAACCACATAGCCAAAGTAAGAGTTATAAAGTGTAATCATTTAATCACATATTGTGTACTGTCTGATATTTCACATTGTGGGTTTGTCCCGGGGATACATTACACAGCATCCACACAAACGTGATTACACTATTTGGCGGGGCAGACGGCAGCTCCCCCTAGATGAATGTGAGTTAATCGAGCCTGAGTGTTACATAAGTAAATAAATAAATGTACTATCATGTAGAGGAAAAGCTGAAAAGAGATATAAATATCACATAATTTGTACTTCTTAAATTCATTGAGTTAATTAATACATCACAAGAATCAAAAAGGTTTAAATTTCGAAGTAAATTTATTAGCAAAGTGCATTTATGTAACCATAGACAACCCTGAGCTTCATTTAGCTACAGGCATTCACAGAAAATCCAAAGAAACACGACAGAGTCAATGAAAAACCGCATGCAACAAGATGGTCAAACAACCAATGTGCAAAAGGCCACAAACTGTGCAAATACAAAAAGAAAAAATAAACAAAGAAAATGATAATAGTAAATAAATAAGCAATAAGCATCAAGAACATCAGACGAAGGGTCCTTGAAAGTGAACCTAGAGGTTATGGGAACAGTTCAGTGTTGAAGTGAGTGAAGTTATCATGTCTGGTTTGAGAGCCTGATGGTTCTGGGATAATAACTTTGCCTGAACCTGGCACATCTCTCTCCACCCATAGTAGTATCTACAGGAGGTGCTGGCTCAAGTTTCATCAAAGATCTCCACCAACAGACTATGCCATCTACTTGCAGCTACCATCAGGCAGGAGGTACAGAAGCATGAAATCCTATACTATCTGGTTCAAGAACAGCTAAGTCCCTTCAACCATTAAGTTCTTGAACAAACCTGCACAAAACGAGTCACCAGAGCTGACCACTTTTTCACCTTGCTCTAAAATTGACTTTTTTTGTTATAACTGTGCTCTTTCTTGTAAAAAACAGTGCTTAATTTATGCTTAATTTATGTTTTTCTTGTGAATTCTGCTTATCCTGTGATGCTACTGCATGTAAGTTTCTCATAGCACCTATTTGGACATGCACAGGACTGTATGTGTCAAGTTGGAGTGAAACGTGAGTTTGTAGATCTGGTGGGAGCAAAGGATGTTGAGAATGGTGACGGTAGAGTGCCACAGGAGGGGTGGGGGATAGGTGGCAGAGAATGAGTGCCAGAGGCAGGAGCGGAATGGTGTGGGTGCAGGGTGCAGACACACCCAGCCTTGAGACACCAGGCAAGGTGATTTGATTCCAAACAATTGGTTTAATGATCATTACAGAATGTCTCTCTGGTGCTTCCTGCTCCCTCCCCGCTCTGTTCCCCTTTTCCCAACCATAATTCCCCTCTCCCTGCCCCCTTCCCACTCTCAGTCCACAATAGAGACCCATATCAGAATCTGGTTTATCATCAGTTACATATGATATGAAATTTGGTTTTTTTTGTGGCAGCAGTATAGTGCATTACATAAAATTAATATAGAACTGTGCAAATTACAATAAACTCAACATTGACTTTCAAATTACTTGTATTTAATTGACAAACTGTTTAATTATTCAGGGATGAAATATCCCAGCTTGCTGATGATACAGCAGTGGTGGACAGGATGGACTAGGCAATAGATGCAGAGAAGGTTATGAGGCACATAGAGAATGGGCAAGGACATGGTGGATTCAAATCACATCAAATCAAACCAAGTTCAATTATCATTCAAACTATACATAGGTACAGCTGAATGAGACAGCGTTCCTCTGGGGCCAAGGTGTAAAATATTCAAAATAGCAAGCAAACATTCAAAAATAGCGAGTAACATAATTCAAAATATCGAACAAAGAACCATATTCACTCAAAAAAAAAGACCTATATAGAGTCCAGCACCCTGAGCAACAATGTCCAGCAATTGATGGTCCAGTCTCCCGGCAGTATACAGATGCACGCAATCCATCTTGTCATTCCACTGCTTGAACACAGGAGGGCAGCACCAATGGACGAGGCCAGGCCCCAGCCAAGCCCAACCACACTGTAGTGTTTCCGCGTCTCTCACCTGGTCTGCAGCTGCTGGCAGGCCTGTGGCTTGTAATGCAGAATGTAATGCAGAAAATGTGAAGGGTTGCACTTTGATAGAAAAATATCAAGGAAAGATTATGTTTTAAATGATGAGCGATTCATCGATATTCTTGCACATGAATCACTGAGAGTTAACATTCAGGTACAACAAGTTAAAAGGGGATTTTAGTACAAGGGTACACACACATCTTGATTCAATTATCTCGAAACCAAGTATTAAATCACTACTTATGGATGGTAAACTGAGGTAAGAGGAAGTAGATTTGATTCACACTTTTGCGAGTTTCGAAGAATTGAGAGGTGGTCTCATTGAAATATATGAAACTCTTATGGAGTTCAGAAGGCTAGGTATAAGCATGATACTTCTCTGGTCTGGGATATCAACAGACAGGAATCATGGTCTTAAAATATGGAGTTGCTCCATTCAGTACACAGAAGGGTAGAAAATTGCTCCCATAGAGAGCAGGGAGCCCTTGAAAACTCAAGGGATATCAGGTGACTCATTTTTTAAAGTATACAGTTAAGCCCAACATCAGTAGAGTTTTAGATATGAGGAACTATTGAGTATGGGTATTTCTCTATTTATGCAAAGACATGCATAGGATAGAGGGAATGGGCTTAATGCTGGAAAACAGTGCTGAGATAAAGGATCAGTCTGGATTTTATTGAATGCTCACTCCTGTTGCTCTTTTAGTTGTGGTCATAGAGTCATAGAGCAGCACAGCACAAAAACAGGCCCTTTGGCCCATCTATTCAATGCCAACTGTTGAGACATTTCTGTGGGTGAGGATAGTCACTTACAGCCAGAAGACCCTAGACTGGACACAGCATCGTCTGTCAAGCTGAACTTGTCCTCCAATAGGAATGTATCACAGTAGACCATATCCAGGTAAGCACAGACTGCTCATGTGGGGCAACAATGGATGCAGGCTGCTGATTGTTGGAGAGCGCAAGGTTATTGCTGTTTCATATGGGTTATTTTCAACTTGGCTACTGACATGTGTGGAAACTATCTAATATTAGTTGTTAAGCAATTAAACCTGTTTTTTTTTTATTAAAGTGAATAGGAGGTCATTCACTTAATTAAGTCTATGCCAGCTCACAGTATCAAGTGGTGCAGATACAACCCAAGACTGAAGCGGGTCAACAGCTCACTGACTTTAATGAGAACTGTTGCGGACTTTGAAGGAAAAGACAAACAATAAGCACTAGGCTAACAGGGCTGTTAACTAAAACTCTCAAACTGAAAGTTAATGCCACCACCACGGCTGGAAGCCAAAACCTAAAAACTAAATGAGTACCGCTCCTTTACAGCATCTGTTGAAAGAGTCGTCCTCTTCCCCGGACAAAGGTGAGCATAAGCAGGGAGCGTAAACATCACTTTGCTTTTTATCAACTCTCGACAAGACTAGAACGAAAAGAAGGGAGTTAAATACCACCAAAATGGAACACTAATTAGCTGGAATGTGCATACTCGTGAGCGCAATTGCCGAGCCTGTTCTGCGGTCTGCCCATGCGGTGCATAGACCATGCAGAAGAGTCCATAGTTGTGACATACACAACAACCTCATTCCACCACTAAATTCCTTGTAGCCTATTCTCCCCACATTTCCATCATCCTCCCATCCCCACTCTTCCAAGTTTCTAACACTCACCTGCACAGTTAACCTCCCAGCCTCACTGGATACTGGAGCATTCAGGAGAAATGCATGCTGTCACAGGGAGAGTGATTACATCCCACACAGAGAGCACGAGTTCAGGACTGTACCTGGGTTAGTGGAGTTGTGAAGCTGTTATTCTGCCAGCTGTGTCACTCTGTGAAGCCGTTGTGGATAAAATGACCCAATCAGAGTGAATGTTGGTCAAAACTGTAAATCCAATTCAGTGGCTTTGGAAAGAGGCACACAGACCTGTTTGGAGACACACTTGCAGTCTGCAATGCCAGCTAATCTGCAGACTGGAACTCCAAATGGCTTCAAGAGCAGGAGGGCAAATATTTCTGATCTCACAATTTGATGATCATGCAATCCTTACTCATTTGCCACATAGAAGAGTAGAGCACAGGAACAGGCCATTCAGCCCACAATATTGTGCTAAAACACAAATCAAAAACACCCAAACACTAATCCCTCCTACCTACAACATATCTATGTCCCACCATCTTCCTCACATCCATGTGTTTGTCAAAAAATCTCTTAAAGGCCTCTAATGTATTTGCCTCTACCACCATATGAGGAAGCGCATTCCAAGCATCCACCACCCTCTGAGTCAAAAACTTACTCCTCACATCCCCCTTGAACCTACCCCCTCTCATCTTCAATGCATGCCTTCTGATATTAGACATTTCAAAGCTGGGAAACTGATACCATCAGTCCACTCTAGTTATACCTTTCATCGTCTTGTAAACCTCTATCAGATCTCCCTTCCACACTCCAGAGAAAACAACCCACGTTTATCCACCCTCTTGTGATAGCACATGCCCTCTAAACCAGGCAGCATCCTGGTAAATCTTTCCTGCACCCTCTCCAAAGCCTCAACAACAATCCTATAATGAGGCGACCAGAACTGTATGCAATACTCCAGATGTGGCCTAACCAGAGTTTTATAAAGTTGCAATATAACCTCATAACTTGTGAACTCATTGCCTTGACTAATAAAAGCAAGCATTCCATAAGCCTTCCTGACCACTTTATCGATCTGTGTAGCCACTTTTGAGGAGCTATAAACTTGGATGCCAAGATCTATCTGCTCAGCAACAATCTTAAGGATTTCGTCCTTAACGGTGTGCTGTCACTTTGCATTTGCCCTATCGTGGTGCAACACCTCACATTTATCTGGGTTAAACTCCATCTGCCATTTCTTAGTCCATATCTGCAACTGATCTATATCGTGCTGTATACTTTGTCAGTCTTCTACACTATCCGCAACTCCGCCAATCTTGGTATCACCCACAAATTTAGGAACGCACCATTCTCCATTATCATCCAGGTCATTTATATACATCACAAACAGCAGAGGTCCCAGCAGAGATCCCCTTGGAACTCCACTAATTAGAGACCTCCAGCTCAAATAAGTCCCTTCAACCACGACCTTTGGTCTTTTATGCCACAAGCCAGTTCTGAATCCAAACAGCCAATTTGCCACGAACCCCATACATCTTAATCTTTTGGGCTTTGAAGGACTTTGTTAAGTACCTTACTAAAATCCATGCAGACAACATTCACTGCTCTACCCTCATCAATCTCTCTCATCACCTTATCGAAAAACTCAATCAAGTTGGTAAGGCACGACCTGCTATGCACAAAACTATGCTGGGTCTCCCTAATTAGGCCATGTGTTTCCAAATGCTCTTACATCCTATACCTAAGAATTTTCTCCAGAAATTTCCCTACAACTGACATGAGATTGACCGGTCTATATTTTCCAGGATTTTCCCTCGTTCCCATTCATAAATAGAGGTAAAATATTAGCCACTCGTCAGTCCTCTGGGACCTCGCCTGTGGCTGAAGAAGACACAAAGATACTGGTCAAGGGCTCAGTAATCTCACCTCCTGCCTCCTTCAAGACCTGGGGTAAATCCTTGGGGAATTATCTACCTTAATACTCATTAGGAGGCCAAACACTTCCTCCTCCTTGACCTCCAAATGCCCTAAGGTATTTATACACTCTACATGGATCTCCTGGTTCTCCATATCCTTTTCCTTGGTAAATACTGAAGCAAAATATTCATTAAGAACCTCACTCATGTTCTCTGCATGCAAGCAAATGTTCCCTCCTTTATCCTTGAATGGTCCCACCCTTTCCCTAGTATCCTCTTGTTCTTCATGTATGTATAGAATGCCTTGGAATTCACCTTAATCCTACTTGCCAAGGACGTTTCATGTCTACTTTCCTGTCTACTCTATACCAAAGAAAAGATAAAAGGCTTACCTCTTAACTGTACCTCCACTTGTTCAAACCAAAGCCTGTATATTCTATCACTGGCACACTCTGCTTGAGGCAACCCTCCTTTTATTTGCAGCTGAGTTTAGGCCTCTGATGTGGACATTTTCCACACCTGTTCAGCCCCCAAAAAATTTACTAATAAGTCAACGTGATTGAAAACTTAAACTCAAATGTGATGATGCTTCATACAGTGCAGTGGCACAGCACCCTCCCCCTTTGCTTCGGATTTGAATTCGATTGCAAACAAGATGGGACATCGGAAACCTGATTGGATGAGGACTAACCAATCAGGAAGGACAGGTGACAGGGGCATAAATACCACCGGACTAGACATGTCCTCGCATCATCCCTGATGAAGATAGCAGAGTTTGTCATTGAAACGTCGGTTATAATCGATATCTTTACCCGGCTTGAAGCTTGAAGAAGAGTTTATTAGTAAACAAGTAGGTTGTCAGAGGAGGTGGTAGAGGCAGATACAATTACACCATTTAAAAAGCATTTGAGCAGGTACTTAGACAGGAAAGGCATAAAGGGATACAGTCTGAACGCATACACATGGAACTAGTGTAGACAGTCATCACAGTCAGCGTGGTGAATCAGTGAGTCGAAAGAGCCTTCTCCTGTGCTGTTAGATTCTACGAAGTGTTTAACTTATTTTTTAGTTTTATCTTGTGAGATGCTCAACATTTGGATTCAGCAACGCCCAAAGCAACCCATGATGAATTCAGCATAAGGTGAAAACTCTCAGTTGGTCATTGAAGATTTTCATTACCATTTGCTGATTGGGCAAATTCAATTTTATTTTTCTCCGAAATGCATTCAGACATCAGTTTATAATTCATTTTTATAATGTATTTTCCTAATATAGTGTTTAATAGGAATGTTACTGACTTGTAGAAATGTGTAGAACTGGACAGAGCCTTGAGAGAGGGATAGGGACAGAGACAGAGAAAAACATTTTTCATCTTCATACCTACTCCACACAGGCAAGTTAATTATGTTCTACAAAGAAAGCTGCAACTCTTAAAGAAGTGACACCCAAGCAGCAGCTGTGGGAAAGGAAACAGTTAATATTTCACACTGTCAGTCCCTGTATTACATAAGCTACATGTGACACAGTTCTGTGCTCCATTATAATTTGAGCCAAGTGCTAAGCTTTCCATTTTTATGATTTTCAGTTATCACTCTGTCTTTGTCACTTGCAGTCAGAACACAATGAGTTCAACACCAACTGTATTAAGACCTTCAGCGGAAAATTACGTTAAGACTTAGTGCAGTACCTCAGGAGAATGACTGGTAACAGGGCCCTTCAGATCACTCAGTGGACTAAGCAGCTTTAAGCCTGGCACATCTAATTATGTAGACATAAAAGATTCCATCAAGATTAGATTTATAACCTACATTGTTCCCACAAGCAAACCAAAAAAGAAATATTTACCTGAAACTCTGCTATTTTCTGTAGATTGTTGCACTGATTTCCAAAGTACAACCATTCCTTCACTTATGAAAAGGTTTGCATTCCCAGAAAGCCGTTCAATTGAAATTTTGTAAACAGAAATTTTGAGATGAAATGCCTTGCATTTCAGTTATGGCTATTCCTTTTAGTAAAGACTTGCATGACATTCATTCTAACAGACTATGGCTTTAGAATTGAAAGCCACCCACCTCAGAGAGCCAATGCAACTGTTTCAAAAATTTGAAAGTTGAATGTAAATCAAGGAATTATTGTCACTACTTGGGTTTTCCAAATTATTTTCCTGTTATGGACATTATGGGGTATTTTATGAATATAAAAGCCACATATCTTGATCATCTTTGTAGGAACACAAGTCCTATTTTAGCCAGAACTTTTTGATGACTGAGGAATGGAATGGTGAACTGACTGTCCTGCCGAAGTGTCTCGGCCCAAAACGTTGACTGTACATTTTTTCCATAGATGCTGCCTGGCCTGCTGAGTTCCTCCAGTATTGTGTGTGTGTTGCCTGGATGTCCAGCATCTGCAGATTTTCTCTTGTTCGTGATTTGATTACTACACTGTGAAGTATCTTCCAGGGATGCCGAACCTGGAGATGTTTAAATCTTCCCTTTGTTGGGAGTTCAGTGAAACCCTCTGTCACTTTTCCCCCTCTATGATCTCTGCCGCTCTCCAACAGTCCTGCCGAAGGGTCTTGACCCAAAACAACGACTGTACTTCTTTCCACAGATGCTGCCTGGCTGGCTGAGCTCCTCCAGCATTTTGTGTGTGTTGCTTGGATTTCCAGCATCTGCAGATTTTCTCTTGTCGGTGAGTTGACATCATAGGACGTAATAGGTTTGCCAAGATAGCAGTGAGAATCGGTAGGTTTATAAAAGATATTGTTAGATAATTTGTCTGCAGAGATAGAGACAGAGAGATTGAGAAAGGGGAGAGATGTGTCAGAAATGGACCAAGTGAATTTAAGGGCTGGGTGGAAGTTGGAAGCAAAGTTGATGAAATTGACGAGCTCAGCATGTGTGCATGAAGCAGCACAAAGTTATTAACAATCCAACTAAATATACTTTTTCAGGACTATGACCACTGCAATCTGCGCCCTGAAATTTGCTGTTGGGAGGTGCGCTTTTGAACCTTCTGTACACCCAGATGTTTTGTGGTATCCTGAAGTATTCTGTGAACTGGACTCTTGACAATGCAGCTGTGGCTGCAGTGGCCATTGCTGGGGTGGACCTGGGGCTGGAATGAAACTTGGCTCAGTGCTGAACTGACTCTGCAACTTTGCCTGGAGACAGGGCATTCACCTCAGCTCTGAACCTAGACTCGCGGCTGTGGCCTGCAACCATCAGGCTCTTGGACCAGCAGCAACGCCAAACTAGCTTTGTGATAATGGACATTTTTGGGGGGGGTCTGTGCTCTTCATGTTCTGTGGATTGTTTGTTTGCTCTTTTTATTGTTTGCACGATTTGTTCTCTCTTTCTTGCACGTCGGATACTTGACTGTCCTTGCTCTGTGGGGCTTTTCATGGATCCTATTGTGTTTCTTTGTTCTGTGAGTGCCCAAAAAAAGATGAATCTCTAGGGTGTATATGGCATACATACACACTTTGATAATAAATGTACTTTGAACTTTGAACTGATTGGTTCATTGGTCGAGAAGGAAGCAAAAAGCTTTAAGGCCTTTTTGATGGGATTAGAAGTGTACAGGGACTGGACATCCATGGTGACAATGAGGTGATCAGGGCCAGGGAATTGAAAGTTGTTGAGGAGACTGACAGCATGTGAAGTGTTGCAGATGTAGGTGGGAAGAGACTGAACCAAGGGGGATAAAATGGAGTTGAGGTATGCAGACATGGGTTCAGTGGGACAGGAGCAGGTAGAAATAATGGGTCTATTCTGACAGTCAGGTCTGTGGATCTTTGGTAGGAGGTAGAAAACGTGCAGTGTGGGGTGGAGAACAGTAAGGTTGCTGACAATGGATGGAAGATCTCCACTTGATTTCACTACTCACCTACACAATTGCGGCAATTTACAGTGGTGTAGTACCTATCAACCCACATAATGGAAATTCTACATAGATTGAACTATTATGCTGCTATTTCTCTACAGACCATATGACTGCCTGCTTTCATTGTTAATGTGCTCTGCTCTCTATTGCCCAAGAACATATGCCAGCATTAGCCTAGGTTCAGTGATGGCACTTGTTTCTCTGAGACAGTATTTTATGGATTTAAGAATCACTGTAGAAGCTTGAATGTACAATCTAGGCTGTTGACTCAACACTGAAGAATTTCCGCACCATTGAAGGTATCGGTCCGGATCTGAAATGTTAAAGCACATCCCTTATGAATCAGAGCAGGAGTAAGCTACTTGGTTATCGACCTGATCCATCATTTCATAAGATCAGGATTGATTTGATTGTAACCTCTGTTCTGCATTTTTATCTACACTTTTATTCTTTGCATACTGTATCTACTACCTTTCTATCACTGCCTTAACTTTCTGCCTTCACTGTCCTCTGTGGAAAACAGTTCCAAAGATTGGCAAATTTCTGAGAGAAAATAATGACTTTTGGTTCTAGATTCTCCCAAAGTGGAAACATTCTCTCCATAATCACCTTGAAAAATGCCTCAGAATCTTATTTACTAGCTGGAGTGTTTGTTGAGATCTTTAACTCCTCACTTTGGCAGTCTGAGGTACCCATCTGTTTTAAGCAGGCTTCAATAATACCAGTATGTGAGAAGAACAAGGTAACCTGCCTCAATGACTATCATCCAGCAGCACTTACAGCCACTGTGATGAAGTGCTTTGAGAGGCTGTTGATGAAACTTATCAACTCCTGCCTGAGAAGTGACTTGGATTCACTCCAATTTGCTTATCAGAGCAACAGGTCCACAGTAGATGCGATTTCATTGGCTGTTCAATCAACCCTGGAACATCTGGACAGCAAGAATGCATACATCAGGATGCATTTTATTGACTACAGCTTGGTATTCAATACTACCATCCACTCAAAATTAATTAATAACCTTCATGACCGTGGCCTCACTATCACCTTGTGCAATTGGATCCTCGATTTTCTCACTTGCAGATCGCGATCAGTTTGGATTAACAACAACATCTCCAGTCACCATTTGCATAGGTGCACTATGTGCTTAGCTTCCTGCTTTATTCACTTTACACTGCATGGTTAAGCACAGCTCCAAGGCCATATTTAAGTTTGCTGATGACTCCACTGTCATAGGCCGAGTCAAAGGTGGTGACTAATCAGTATATTGGAGTGAGATTGAAAATCTGGCTGAGTGGTGCCACAATAACAATCTCTTACTCAATGTCAGTAAGTCCCAGGAGCTGATTATTGAAGTTGGGAGAAGGAAACTGGAGGTCTGTGAGCTAGTCTTCATCGGGGAATCAGAAGTGGAGAGAGCCTGCAACTTTAAATTCTTTGGTGTTATCCTTTCAGAGGACGTGTCCTAGGCCCAGCATGTAAGTGTAATTACGAAGAAAGCAGGGCAGCACCTCCACTTCCTTAGGAGCTTGCGAAGATTCAGTATGACATTGATGACTTTGAAAACCTTCTATAGGTGTGTGGTGGTGTATATTGACTGGCTGCATCACAGCTTGATATGGAAACACCAATGGCCTTGAATGGAAAATCCTACAAAAAGTAATGGATATGACCCAGCCCATCACAGGTAAAGCCCTCCCTACCATTGAGCACATCTACATGGAGTGTTGCTGCAGGAAAGCAGCATCCATCATCAGGGACCCCCACCATCCAGGTCATGCTCTCTGCTCACTGCTGCAATCAGGAAGAAGCATAGAAACATAGAAAACCTACAGCACAATACAGGCCCTTTGGCCCAGAAAGCTGTGCCAAACATGTCCTTACCTTAGAACTACCTAGGCTTACCCATAGCCCTCTATTTTTCTAAGCTCCATGTACCTATCCAGGGGTCTCTTAAAAGACCCTATCATTTCTGCTTCCACCACCGCCGCCGGCAGACCATTCCACGCACTCACCACACTCAGCTTAAAAAAACTTACCCCTGACACCTCCTCTGTACCTGCTTCCAAGCACCTTAAAACTGTGCCCTCTCGTGCTAGCCATTTCAGCCCTGGGAAAAAGCCTCTGACTATCCATATGATCAATGCCTCTCATTATCTTGTACATGTCTATCAGGTCACCTCTCATCTTCCGTCACTCCAAGGAGAAAAGCTGGAGAAGCCTTAGGACCCACACCACCAGGTTCAGGAACAGTTAAAGCCCTCAGCCATCAGGCTCCTGAACTAGATGGGATAACCTGCCCTATCACCGAACTGTCCCACAACCTGCATATGGGCTCACTTTCAAGGACTCTTTCTCTCATGTTCTCAGTATTTATTGCTCATTTATTTATTTATTTATGATTATTATGTATTTATTTTTGTATTTGCACAATTTGTTGTCCTTGGCATGCTGGTTGTCCACCCTGTTGTTGTGGTATTTCTTTGATTCTATTAAAGTTATTGGATTTATTGAGTATGCTCACAAGAAAATGAATCTCACGGTTGTATATGATGACATATTTAGATTATGAGAACACTCAGTCCTCTTTTATTGTCATTTAGAAATGCATACATGCATTAAGAAATGATACAATGTTTCTCCGGGGTGATATCACAGAAAACAGGACAAACCAAAGACTAACACTGACAGAACCACATAATTATAACATATAGTTATAGCAGTGCAAAACAATACCGTAATTTGATGAAGAACAGACCATGGGCGCGGTAAAAAAAAGTCTCAAAGTCCCCAAGTCGATCGACTCCCGAGTCCCCGATAGCAGGCGGCAAAGGGGAGAAACTCCCTGCCATAAACCTCCAGGCACCGTCAACTTGCCGATGCCTTGGAAGCAGCCGACACTGAGTCCGTCTGTCCAAAAACTTTGAGTCTCCGACCAGTCCCTCCGATACAGCCTCCCGAGCGCCATCCTCTGCAGAGCGCCTTCAACCTAGCCCCAGCCGCTGAAACAAGCAAAGCCGAGGATTTGGGCCTTCTGCTCCGGAGATTCCAGTTACCGCACAGCAGCAGCGGCAGCGAAGCGGGCATTTCAGAAGTTTTCCAGATGTTCCTCCGTACTCTCACGTCTGTCTCCATCAAGTCAGAATTGTGCACGGTCCCCTACTTGACAGATTACAGATATCATTCACCGGAAAGGCCGCGCGCGCTGCCGTCGTGCCGCCATCTTCTTCCCCCCTCCATATATGTACTTTGATAATAAATCTACTTTGAACATTGAACTTTGATTTGTTTTGGTCAGTCATTCTCAGTTTCAGAGTTGATTTACCTGCATACAGATCCTTTGCAAATCATACACTCAAGCAATTAGATCCCTCTGCATCCCAGTGCTCTGCAAAGCAAAAATGGAAAATTTCAAGTTTTTTCATGTTATATGCCACTTAGTATATCTTTGGCTACTTGTTTAACCACTCCATAAATATTTGGATCCTTTTTATCTCTGCATTTTGCACACTTGTTAGTTTGTCAGTCTTTGTGTCATGATGTGCACTGACAGACAACTGAAAACTCGGGAATTGGCATATAACTCTAGAACATTACATATATGTCGGGAGCATAGAATCAAACTCAGTAACATGGAATAGTCCTCGGAAAACTGGAGGCCCATGAAAACATTGACAAACTTGAACGTAGACAAGAGGAGGTCAGAATGTGGACTTGAGAATCTCAGAAGGTAGCCTCGGGACAAGCAGTGAGAATAGAAGACATCCTAGCCTCCAGCCAATTGATGTCCAAGCCATTGGTGAAACTCTGCTGCGCCCATTTATGGCGTCGGGTCCTTCTGTCATGGAGTGCGCTGACACATGACTGAACCCGGGTGCGGTGAATTGACAGACTCCCATGTTGAGACAGAAACAAGAGTTTATTCATAGGAATTCCACCAAAACAGTGTGGCTTAACCAAGCAACACTATAAGACGAATCATTCATGAAACACAAGGACCCCACGATAAGTGCCGATCGGGACTCCGCTTTCAATAATCACAGTATGCTGAAAGCCCACACCATTTAAAATTAACTTGACAAGATTAAACAGAAAATGCGGAGGCTTAACAACTCCAGATAAGAGAACAATTAACAAATACAGGTGCAGAGGCCCACAGGGCTTATGACACATGGTTTATGTAGAGTTTTTCATAAATTCTATTGTATTTCTTTATTTCCCTGTAAAAATAAATCTCAAGATAGTATGAGAATCTACTTTGAATTTGACATATCACCTTCCTATCTATTTTTGTATCATCAGAAAATTTAGCAACCATATCTTTGATGTCTGCATCTGAGTTATATACAGTACATATTTTGAAAAGGTTAAAGCCCCAAAATCAACTCATGTTGCAACCCACTCATAAGATTTTACTAGACAGAACAGCACTCATTTATTCCTCCTCCCTGTTTCTTGCTAGTGAGCCAATTCTGAATCCATACCAATGTTACCTCCTACACAATGAGCTTTTATTTTCTGCTACAATCTTTGATGAAACACCTTATCAAATGCCTTCTGGAGATCTTCGTTCCCCTTTATCCACAGCATATGTTACTTTATTGAAAGAAAACTCCAATAAATTGTCCTTTTTTCTTTGATGTAAAAGAACCCTTAGGATACTTTAAAAAATCAATTTCCTGAGAAGTGTTTAACTTTAAAAATCCACACTCCACTACTAAAATAAATACTTCTGGTAAAATTTTGCTGTGCACGATGTGGCCATCATATATCTCTACAGTACCAGAGTGTCTTTATACAACATCAGATAAATGTCAAAAAACAAAGAAAAACATGTCCTCTGTCACTACATAAACAAGAGAAAATCTGCAGATGCTGGAAATCCAAGCAACACACACAAAATGCTGGAGGAACTCAGTAGGCCAGGCAGCATCTATGGAAAAAAGTACAGTTGACATTTTGATGTAAATAGTACAGTCAGTGTTTCTGTTCTTTTTTCCATAGATGCTGCCTGGCCTGCTACGTTCCTCTAGCATTTTATGTGTGTTCCAATTTTGTTCTGAGATGGTGTGTTTACTTCCACATCAGAAGGTTGTGTAGTGGTTCCAGAGAATGTAGGCTAGCACTACTGAAGTAATGTCATTTTTTGGAGAAACCATTAAATAAAAGATTCATATCCTCATTTAAAGGAAGATAAATGAGTGTATGGCATCATTTCAAAACAGCAAATGAGTTCACAGCAGCCTAATAAATATTTTTCCTTTGATTAATATCACTAAAGCAAAATATTGGGTGGTGGGTTGAGGTACAGTACATCTCTACCAAAGGAAATGTAAGGCACTCCTTCCCTTTGCTATCCTGCAGAACACCGATCACGTGATTGACCCGCCTGATGCTCCAGAATCCGGTCCCCGGACTCATTCCGACCCGTACCTTCCTCTCCACGGTCCCTGCTAAGACTCCTGGCCTCAAATACCAATTCCCCTCACACGTCCACCTCCCAGTAATGTCTCTCCGATGTAAATCCCTCCGATTCCAGCGCACATTCCCAATCTGTGAACCTCATTCCGGTTTCAGGGTGATGCCTCCGGGTCCTGTTCCATCTCCCACTCTTCCGATCCTAAGACATCTCGAGCTCCGAATGCGCCGTTTCCACACCCAAGGTGACAGAGACTGGGGGGAGAAGCAGAGAATTAGCAAGCCCCCGGGGATCGGGAGGAAACTCGGGCAACGCGACCCCGGGACCGGGGGAAAGGCTGCTGGGCTCCAGGTGGAGTCAGGTGGGCTAGAGGAACTGACTAGCATTTTCAAACCTCCTGGCCATGATACTGGTTCCCCTCCAGTTCAGGTGCACCTGGTCCCTCATGTACAGGTTAGTCTTTTCTAGGAAAGGTTCCAATGATCCAAGAACTTGAAACTGTGCCCCCTGCACCATCTCCTCAGCCACTCATTCATCCATGCTATTACCCCAATCCTACCTGCACTAGCCCAGGTAAGCAAGGTGTAGCACCTGCTTACCTCCCTCCACACCACCCCCCCCCCGATCAGGGTCACATGAAGCAATTGGAGCAGGTGGTGAATGGTTGTATGAGCCACTAGTCCATGTCATAAATCCTGGTCATGCAACCACTGACACGGGGCAGAATATCTCATAGAGTGTTGATAACGGTTCGAGTCACCCTTCCTATAAAGACATTGCCCAAAAGAAGGCGATGGCCAACCATTTCTGTCGAAAAATTTTGCCAAAAACAATCACGGTTAAGGAAAGACCATGATCACCCACGTCATACGACAGCACATAACAATGATGAATGCAAAATATATGACTATTTACATTTTAAGATTCATAAAATTTATCATACTACCCTTTAAAAGTTATTGATTTCACTGTAAAGCATTTTGAGATATTCTAAAAGATATCTTTAGATTACCTCTATATGAAACATTAAGTGTGACCAATCCATCATCACAATTATTGAGTTATTGCTCACCCTGCCATCCATTGGTGGCATCATTGTCATGATGTTATAGTTGTTTTCCTGTAGTTGGACAAAGCATTGTCCTGGTAACCAATGCCAAATTGAACTAGTTGCCTTAGGTCTTCAGTAACAAGGTGATCTAATGTCTGAGCATGAGCTTCATTCTGTTCATCTCCCAGGTGATCTCCTTGGAGAAGAACAGAAGAATTGTGATCGTTGGTTATTAAATAATGTTGCCTTGAGCATTGTGTCATAGTGATGTGATTCAGTTGGCTTGCAAAATGTTGCATTTTATTTCACAATAGTGAACACATTTGAGACAGATCAGACTTGGTGTATTACCACAGGTCAACTTCAAAAAGTGACATCAAATGAGATACTTAATGCTTTAATTTCACAAAGAACATTATTTGAATCTAAGTATTTTAAAACTTGTGGATTTGGAGTCCATTGAAATTTCTGAGAATGGAATCAACAGATTATGATAAAGTAAAATATTCAAGAAGAAGTGAAGGAAAAGTAGGTAAATTCAAGTAACCTCCTGTTTAATTTCTTGTTTTAGTTCCACAGTTTCTGGCTCAGTTTCTTCCTCTTCTTGTTTTTCTTCCATCTTGACATCAGACATTGGTGCTTCAGCAGCAGTCTGTTGAGAATTTGTGCCTTGTTTTAGTGGGATAGTGGAACAAGCCCAAAAGCTGACTGTCACTCTGGTAGGA
Organism: Mobula birostris; assembly: GCF_030028105.1. Lineage (NCBI taxonomy): Eukaryota > Metazoa > Chordata > Chondrichthyes > Myliobatiformes > Myliobatidae > Mobula > Mobula birostris. The sequence goes on from NC_092389.1 coordinate 23,519,947, forward strand.
GAAGTAAGAAAATGAACATTTGACAAAGAGCACCTTGTGTGATTTTGAATGGTAGGTCCAAACTTACATAATTGTTGCTTAGCTTTCATTGTATGCATTACATCTTTTTTATGTATTATGGACAGAAGAAAATAGAGCATAAATAGACCATTTGGCCCCTCAACTCTGGCTCACCATTCAGTATTATCATGGCTCATCTGTTCAAGGCCTCAACTCTTCTTCTATGCCAGGTCCTCAAATCTGACATTTCCCCAATCTCACAAGATATTTACGATAGCAATTGATTGGAAACAGAGAACTTTAATGTAATGTTGATGAAATGATATTGGAATCTTTGGAATAAAGGAGGATGAGAGGTGACTTGACTGAGGTGTACAAGATGATAAGAGGCACCAATCGTATGGATAGACAGTTTTTTTTCACAGGAGGCATAATTTTAAGGTGATTGCAGGAAGGTATAGGGAGAGGTGTCAGAGCTATTTTTTTTACACAGAGACTGGTGTGTGCATGGAACATGCTGCCAGGAATGGTGGTAGAGGCAGATATATTAAGGACATACAAGAAACTCTCAGATGGTAGAAAAATGAAGGGCTATGTAGAAGGGAAGGGTTAGATTGGTCTTAAAGTAGTGTTCATTGTTCTATGTTGAAGTCACAATACCGGCAGTAACTTGGCAGTTTTCAGATAACTTCAGCACTTCCTCCGCAGATGGATCACTCTAACTCTGCCACGAAGGCTGCTGAGAATGATTGCAGGGGTCTTGTTTCAGTGAACTTTGTGACATATTCAATTTGAGCTGGCTATGAGTCACAAATAAACAGTGATGAGTAAATATTAACATCACATGAGACTATCAGAAATAGAGTTTCATGTCGCAAGAGTATTTTCTTTGGCTAGGCAGCTGAAGGGCTGTTTTAAAATACTGTATTTGAATTACTAAATTTACATAATAAAATCAGAATCAGAATCAGGTTTATTATCCCTGACATATAACATGAAATTTGTTGTTTTGCAGCAGCAGTGCATTTCAAAGACATAAAATAAGTATAAATTGCAAAAATAAATAAAGAGTGTAAAACAAGGGAATAGCTAACCAATGTTCATGGACAGTTCAGAAATTTGATGGAGGTGAAGAAACTGCTCCTCAATATTTGATTGTGGGTCTTTAGGCTGCTGTACCTCCTCCCTGATGGTGGTAAAGAGAAGAGGACATGTCCCAGATGGTAAGGGTCCTTTAATGGTGAATGCTACCTTTTTAAGATTACTGCCTCTTGAAGATAACCTCAATGGAGGGGATGGTTGTGACCATAATGAAGCTGACTGTGTCTACAATCCTCTGCAGCTGCTTTCAATCCTGTACGTACATTGAAGACTCTATACTGGGCAGCGATCAGAATGCTCTCCTCTGTACATCTATAGAAATTTGTATGAGTATTTGGTGACATACTAAATCTCCTCAAATGCCTCATGAAGTAGAGCTGCTGGCAATAGTTCTGTGAACTATAGGTTAACAATAATATCTGTGGGTTCAGATTGTAAACTAATTCAGCAAGTAAAATGCATTAAAATATTTGGTTAGGGAATAATTTCATCAAATTCCAAATAATAATCAATGGGAGATATAGAAAAAGCCTAGACTGATACATCTGATTATTTATAACCAAACCTTGTACTGTGGAAAGGTGCATATGAGACAACAGTTATAAAGTTTCATTCCAGCGATAGATAGAGATGTAATGCCAATTAGATCCATCCTAAGACAAGAATTTAAAGGATTCCTAAATTATTCAGGACCTGTTTACAGTATTCCCTACAGCATCTGTGTGTGAGGAAATTCAGTGCTTCATGAATATAAAACATTGAAATCATCCTTTAATGAAATTTTTAAAAAAACAGATTCTCTGTGGTAATTTACTAAGGTTTTAACCACCTGCCAATAGATTGCTCTGTATTGCCAGTTGAGGAATCAGCTTGCGCAGATTTTAATGGGTGATACTCACCTTGTCAGCAAAGCTCCCAGAGGGTTTCGGAAGACTAATGCATGATTCATGGAAGATTTCTGTAAATAGTTCATTGTAGCTGTAGCAGGAACCTGACCAGGGGATGATAGATTCTTTCCTGGAGACACGTGCTGATCTGGGACTCAGTCAAGCAGGAAAACTTCATCCAAAAGCAAAGGAATTAAGGATTTATTTTATTAATAATATAACAGTGCCATCCATCTAAGAGCACTATGAAGTGTCTTGTAAACAAGCAGTACGTTATTAATTGCATTCCATCTTAATTGATGTGTACATAATATAAATGATTTTCATTTTGTTTTGCTTGTCAAATGTTTGACCTCTGTGTTTTAGCTTCTTGTGAGGGCACCTATGAGATGCATTCATGAACATTTTATGTTTTCATGAAGTCTCTGTACATCAAAAGTATTTTATGGTGATGAATACTTTGAGACATTTAGATATTAGAACCTGTTGAGTAAGTACATAGTTCAATATTCTGAATATTTTAAAAGTGATCTCCCTGGTAATCATTAACTTTGAAGGAAGCTTTTGTTGTAAATTACAAGGTTATATAACGCCTCAATCAATCGGATCTTTTACTTCTTAAAGACATGTCCCACCCACCATGCCCAGTGAATACAGTGGCACTGACCTCACATGTTGTGAAATCATTAGAAGGATTGGTCCTAACACACCTGCGGACCATCATAAATACACCTCTGGACCCCTGCAGTTTGCTTAGCAACCACATATTGAAGTTGAGGATGGTATTATCTTCCTGCTTCAATGGCCTTACACCCATTTGAATGAGCCAGGCAGCACCGTGAGAATCATGTCCTTTAATTTCTCCAGTGCTTTTAACACCATATGACCTGCTTTTCTAGCGAGTAGGCTCACGGAGATGCAGGTGAATGCTCCACTAGTGTTCTGGATTACAGACTTCCTGTCTAGACAGCCACAGTATGTGAAATTACAGAGCTGTGTATCAGATACTGTGGCTAATAGCATAGGGGCACCCCAGGGGACTGTCCTGTCCCTCTTCCTGTTCACCGTCTACACCTTGGACTTTAAATACAACTCTGATTCCTACTACCTGCAGAAGTTTTCAGACGATTCGGCAGTCATGGGCTGTATCAGCCAATGTCAAGTGGCTGAGTACAGAAGAGTGGTGTCAACTTCAAGAAGGTGAAAAGACCCTGCATTCCTATCTCCATCAAAGGAATGGTTGTGGAAGTGGTCTGGGACTACAAATATCTGGGAGCTCACCTGGACAATAAATTGGACCAGACTATAACTACAGGGGCTTTGTACAAGAATGGACAGAGCCAACTGTACTTCCTGAGGAGGCTCCGGTCATTCAACGTCTGCCGTACTATGCTGCAGATGTTCCATGACTCAGTGGTGGCCAGCATTATATTCTATGCTGGAGTCTGCTAGGGCAGCAGGGTGAGAGCAGCTGACACCAAGAAAATAAATAAGCTCATCAGGAAGTCTGGTTCTGTTCTAGGGTGGGTGGAACTGGATTCCCTGGTAGTTGTGTCTGAGGGGAGGATGCTGCAGAAGCTACAGAGCATTATGGACAATCCCTCTCACCCCCTCCATGACATACTGGACAAACAGAGGAGCACCTTTAGTAATGGACAGATTCCACCAAGGTACACCACTGAACACCACAGGAGATCCTTTCATCCTGTGTCTATAAGGCTCTATAACTCCTCCTCTTTACGTATATATGTATATAGTTTCATTGCACATCTGCATTTTGCACTGTTCCTTTTTAATGCACATTTTGTATTTTTTTCATCCTTCAATGCTTACATTTTATATTTTACAGTATATATTTCTGACTGAACAACCTTGCAACAATACTTTCCTTCCAGAGAAATCAAGTTTTATCTTATCTTATTTTCAAAAATGTTTCTATGTTCTTACCGATCAAAGAGTAGAATATCTGGGATGAAAGTTAGAGCACTTGGGAAATAGAGAAAATCTAAAATCTGGTCAATTAATATCTATTGTTCTGAGGTCCAAGTTAGCACACGATATGTATTTTGTACATTGCCTTTGCGATTACATTTTTCAGACTCTTTAATTATTAACTAGTCTGAGAGAGTAGAGGTGACTTGATCTCCCAGACTTCAGTGATCAAGGAGTGTAGGAATCAATGGCATGAATAATACTTCTTCTCCATCCTTAACTGCCAGTGTGAAGGTGGGAGTGAGCCATCTTCATGAACGGCTCTTCTCTTATACTGCCATAGTGCTGTTGGGTTGGGAGCTCCCAGCTATAATGAAGGAATTGCAATAGATTCCAGGTTAAGAGTGAATTGTGCGATTTGGGAAAATACTTCCCTTTGCAATTTCCATCTTTATCCTAGCTTGTGGAAGTTTTTGGATGACGTGTTTCAACAATAATTTAAGCACCGGGCCAGAATGTACATAGCAGGGTGTCAGGGCCTGAGGCTAGGGCTGATTCAGCTTACTACTCCACAACGTTTATTCGGCTCTGTGCTGAATTGGACTCTCTTTTGTGGATTTTGGTTCTGAATGCCAGTTGCTTGCTTTTGTCTTTTATTATTTGCACGATTTGTTTTTTTCTCTCTCTGCACACTGGGTGTTTTTCCTCAGTAGTTTTTTTTTGGGTTTCTTTGTTTTGTGGTTGCCAGTAAGGAGATGAATCTCAAGGTTGTATAATGTATGCATACTTTGAAAATAAATGTACTTTGAACTTTGAACTTTGGGAGTTATTGTTTTGGAAGCTGTGGTGAGTTGTTGCAGTTTAACGTGGAGTGCATCAGTGAATCCTTGGTGGAGAGATAATGAGCATTTAATGGGGGTGGATTGCCAATGGAGTACCCATTTACCTTAGATGTTGCAGACATAGGAGGTTCTGGGGCTGCTCTCATCCTGGCAATTAGAGAGTATTCGGTCACAACTGTTATGTATGTTCTAGCAGTTTGGAAGAGTTTCGGGGAGTCAGAATGTGAGTCATAAACTCAGAATGCTGAGCCTTTGATTGCTTTTGTGTCAACTGTTACTCATGAAGTTGATCCGGACAAAGGTGGCCCCTCCCCAGGATATCGAGGCAAAGGGAATATGATGAATGCAATATGTTTGAATGTCAAAAGTGGGAAGTTACCCACCACGTGCCAGCTCTTCCCTAAATGCTGTCCAGACCTTCCTGCTTGCTACTAGAGGATACTTCATTAACTGATAAGTTGCAATTGAAACATTATGAAACATCGCTGCTTTTGTTGAGAGGGAAGATCACAGGTGAAACAGATAAATATAATGATGTTTTGAATCCAGATGTCTACTCTAAAAAAACTCGGTTAGTGCCTTCCTAAAGTTGACCTGGTTGATCTTGATCCTGTGCCAGTTTAGAATATTCCCCAGGTTTCTAATGACATCAGTTTTATTGTGTGAATTCATGACAAGCTCATTCAGACTGTGCCTTGATACGAAACTCTCAACTCACAACTGCCATTTTTGTGCCATAATGAAATATGAAAATAAATGGATCCAGTGGAACTGAAATTAAACAATGCTGGGGTAGTGAAAAATGTTGAATGTGCTGTTCTAAAGTTGATGCTGGCTTGGAGGAAATGCTTCAAGTAGTCCATGTCATATTACATTTGGCTTAATTTTTATAGATGTAATCTCACTGTTCATTTTCACCTTTCTGGAGTAGATGCCAGCCTTAGAGCTATACTGGAGCTAGAACTATAGCTTTGCGGAGAATCTCTTTGATGCAATAGTCAAAAATTTGACAGATTCCATATCCTGCTCTTATCTTCATTCTATCCTGAGTTTCCATATGGTGCAGCCTGTGTGACGAGAGGCCTAGGTGAGGATGGTATGGACCCAAGTCCTGGAGTATGTGAGACCAGAGTCAAGACCGGACATGAGACTGAAACGAGGACAGGGTTCTAAACTAGACGCAAGATGAAAATCCAAAGTAAGGCTGACAGTTGAGCACCGAAGCTCAGTTCAGGGGCTCTTTAAATACTAAAATCCTGGCACCAAAAGCATGGCTGCTAATTAGTGGGTCGGGTCTGAATCTTTAAAGATTCCATACTATCCATACTCCATACAGCTATCCATACTCCAAAGAGTCAGAGCCTCTAAACCCCAGAAACTGGCATGGTTGGATAGGTATCATATCAGGACCCACTCCTCTACGGCCAGCTCCTGACGCCCCTGGTTATTTAGAGAGATGATGGTGGTCATGGATGAGAGCCGGATCCAAGGTGTCTCTTTCAGACATCCTGAAGTGTTCCTCTGGTCCAAGTCCTTCCCATTCCACATGGAACTGAGAACACCTCGAACAGTTCACGAATCCAGAATTCTTTATGGTGAAGACCTGTTCCCCATTGATAAACATGGGCGGTGGTAGTGCTGATGGTGTAGGAGCTAAAGGACTGGTGCTTACAGGTTTTAGTTTGGAAATGTTGAACATGGGATTAATCTTGAGGGTCTTTGGGAGCTACAAGGTGTAAGCTACTAAGTTTACTTTTTTGATACTTTGAAGGAGCCAATGAACTTGGATGCCAATCTCCTAGACTCCACTCAGCCAGGAAAATCCAAGTCAACAGCCAGACCTGTTGCCCAGATTCCCCAGACCTGATGCAAAACTGGTCCCTGTCTTTTCTTGTGGTTAGCCTTTATTTCGGCTTTCTAGGTAGAGGCCAACAAAATCTTCGTTGCCCTAGTCCATTTCCCCTTGCAACATCGGACGAGATCTTTGGCCACAGGAACCTCACCCTCAGCCTCCTGCTCAAGGAAGAGTGGCAGAGAATACCCAAATTGTCATTCTAAATGGGACATCTCATGCGCAGAATGCTGTAAGGTTTTGTGGGCAACTTCTGTCCACGTCGAATAGTCACACCACTCACCTGTTTTCCCTGAGGCCAGACATCTTAGGGTGCACTCTATACCCTGGTTCACCCGCTCCATCTGGCCATTGCATTGCGGGTGAAACTCAAAAGAAAGATTCGCTGTTGCCCCAATCAGCATACAGAATGCCCTCCAAAAATGTGACATGAATTGAGGAAGGTAACCTGACACAATGTGCACCAGAAATCTATGGATCCTGAAAACATGGTGCAGGACAATTTTGGCCATCTCCACCACAAATGGTAGTTCATCTAAGGGAATGAATATGCAGGCCCTCGAAAAATGATCTACAATTACTATGACAACTGTCTTCTCCTTTGAAGGCAGAAGACTTGCGATAAAATTCATGGAAGTGTGTACTTATGGTCTATTCAGAACAGGCAGAGAATGAAGTAGCCCTTGAGGTTGGGTGTGGAGCTCCTTGTTCCAGACACACGCCTCGCATGCCTACACATGTTGTCGAACCTCTTTAGAGATTCCAAGCCATCCAATATCTTCTCCTGATGAACTCGAGGGTCCTGGCAATCCCTTGGTAAGTGGTCATTCTCGATGTGTGTCCCTTTTGAAGTACCTGAGACCAAATGATACTTGGACGAACAGCCGACCCAGAGTTCCATGCTTAGGAATCTCCCCTTGCACCTGGGCCTTGTGAACAAGTACATCGGTTCCCCAGTGAATTGGCACTATCACCTTAGCCTGGTGTAAAATGGCGGTAGGGTGTTCCTCTCTTTTGGATTCGGCAAACTGACAAGACAAGGCATCCATTTTCCGACTCTCTGATCCTAGTCGTTATGTCAGGCCAAAATCGAAATGGTTAAAGAAAAGAGACTGCCTGACCTGCCTGGAATTCAGTCTTTTGGCCTCCTGAATATAGGCCAGTGAAATAAAAGGGTTCTTCGCCCCCTCAAGCCAGTGATGCCATTCATCCAAAGCCAATTTGACCAGGAGCAGCTTTCTATTTCCAAGGCCATAGTGCATTTCTGCCTGGGATAGTGCCCGGAGAAGAATGCACACAGGTGCATTTAATTGTCCGAAGGTGGCCATTGAGACGACACTGCACTTGCTCTGAAGTTCAAGGCGTCCACCCCCACAATGAAGGAAAGGTCCAGATAAGGTGAAACCAAAATGGGAGCTGTTGTGAACTACAGTTTGAGCTCTGCAAAAGCAGTCTCCTCTTTGGTAGTGCAAGCAAAACAGCCTATGGATCTTTTACTTCATGCTGTCAGTAGAGTTGCCACTGAGCTGAAGTTCCTAATGAACTTTCTGTAAAAGTTAGCAAATCCCAGGAATTATTGGACATTTTTTGTATTGGATGTGTGTGGCCAATCTCTGATTGCTTGTGTTTTAGTAGGATACATCTTGAGAATGCCATTAGAGATGATAAAACCCAAAAATGAAACGATAGTTACAAGAAATTCAAATTTCTCCAGCTTGACATAAAGTCCATGATCTAGAGGCCACCTTAAGATACCTTTGACATGAGCAACATGCTCTACCTTGGGCTTTGAGAAGATTAAGATATCATCCAAGTAGATGAAGGCATATTTATGGAATGCATCCCAGAGCATGTAATTTATAAAGGCCTGGAAAACTGCTGGTGCATTTGAGCGGCTGAAGGACATGTCCAGGTATTCATAGTGCCCTGTTGATGTTTAGACTGCAATCTTCCACTGTGTCGCCCTCTTTTATGCGGACCAGATTGTATGCACTCTGCAAGTCCAACTTTAAGAATACTCTTGTCCTGGAGAATCTCGAAGGCGGTGTTCATGAGTAGAAGGGAGTAACGATATTTAGCTGTTAAGTGATTCAGCCTGCTATAGTCAATGCATGGCCACAAGCTCCTGTCATTTTTCTGTATGAAGAAGAGGCGTGTATCAGCTGGTGAGGTGGAGGGTTGAATGAATCCCATGGCAAGACACTCCATTATGTAGTCCTCCATAGAGCTTCTCTCCAGTCCTGAGAGTGCATATAATCAACCCCGTGTGGGACAAGTAAGAGATCTATTACACAATTGTAGAGTCGGTGCAGGAGATGGGCTGGTCATTGTCTGAGGTCAGGAAGTGGAACTGTGATGCACTGGGGCCAGGCTCAGGCTAGCCCTCTTCAACTTCTTGAGGTATCCCGCTTTCATTCTGCCAGGCGATTATCGGGGCAGGTGGACTGATCGATCAGAGGCTCTAAGTCGTCTACCAGTTTCCCAAGGCAAGTGCATCCTTAAGTTCATCTCGGAGTCTGTGGCGGTACAGAGTGGCCAAGGCCTCCTCGTTCGAGCTCTCTCTTCAGCCAAAGTTTGAAACTTGATAGCACGGTCAGCTGCTGATGTACCTTCAACAGACCATCTGAGCCTCGGTTAGCTCTGGCGGGGTAATGGAATGCCCTCCTCATGGTGGCCGTGAGTCCTCCGAATCTGAAGAAATGTCTGACCTTTGTTCCAAATGCGTGGTCGCCCAGGCCAGGCTCTCCCGGTCAGGAGAGAGATCATGAAAGCCACTTTTCTGCAATCCATAGGATCCATACAGCTGGCGTACAGCTCTGACACCCCGCTAGGTCCATGTTAGGCTCGATTGTCCTGCAACGAGAGACATTCTATCTTCTTCCCTCTCCCGTGGGGCAGAAGATAGAAGAGTCCAAAAGCTCATGTCACCAGGCTCAAAGACAGTTTCTGCCCTGCAGTTATAAGACTAGTATTTCCTGGTTCTATAAATTGAACTCTTGACCTTACAACGTGCCTCATTATGATCTTGCACCTTATTATTTATCTGTACTGCACATTCTCTGCACTTGTTGTACTTCATTCTGCAATATTATTGTCTTACATTGTTTCGCCTCAGTGTGCTGTGTAATTATATGATCCATGTAATCTGTGTGCAAGACAAGCATTTCATTGTATCTCAGTACATGTGACATTAATAAACTAATTCTGATTTCAATTCCAACATATTGAAAGTGGCCACTGACAAATGCTCTAACAAGATATACAGTTATCATCCCTAGGGGGCATAAAGAATGTAAGATGTACAATCAGTGGCTACTTTATTAGGTACACCGGTACACCTGCTTGTTAATGCAAATATCTTATCAACCAATCACGTGTCAGCATCTCAATGCATAAAAGCATGAAGACAAAGTCAAGAGGTTCAGTTGTTGTTCAGACCAGACTTCAGAATGGGGAAGGAATGTGACCTCAGTGACTTTGGCTATGGAGTGATTGTTGGCGCCAGAGTAGCTCAAAAGCTGCTGATCTCCTGGGATTTTCACGTACAACAGTCTCTAAAGCTTACAGAGAATGGTGCAAAAAAGCCAAAAAAAAAAAAAATCCAGTGAACAAAAGTTCAATGGGCAAAATGCTTTGTTAATGAGAGTTCAGAGGGAAACAGCCAGACAGGTTCAAGCTGACAGGAAGGCAACAGTAACACATTATAACAGTGGTGTGCAGAAGAACATCTCTGAAATCTCTGAACATACAACATGTTGAACTTTGATGAGGGCGGGGTACAGCAGCAGAAGACCACAAACATACAACTAGAAGCCACATTATTAGGTACTGGAGGTATTGGTGCATATATTTGCAAAGTTCAGACTATTCTGAAGTATTTTACAGTTGATTAATTTGAAGTATATGCCCAGCTGTTCACAGGGAGGGAGGTAGAATCTGAGAAAGTAATAGACTCATCTCAGCATCTCCTTATTTCTCTGTCTTCCTGACAGTGGGAGATTGATAGATTGATTCAGTATTTGGAGAGATAGCCAATGGTACTTGGAGCTGAAAAATTGTAAGTTAGTGGGTAGGAAATGGGGAAGTGGGTAAATGAGGGTGAGGATGGGATGACGGTGAATGAGAGGTTGATGGAGTTACATTGGTGAGTTGAAAGGGAAATGATGGTTGGAAAATCAGATTTCAAGAACTAAAAGTTGAAGGGGTTGTAAATAATGGTAGAAAATATAATGACATTTTTAATATTTTTAACATTAACACTAAGATGACAAAAATAAATATGCATTGATTTCCTTATAAATTTTGAATAAAATTAATCAACAGATGTAGCCACAAATCAGTAAGTTGTTTATGGTTACTCGTCTTTGGTTTGGACCCTGAAAAATCTGTCTTGCAGTTTCAACTATTGTCCAGTAAGAAATCAGATTACAGAAGCAAGAAAATCAGAAATTGGAAGTCAACTGTCAGAAAAGATTTCACATGTATTACATAGAGAGAAAAAAATAACTAAATGTCAGCTTGTAATTAGCTTTGGAAAATGAGAGTCAATTCCAATTGATACATTTATGACTCTGAATCCAATCTATGCAGGGGTTTGAAAAAAAACTTCCAACAAACCAATAGTTACCAATCTAATGATCATAAGTGAGACTTAAGCTAAAGGCTTGCTTCTAAGTTTTAAATTGTTTAAGTTTTAGTTCAAATCATCAAAAGGGTAGCATAGAGTTTGACTGTAAGACCATAAAATATAGGAGCAGAATTCGGCCCAGCAAGTCTGATGTACCGTTCATCATGGCTATTCTTTTTTCATATTCTCCTGTTTTCTCCCTGTAACCCTTAACAATCAAGAACATAGCAATTTCTGCCTTAAATATACCCAATGACGTTACCTCCACAGCCGGCTGTGGCAACGAATTCCACAGATTCATCACTCTTTGGCTAAAGGAAGTCCTCCTCATCTCAGTTTTGATGAGACATCCCTTTATTCTCAACCTGTGCTCTCAAATCTTAGACTCCTGTTAATGAAAACATCCCCTTTGTGTCCACTGTATCACCATTCCGACCTTTGCGTATTCAGTGCAGTAAGATTTTCTCAGACAGAATGGTAGGTGAATACAACAGACGATACAATAAAGAAGCTCATGCAGTGTTGTAACTCACTGGCTGAAGATCTCGAACCAAGCCAACACAGATGATACACAAAACAAATCCGAAAATTCCCACTTTCCCATCGATGCATCTCTGACCTCATCCCACATGGCGAAGTTCAATTTCCTATATTTTTGACAGTTGCCACAAAGTTCATACCCTATTCAACAGAGAGTAAATGGTTGCATGCAAGAATAACAGAGTGTCACTTCATCACTGTCCAAGTGGACAAGCTCACTGTGACGCTGTAATTTAAACAAAGTAAAACTTTTAAAAGATATAACCTTGAATTTGTCTAAAAAAACATCTGCAGAGGATAAGTAAAATGATGGAAATGTCACTATTTGCAGGTCTGCCAGGGATTAGGTTATTCTAATCAGATGTGGTTGCTCAGCGCATGATTAGGTTTCAAATTGTCAGTCTTAGGGTTGGCAGTGTTGTTATCTTATAAGATATTTTTTTTAATTTTACTAGACTTTTATTCGTCTTCAACTTTCCATTGCATTTTTGCCCAGTTTCACGTTCCGTTATTTATTATTTTCTGAGGTTGTCCTGTGTCTGAGTTTCAAGGCAAGTGTGCAGTTCGCAAAAGATCACACGTATGTTTTAAAAAGCAGCAGTGCTTGGATTCATGATGAGGTTTCTGTTTAAATGCATTTTCAGCTGAGAGTAAAGATTAGTGGTTACAAGTGGGCTTATGCTACAGAATTTCCATGAAATCCACTCATCCTGTTCCTGGTATTTTTTTTAGATATTAATTGGTACACTGCCTTTTTATCTGATCAAAAGATACACATTTTTTCCCGTACAATGGAAGTATTTCTGGACTAGAACATCAACATAAATATCCAGCAAGGAAAAGAATTGATGATGTATCACCAAATGATCAACATCTCATTGATTCTTGTACCTCATATTCGTCTCATGTTTTCTCACAGCCTACAATGAGGCCATTTGACCCATGGAATCTTTGGCAGCTTTCAGAACATTTCTACCAGGGCCAATACAAATGTTCTCTCAACTGCAACTTGAGGGCTTAATCATTGTGTTTTGCAAGTTGTCTTTTTCAAGCAATATTCTTACAGTTCTTTCATTTATATTCAGGACCCCAGATACACTTTTGAATGGTTCCCGTGAGGATATGATTGAATGAAACACTGGCCTTTTCTCACTCCAGACTTCTTATAGATATTCTAACGAACTGTGAATATGAATTGTCTGCCAGAAACAAATATGATGAATGTGATAAATGGGCTTGATGAGTTGACTCAGAAGTCCAAAGAAATGTAGGTGGATAATAATCAACTTAGAAATGGCCATTCTACGTGAAACCTCATGCAAACTTTCAATGAAAGTGTGAAAGTCTAATGAATGCTTCTCTATAGTTTTCATTTCAAAAAGAAAAACCTTATTGCCTTATTTGTAAATCTCACACTCCTGCTAATTTTACTTTCTCATCTGATTATCAATACACAAGTGCAATTGTTGTGAATGATATTATTCAGAAATGATTCTCCAACCATATTACTTCTTCACACAACTAGTCGTTCATCCTTGGACAGCAGGATTGATGTTAACTCTTGAATCATTAATTTATTGCTGCTAATCATGTTTAAGGTGGTACAGGAGTATAATTTATTCTGTACTAGTTTTGAAAACAAAGCACCACACTTACCTGAAATATTTGCATATAATGAATTATTTTTTTAAGTAGTAAAGATGGTTAATTAGCTACAATTTCCTTGCATTTTGCCTGGAAGGTTTTTTTTTGCAGCAGGTGATAAACAGTTCCTCCATTAGCTGTTTATCAAATTAACAGCATGTATCTAAATGATCAAGCTGGTAGTATCCTGGAATGAATACTGACAAATATGGAGAACAGGGATTTGGAGAGGTGAGGGGTGTCTGCGGTAAAGTTGCTGCATGAATGTCCTTTGTTGTTTTAAAAGGATTGTCATTTAGCTAATTGTGCATAATTTAGAAATGCATTGAGGTGGGACATAATTTGAATAATATCTTCAAATTACTGTTTGGGAACTAATTCCAGGTGCTTTCAGGAAACAAATGGAGTAAATCACAATCTGGGACAATGGCATTTACTTAAGTATTTGTTTATTTATTTATTTATTGAGATACGGCAAAGAATAGGCCCTTCCAGTCCTTCGAGCCATGCTGCTCAGTATCTCTCGATTTAACCCAAGCCTAATCACAAGATAATTTACAATGACGAATTAATTTACCAACCAGTATGTCTTTGGAATCTGGGAGAAACCCGGAACAGCTGGAGGAAACCCACATGGTCAAGGGGAAAACGTACAAACTCCTTACAGGCAGCAGTGGGAAATGAACCTAGTCACTGGTACTGTAAAGTGTTGTGCTAACCATTATGTTACTGTGCCATCCTCCAGCGGCAAACATCTTCTCCTTCTTGGGCCCTTAGCTCCCAGTGGAGTATAGGCCATTGATGACCTCCCGTCTCCATCGTCCAAAGTTGATGGTATGGTTGGAGTTCATCAATGTTTCTATAATCCATTGCACCCGCTGTACAGGGGACTGGGCTATACAGCTTTACCAGAGCCCTGCTGGCCACCCTTATCTGCTTCTACCTCTCATGACAGGGACATAGAGTTTGACTTTGAGAAGCATAAAGTTATAAAAACAGAACATTAAGCATAAAACAGCTCAGGACAGAGCCTCTGGCCCATGATATTGTGCCAACCTTTTAGCCTACTCCAAGATCAACCTAACCCTTCCCTCCCACATAGCCCTCCATTTTTCTTACACCCATCTGCCTCTTTAAGAGTCTTTTAAAGATATCTGAATCAACTTCCACCCCTGGCAGCATATTATGGTACTGTATCTCTTACCAGTGGGACCTGCCGGTGAGGATATCAGTACTGAAGTCGTCCTAGGGTCATATAAGTGCTCTAGGGCAGGACATTCCTGCAGGACTCCTCTGCACTGACCGTTAACTCAGGCTTACAGTAAGACTATATGATTAGCTACTTGCTCGACTCTTCCTAACTATGTGTTTGGAATGTATTGTACCACTGCTGCATAAAGCTCATTTTCATGGTGCATGACATTGACGATAAGGTTGATTTTGAACTTGAACTCAGTGGATTTCCTCATACCACGAACGATGGGGTCATTGAGGGAGAAATGAGAAATAAGAAATAACATGGCTCACTTTGTCCCAAGGAACCTTCATACATTAGAAATAAATTTGCTCACAGTAGATTGTTTTTTTTTAATTGAAAATTGGAAATCGTGGAAATGTTTGTCAGCTCAAGCAGAATAAGTAAATAGACATGGTATCACTTCAGGTCAAAAACCTTTTTGTGGAAAGAGAGAAAAACACAGATTAGTAAATGTCAAGCAACAACTAAATAGAAAGGGAGAAGTAAAAGAAATTCTTGCACTTTCCTTTTGTTCATCCTTTCTCACCTTTCTTGCCCCTCTGTGTTGCTGGAAATCTGCCAAATTCTACATTCATAGACTAATGATACTTAATCATTATTCTGTACTTGATACTTGATCGTCACTTTGTCAACTCAATCTGTATATCATTGCGTAACGAATTACTTCAGATACCTCTCTCTCTACAGGTGTTGCTTGAATGAATTGTTCTATATTATATTATACGATAGGGTGGACTCTTCGCCTCACAATCTATCTTGTTATGATCATGAAATTTATTGTTTACCTGCACTGCACTCTTACAGTAGCTTTTTCACTTTATTCTGCATTGTTATTGTTTTTCCTTGTTCTTGCTCAATGCAGTAATGATGTGTAATGTGTAATGATGTGTAATGTGCAATGATTGTGTAATGATTTGATCTGTATAACAGTACACAAGAGAAGCTTTTCACTGTATCTTGGAATATATGAGAATTAGAAACCAACAGTAATACATTGGCACTGTAGCATAGTGGGGGGGGGAAAATAATAGCATAGTTGGGGCAGAGTGGCTGGGCAGCATGGTAGTGTAGTGGTGAGCTCATCATGTTACAGCATTGACGATCGTGATTGGTTTCGATTCCCGTTGCTGTCTGAATTTGTATGTTCTCCCCATGACTGCATGGGTTTCTTCTAGGTGCTTTGCCTTCCTCCCACAACCCAAAGATGAACAGTTAGGGTTAGTAAGTTGTGGGCATGCTATGTTGGTGCTGGAAGCACGGATACATTTGCGGCTGACCCTCAGAACAATCCTCTGACTGTTAAAACACAAACAACAGGAATTCTGCAGATGCTGGAAATTCAAGCAACACACAATCTATGTTCCGTACCTATGCTGGTATCTGTCCCCCACTTTTCCTTCGCTACATCGACGACTGCATTGGCGCTGCTTCCAGCATGCATGCTGAGCTTGTTGACTTTATTAACATTGCCTCCAACTTTCACCTGCCCTCAAGTTTACCTGGTCCATTTCCGGCACCTCCCTCCCCTTTCTAGATCTTTCTGTCTCTGTCTCTGGAGACAGCTTATCCACTGATGTCTACTATAAGCCGACTGACTCTCACAGCTATCTGGACTATTCCTCTCCTCACCCTGTCTCTTGCAAAAATGCCATCCCCTTCTCGCAATTCCTCTGTCTCTGCTGCATCTGCTCTCAGAATGAGGCTTTTCATTCCAGGACGAGGGAGCTGTCCTCCTTTTTTAAAGAAAGGGGCTTCCCTTCCTCCACCATCAACTCTGCTCTCAAACGCATCTCCCCCATTTCACGCACATCTGCTCTCACTCCATCCTCCCGCCACCCCACTAGGAATAGGGTTCCCCCGGTCCTCACCTACCACCCCACCAGCCTCCGGGTCCAACATATTATTCTTCATAACTTCTGCCACCTCCAACGGGATCCCACCACTAAGCACATCTTTCCCTCTCCCCCTCTGTTTTCCGCAGGGATCGCTCCCTACGTGACTCCCTTGTCCATTCGTTCCCCCCATCCCTCCCCACTGATCTCCCTCCTGGCACTTATCCTTGTAAGCGGAACAAGTGCTACACATGCCCTTACACTTCCTCCCTTACCACCATTCAGGGCCCCAGACAGTCCTTCCAGGTGAGGCAACACTTCACCTGTGAGTCGGCTGGGGTGATATACTGCGTCCGGTGCTCCCGATGTGGCCTTCTATATATTGGAGAGACCCAACGCAGACTGGGAGACTGCTTTGCTGAACGCCTACGCTCTGTCCGCCAGAGAAAGCAGGATCTCCCAGTGGCCACACATTTTAATTCCACATCCCATTCCCATTCTGACATGTCTATCCACGGCCTCCTCTACTGTAAAGATGAAGCCACACTCAGGTTGGAGGAGCAACACCTTATATTCCGTCTGGGTTGCCTCCAACCTGATGGCATGAACATCGACTTCTCTAACTTCCGCTAATGCCCCACCTCCCCCTCGTACCCCATCCGTTATTTATTTTTATACACACATTCTTTCTCTCTCTCTCCTTTTTCTCCCTCTGTCCCTCTGACTATACCCCTTGCCCATCCTCTGGGTTCTTCCCCACTTGTCTTTCTCCCCGGACCTCCTGTCCCATGATCCTCTCATATCCCCTTTGCCAATCACCTGTCCAGCTCTTGGCTCCATCCCTCCCCTCCTGTCTTCTCCTATCATTTTGGATCTCCTCCTCCCCCTCCCACTTTCAAACCTCTTACTAACTCTTCCTTCAGTTAGCCCTGACGAAGGGTCTCGGCCTGAAACGTCGACTGCACCTCTTCCTAGAGATGCTGCCTGGCCTGCTGCGTTCACCAGCAACTTTGATGTGTGTTGCAATCCTCTGACTGTGTTGGTCATTAACACAAAGCAATACATTTCATTCTCTGTTTCAATGTACATGTGTAAAAGAAAGCTATTTTTTAATTTTTAAGATCTTTAATCTTTATATTCAGTGTTTCCTATTTTCATTTCAAATTTTGAACTTCACTGTACTTTTGTTTAGTTGTCCTGGACTGGACAGGTGACAGTGACATTGTGGAACAGTCTTAGGTTTGCGGTTTCACTTCACATGACAGTTAGGGGAGAGCAATTGCTGTTAGTAGCCTGGTGGAAAGAGGTAGAATTTAGTAAAGTTTTCTATACTTGACCATTATTCAGTAATCTCAACATCCAGCATATGGGCATCAGTTAACCATAAAGTTATGTCATTGCTAAGCAAGTCACATTCTACTCATTTGTCAATATTCTCTGCACTTGCTTGATCAAGAGAACAATGTTCATTGGGATATTTCCCAGTGGAGATTACCATTTTTTGGAAATAGGAAGAAATATTTAGGAAAATAGAACAAACTGTGCAATTCACGTGTCAGAACCACCCATGCTGATGTTGATAGAATTTCTAATTCCTGTTCACCTGCTGCAAGCAATTGGCAGGAGACAGTGTGCTTCCAATGTCAGTGGTCAATGTCCATTTCAAGGAACTGTGGGGAAACCTAATGAGAAAGTACAGGAGTAATCATTAGTTTGATTAGCGAGCCAGTGTAGGTGTAATGGGTCAGACAGTGTGCAGAGATTTCATATAATAGCTAACTTTCTGCGGAATAAAAGAGTCTTGTATTTTCATCCAACACAGAGATACTAAACTCTGCTCTTCCAAGCTAACAATTGATATTTTACTTCATCTAATTGTATCTAGGTTGACTGCGACATTGTAATTCTGAACTGTTACGTCTCCTAAATTGAACAGCGTTAATTGTGTTATTGTAAAGTTATTCCTCTGTTCTCAACTAAAATTAACAATTCACATTTTTGTCACAATGTGGAGTTAATCTTATAGAGTAACTTTTAACTGTGTATGCAACTACAATGTTAAGTCAAGTAAAACCAAGAGTTAAAACGTCTCTTATAAATGAGTTTAATAGCAAATCAAATTAGGTACTGCAATAGATGTAAACATAAATCATAATCCATTATTCTTACAAATCAAAACTCCCTCAGGCAATTTTTTATAGCTGCCTCAACTTAATAATTTGTCTAATCAGTCATCTTGAATCCTCCTTGCTTTTCTAATAGTCTACCAGTGATAAAACAATTAGCAGACTTCTGATAAGTTGTTACAGTAGCAGTAAGAAGTTCTTACTAGACCATGGCTATAAATTGTTGTCTCAACACAACAATGGTCTCTAGCCATGCATGTGCAATGGCAGTGAAAACAGTGGAGGATTGAAATCAACTAATGAATTCTTATCAAACAAACACTGAGTAATTGGAAGAACTGCTCTTAGATTTCTGTGGATTTTTTGGGGTGAAAGATTTGTAAATCATAAATGTTATTAATTAAGTATGTTGTAAAGGAATTTGGAAACAACAAACTAAATGTTCATAGAGGCAAAAATAAGCTTCCTTTTTAGTGGTGCAGATCCAAAGTCATCTGTAATGTGGCAAACTTTGATGAATGGATGGAAATATATGCAAATATTGATGTTCTTGACCCATAAGTTCAATCCGGTTACCCGTTAGCTGGGGTTGTCATTTAGGTGTATGAGCAGGTCCTGGTCTACCTGTCCTGACATTGACCCTCTCCTTGAAGCTTTCTTCCTGCATCTATCAACTGAATTATTTCACTGGCTAAGATTGTACTGATGTTTGTACTGTTGAAGTTTCTTTGCATTTTAATATTTCGGTGGCAAGTCAATGGGGTAGATTATATTTAGCCATCTTTGAGACATTTTGAATATTTTGAAGAAGGCCCCACAAGCTGTTATTTGCATTATTAATACTCTGTGTCCAATTATCATATATTATAATCTCATTTGTATTATATTTGCATGCTTTACACAATTGGAATATATCTGTATACCTAACAGTAACACAATTAACATGTCCACTTTACTAATTCTATACAAAAACGTAATTACAGAATAAGTGTCAAAGTTTCATATCAGCTCATAGATTTGATTAATCTCTAAAAATTTCTATTGTAAAATAAAGATTTATCTTTAATAAAAATATCCAGCATCAATTGCATGCCGCAGTGACAAGTAAAATAATCAAAATCCCTTAAATAATGGAAGCATCTCAGCCATTCATTACAGCAGTCTGCCCTTAACAAAAATCTATTAGTTCCTAGCAACGGAGCAACTGGGTGACATAATGCCTTATAGACATGGTTGATGACACTTCTTGATCTATCTATCTATAGGGATTTTTTCCTTATTTTAATAGCCTGATCTGTGGATTGTTGAGTTTTATGTGTGTTCTACTGGTAAGAATATTGAGAGAGATTTCTGTAAGAACAAACAGAAAGATTAAAATCCTAATCCCTTGAATGGGGTGCTTCTTTTGCATGCAAAGAGAAAACTCACATTGTAACTCTGGAGTTTCAGTCTGATCAAATAACTGTCATCTTTCTGATAAATCTATTATTAACATAGTCACCATAAATCCTTTAACAAGCACCGCCAGAAACACAATTCAGTAGTCATTTACATCATTGCTGCTCTTGGAATGTGCTGTCAAAATATTTGGCTCCCATTTTGGGTTATAAGGTTGGCTGTGTTCCGGATAGTGTAGAAGGCTGACATCAAAGGACATTGATAAGATGCAGAACGAACCCGAGAAGTCACCGATGAAGTTGTCAGGGAATTGAGATCAAGAGCTGTGAGGTAAGGTTGCACTCTTTCAAACTCTGCTTCAACCACTCTTGGAGTATTGTGTTCAGTTCTGGTTGCCTCATTATGGGAAAGATGTGGAAGATTTAGAGAAGATGCAGAAGAGATTTACCAGGATGCTGAATGAATTAGAGAACATGTTTTATGAGGAAATGCTGAGCAATTCGGACTTTTCTCTTTGAAAAAGGATGAAAGGCAACTTGATAGAGGTGTACAAACTGAAAAGAGCATAGATAGAATGAAAAGCACCTGCCTTTATCCCTGACTAATATGAGGGGACATATTTTACTTTTAAAGTGATTGAGGGAAGTATATTGCAGATATCAGAAGTAGGTTTTTTATATAGAGTGGTGAGTCCATGGAACTCACTGCCCAGGGTGGTGGGAGAAGCAGATACATTAGATACATTAAAGAGACTTTAGTTAGGCAGATGGATGAATTAAAAATGAAAGGGTTCTGTAGGATGGAAGGGTTAGGTTGATTTTGGAGTAGCTTAAAAGGTCAACTCAAAATTGTGGGTGGAAAGGCCTGTATTGAGCAGTAATGTTTTATGTTCTAAATTAACAGTCATTCTGCACATTATATAGTACTTTCATGGGCCTCATCTGAGCCAAATCATTCCAATCAAAGGTTTAATATGTCAAATGATTCATGTAGAATATGTACATCTGATGGTGTTATTAAGCTTAAATTGTAACAGAGTATTTTATAATCCTCTACAGCTAATCATGACCGGAGGAACTACTAATAAGCACTGAACACCTCACTCAGGAAGAGAGTGGGATGTTATGATAAACTTCATCAGCCTTCCCAATGTACTTCCTCCTTTGTGCTCTGCCTCCTGATACTTTTCTTTCCTATCTTCTTTCATTTTTCCTTCCTTCTCACTCATTATCAAATGAGCAGAGAAGTTTCCTGCTCTTCTGACAATAGTTATCCTTTAGCTAACATTATTAGAAAGTGTATTTTCTAATTACTTCTTACTGCCTGTTACACCACTGGTGATTAGGGCAGCATCCTCCATCTCTGGCAGTGTTAGGAGCTTCCTTCATCATGTCAGTAGCTTCCCTCTCAGTTTTCACTACTGTCAGTCATGCAAGTCCTGGGTGGAGACTCAGGAATACCGTCGCACTCTCATGTAGAAGGACTCTTCATTGCTGTTTCCATAATAGTTTTATTTGACCAGTCAGGGTTGTTAGCCCTGAGCTGAACCCCTGAATCAGCTTGTGAAAATATTAGCACACATTCTCCTAAAATACAAGTATTGCTTCAGTAAGTTGTGATACAGGCCTTCCTATTTTTTTTGTGTGTATGTTTCATGAATTCTATTATAAAGAGTTTCTGCAGATGCTGGAAATCCAGAGCAACACACACAAAGTTCTGGAGGAACTCTGCAGGTGAGGCAGAATATATGGAAACAAATAAACAGTCAATGTTTTGGGCTAAGACCCTTCATCTGTTGCATCCTAAACACACAAAATTCTGCAGATGCTAGAAATCCAGAGCAACACATGCAAAATGCTAGAGGAACTGAGTAGGTTAGGCAGCATCTATGGAAAAGAACAAACAGCCAATGTTTGAAGCCAAGACCCTTTTTCAGGAATGGAAAGGAAGGGGAGGTCAGAGTAAGTAGGTAGGGTGAGGGAAATAAGAGATACAAGGTGGCAGGTGATCGGTGAAACTGGGAGAGTGGGAAGGTGTGAAGTAAAGAGCTGGGAAGTTGATAGGTGAAAGAGGTAAAGGACTAGAGAGGGGGAATCTGATAGGAAAGGAGAGAAGACCATAGAAGAAGGAAAAGGGGAAGGAACACCAGAGGGAGTTGATGGGCAGGTAAGGAGATAAGGGGATGGGGAATGGTGAAGGAGTGGGGGAGGGCATCACCAGAAGTTTGAGAAATTGACGTTCATGCTATCAGATTGGAGGCTACCCAGATGGAATATAAGGTGCTGTTCCTCCAGCCTGAGTGTGGCCTCACCCTGGCAGTAGAGGAGGCCATGGACTGAAATGGTGGAATGGGAATGGGAAGTAGAATTGAAATGGGTATCTATTTGTATCCTATTATATTTCATCTGCATTTGAGGTAAATGCAGAATTCTCACATTTGTCTTAGGAAATTCAAACAGAAAGAGGTTAATGTTAATATCATTCATATAAAACATATATTTGTGTTTTGAAGATAGTTTATTGGCAAAGGACAGAACAAAATGCATCAACTTGGAATAGATTCAGAAAAAAATGATGCTACACTGGAATTGCTCTATCATTTATTTTATTTCCCTTTAGTTTATAAGCATTCATTCATTTAATCCCACAAAGCAGAACTCTAGGATCTAATCATCCCCATAGTCATTAAATAAATCTTCAATTCATCTATACTCATTTGTTTACATATAAACAATAATTATACTTCTGGTGTTAAGAATAAACCAAAATGTAGTTGTCATACCAAAAAAAATCGACTTCATCTTCTATTTTATTCACAATGACAAGTAAGCTGTGGACCATGGATTTACTACAAGCCTGATCACAGATGGCATCAAGCAGAATTGGGCCAAGGTTCTTCTCAATCTTCTTCACTGCAACGATTCTTCTTACGTTCAATAACTCCAGCACAGAATCAGCTGAGGTTTATAAGCCTTTGTCATTTCCCAGTCCTGGGCATTAGCCACAGTATGCAAACAAAATCTGCACATACAGTATGCACATCAGAGGCCAAACTCCAGAACATCACTGACACCCTTACTGAAATATATGAGAAAAGGGACCTGAAACTAGTAAATAGCGCAAAGGTCGATGTCCTCCACCAGCTTGTCCCTGCTGCATCACGACCTTACCATCAACAGCCATGACAAGATAGTGTGAATCGTTTCCATAACTTATGGCAAGCATTAAATTGTTCTTTGTGTGTAGGGGAGTGAAAGAGAGAGAACCTGTCTGAGATACCAAAGTGCTGAGTTATGAACTATAGTTTTAATGGACTCTGGGTTGGAGTGTCTTTGGAGCTGCTTCTGCTGTTAACTGCATGGAGGGGGGTGCTTCTGCCAGCGTGAGTGGGGGGGGGTGGTCGATGCTTTTGCTGTTGCTTGTGCAAAGAGAGGGGTCTTCGGGGGCTTTGATGTTTCTATCATTCATTCTGTGGGCTTCTTGTTTCATGGGTGTCTGTGAAGAGTAAGATTTTCATGTTGTATACTGTATACATTCTCTGATGTTAAATGGACCTTTGAACCTTGGGGAATGAAGAAAAGGATAGCAGTAAATGGATGATTGATGGCTAACATGGATCACTACCATGGACTGGTCTCTAATTGTATTTTTGCACTTAATCTTGTTTTTCACAGACTTTTCCTTCACTATGTAGTATAATTTATGTACAATGTATGCATAATTTATGTTCTGTGCGAATCTACAAGACTGGGATTCTGCTGCATCAAGGTTTTCATTTTGCACTTGAACCTAATTTTTCTTGTGCAAATGACAATAAACTCAACTCGATTTGATTTGAGTCAGTGGGGCAACAGACTTCTTTCCATGTTGTTTGACTCTTTAACCTCTCAAGTTACTGACTAGTGGAAAATCCTGGCATTTATCTGCTTAAACTGCCACAGAAATATCTTGAGTGTCTCTGATACAATCACCTGCAGCCGAAGACACAGACAATAATCCAAACAACCAGCTCACCTGTCTCATTAAACTCCACCTACCTAACCTGCGGCAGGGTCTGCAGATCCTGCTGAGGATTCATCTGTCAAATCAGAGCCTACTGAACGACCGTGGAATCAAGTATTCCCTGAGAATCTGCCTAAGAAGAATTAAAGTGAGCACATGCGAGAGGAAATTTCTGAGCCCATTGTTTCACTGTGTAATTTATTGAAATCCTTTAGTTTCCAATTTGGTCAAATAAAAGACAAAGGGAATTCATTAAATATCACACAGTGTAATTTGACTTCAATTGTTTTTGGGTTTGAATATCTTATTTGCAAATGTTCCCTTTACAAATGAAGATTTACACAGTGATCAGATACCCTTGAAATGCAATCCAGGATGAGATTAGCCTTATTCTGCAGAGACAAGTAACACATTAGCATCTGAGGCAGGCATAAAATGCACTAAAATAATAAAGCAGAATTCAAGAAACTGACGATTTAGAACTAGTGCACTGCTTACACTAATCCAGCATACAGAAAATCAACATATTTTGCACATAAATGATTTATTTATGTGCCACGGTAGTGTAGTGGTTAGCACAATGCTATGACAGCTCGAGGCGTTCCGGAGTTCAGAGTTTAATTCTGGTGCCCTCCTGTAAGGAGTCTATACGTCCTCTGCATGGAATGTATGTGTTTTCCCTGGGTGCTCCAGTTTGCTCCTGTGATTAGGTTAGGGTTCAGTTACTGATGCCTTAAAACCAGGCGCTGCGGGTATATGGGGCTCGTCAGTTGGGGGTTGGCAGCTCATCTAGGAGAAGAAAAACTCTGGTCTCAAACTTCTACTGCCTTGTAGCTATACCCACTCATGGGGAAGGCTTTGGGAATAAACCCCAAAGGAAAAATCCAGAGAGCTGGAGTCTCTAAGGTAGTCTATGTTGAGTTCAATGCTGACGGGCAACTCCTGCGATGCTGCTGGTGCCAAACTGTATCGGTGTCTGCCGTTCCTTTGGATTCACCAGATGCATGCAGGGGGGGGGAAGCCCTGCTACATGGGCAACAGCTTGCTCTCCATGTCATACTGCCCAGCTAGGATCCAACATCCATGGTCGACTCTGACCAACAGAGGCCTCACTCACTCACTCATCAGGTTTGTGTGGCTCAAAAGGCCAGAAGGGCCTACTCCCCTCTGTGTCACTAACTAAATAAATATTTAAACAGCTGAACTAAAATGAAACCAGTTAGAATACTTAAGCTGCATAAATATACTGGATCCCAAATTAATACATTCAGTATATAGGAATTGTTTCTAGTTTTGTCTGATTTTTTCACATCAACATATGCCTTTAATGTGGTGAATGACTATTTGTTTTTTTCAACTTATAACCATATAACAATTACAGCACGGAAACAGGCCACCTCAGCCCTTCTAGTCCAAGCCGAACGCTTACTCTCACCTAGTCCCACCGACCTGCACTCAGCTCATAACCCTCCATTCCTTTCCTCTCTATATAGCTATCCAATTTTACTTTAAATAACATTATCAAACCTGCCTCTACCACTTCTGCTGGAAACTCATTCCACACAGCTACCACTCTCTGAGTAAAGAAGTTCCCCCTGATGTTACCCCTAAACTTTAGCCCCCTAACTCTCAACTCATGTCCTCTTGTTTGAATCTCCTCCACTCTCAATGGAAAAAGCCATTGTTATAACAAACACAACAATAATAAATACTATAGCCCTCTATCATTCTGTAATGTAGGATCACAGGAGAAAATGTAGGGAAATAAAATGAGTTAAGGATTAAGCTGTCATGCCACTATATCTTTCTCTGCTGGAAATAGTTGCTATTTCCCTTCTGTCATCTGCAGCTGGGAGCCATCTGGGTTCCAAAGGATTATCCTTCTACATATTCCATTTGGGAAGGCAACTATGGTATACAAAGAATGACAGAAATGGCCCATGCTGGGATGGGTGCACTTGAACAAACTACTCTCTCCATCTATGAGCTTCAAAGAGTGAGAGCAGTGGAGAGAACTAGTTATTTTTGGACCATTGCTCTTTTGGAGTGATTTTTGTGATTAGGATATTTAGCAAAATATTGACTTCAGTAAGCAACTTTCAGATTCGAATATGCATTGTAGATTAAATTTAAAATGCAGCTCAGAAAAGTAACAAGGACTTAACTGATTGTCTACATACGCATGAATCCAATCAACATCCCTTTGCATCGTTACAACAGTAATTAACACTTATTGTGGGTGTGATAGTGGGAAGATACAGGCATTTGAAACTGTTATATGTAGTTCAAAGGAAGCATTGTAAATATGGATTTGTTTGAATTATCTGAATATTGTGTAGTGCTGGTTCAAACAGATCTTTTCCCTTCAAAAGGGTCTCTCTCTCCTTCTTCCTCTCCCTCTCATTATTAGATTATTAGATTATGAGGACATGCAGTCCTCTTTTATTGTCATTTACTAATGCATGCATTAAGAAATGATACAATTTGTTCCTCCAGAATGATATCACAGAAACACAAGACAAACCAAGACTTAAAAAACTGACAAGAACCACATAATTATAAGATATAGTTACAACAGTGCAAGCAATACCGTAAGTTGATAGAAGAACAGACCATGGGCACGGTAAAAAGTCTCAAAGTCTCTCAAAAGTCCCATCATCTCATGCAGACGGTTGAAGGGAGAAACTCTCCCTGCCATGAACCTCCAGCGCCGCAAATTTGCCGATGCAGCATCCGAGAAGCACCCGACCACAGTCCAACTCCGAGTCCGTCCGAAAACTTCGAGGCTCCGACCAGCTCTCCGACACCGAGCACCGAGCACCATCTCTGCTGAGCGCTTCGACTCCGGCCCCAGCAACAGACAATAGGCAAAGCCAAGGATCTGGGGCCTTCCCCTCTGGAGATTCTCGATCGCACAGTAGCAGCGGCAGTGAAGTAGGCATTTCAGAAGTTTCTCCAGATGTTCCTCCATGCTTCTCACGTCTGTCTCCATCAAATCAGGATTGTGCACGGCCCCCTAGTTCACAAATACGATATCATTTGGAGTGGCTGCATGCACAGCGTCATGCCGCCATCTTCTCTTCCCCCTCAGAAGGCTCCAAAGGCTCCAAAGGCTGTCAGCTTATATGTAATATTCTGTCAAATAAAGAGGCTGAATTGTTTCTACCAGTACTTCTCTCCAGTGACTTCATTCTTGCAGCAACAACCACGCAACACCATCTCCACTGTTTCTCACAATGTTGCAGGAATCACACTGCAGATCCAATGGAGTTCCACTGATGGAAAATGTTTTCCACTGGGTGCTGGCAGTGTCAGTGGTCACGTTCCATGACCACTTTGAGGACAATGCCAATGAGAGGATTTAGCTCTTTGAGGCTCTTGTGAAGAGAGAGTTCAGTCAGAAAAAGCAAAAAAAAAATGAAAAGCTCTAGGTTAAGTTTATTCCCCATCTCTTCTTTATATCTGCTCTGCTAAGACAGTAGAGATGCCAGGCAGGATAGTTGAATGCTCCTCTTGGGGGATGTGGGAAGGCAGGGGACCTCCAGTGTCCCTGATGACTACAACTGTGAGGAGTGCATCCGGCTGCGGCTTCGAACAATCCACGTTAAAGCTGGAACTGGATGAACTCCAGATCATTCGGGAGGCCGAGGGGGTGATAGATAGGACATATAGAGAGGTAGATACACCCAAGGTGCAGGACACATGGGTGACAGTCAGGAAGGGGAAAGGGCTTAAGGAGCCAGTGCAGAGTACCCCCCCAACAACAGGT
This sequence comes from Mobula birostris, assembly GCF_030028105.1. Lineage (NCBI taxonomy): Eukaryota > Metazoa > Chordata > Chondrichthyes > Myliobatiformes > Myliobatidae > Mobula > Mobula birostris. Next base: position 23,547,757 of record NC_092389.1, read on the forward strand.
ACACTTTGGATACTGTCAGGGGAGGAGGGGAATGACCAGCAAAAGAAAGTCACAGTGGTTGGGTCTCTGGTACTGAGTCTGCCTCTGTGACTCAAAAGAGAAGCGGGAAGAAGAGGCACATTGTGGTGATAGTGGATCTGCCACACCCGTGTAATGCTCATCTTAACACGTGTGACTGGTCGCCACATTCTTCATGAAAAATTCAAATTAAATAGCACTGCACTACGTGCTAGTAGGCTATCACAAGCTCTAGGTATCGAACGGAGGCAGTAAATAGAAAACACACACTCATCAAAGTAAGTTTGTTTATAAAAAAAACAACAATATCTACAAAATATTTACGAGTAAGCACAATTCAGAAGTCCAACAGTCTAGTTAGGTTCCAAATCTCAGATATCGAATGAAAACCAAATTCCTTTTTCAGTTAGAATCAGTGAGATTCATTAGAATAACCTTTATTACTCCAAATTGTCTAATTAGATCTAGTGTTATTCCCTATTTAAAGGCTTACAGACTAATATTTGCCTTTCTATCTACTCCTAGTTTGTTAGGAAACTAATTGAATTCCTATTTTTAAGTATTATGGTTAACCTAAGTTTCATTTGAGGTCAGTATATCTACAAATTCAAATTCAACACCAAAATAATACATATGTACAGCTTAACTCCTTTCACAACAATTCTCCAACATCACAAATTTTAAGCTAAGTAAATCTCATTCAGTCACTTATGAAAGTTCTTTGCAAAAATAATCAGTTCTTCCAGAAAATCAAATTCCAGATCCTTTGAATGAGAAATAAACATATACATTCAACCATATTACATCCTCTACATCTTGAACTGTTGCATTCCCGAGCTGGTTCTTCGAACTTGGAAGACTCGCCATCTTATTTCTTGGTTCGTTGGATGACATGGTGGGTCATCCACGGAAAGTTAATTCACAATGCTTACACATAAATAAAAAAACTGACCAAATCCAATGGAATGATTTAACAGAACTAATTCCTGGTTACACTGTAGAGATCTTGGACACTACTCTCTGCTGATATTGTCTCACTATAGCTGGTGCTTGTTATAGCCATAGCTTCAATAAAACTTTTATTTATATCTTCTCTCCTCCAGGGGTTTCACCCTGAGGATTGCCAGTAAGTAAGGTAGAGATATGAACTACTAACTCCACTTTTAATAGTTTATATCTTTTGTTAGTTTCTATAGTTTTCTGCGTTTCTGTCACTTGCCCACGCCTCATTCTCACATAGCTATATTTTTCAAGTTCTCCTGTTTTTAAATTTGGTAAATCTTGTTTTCATCCCTCCACAGGTGAAGCTTTCTAACATTATATCTTTTGGGTTTAGTTAACCTGGGTTACACCCTTACTCTTTGAATTTGTGCAGGTCCCTTTGCGTATGGCTGGCTACAGGTTGCACTGTAATGGGGTTGGGATGTCCTTCATTTGTGAAATCTGGAACGGACTCTACAATAGCTAAACTCAGACCTTGGAAAAGGAACTGAATTACTGCCACTAAAGGATTTCTTAGCTCAGGATCCGTTAGAGTTCTAGGTTTTTCCTCCATGTCCAGAAGACCTCCTAAGTTCAGGCTCTTCTTTGCAAAAGTTCTCAATGGTGGTGTCCTTCCTCGTCAACATTTCATCATGCCTCATTTTCTTGTCTAATCTCAGACTCATATGGGATTGACGATGTTTCCAGACTTCTATCATCAGGTAGGATACACTGATTATGCATTTCCTCATTTGATGTTTCTTCCACTGGGTTTTCTTCAGGGCTAACAGGTAAGTGGATTCCTACAAGTGGATTACTCTACATCAGGTAAGTAACTTGCATTTCTTTGGGGTTCCAGCACTGGATCTGCAACCGCAGTGGTTATAAATGGTTGACTTGGGCTTGGTTTGGAGCCCACATTCCTTTTATGTATCTGTTCACCGGTTTCACGACTCTTAGGAGGTTCACCTACAATGTCAAGTCTTGGTCTGAGGTAATAAACCTCATCCTCTTCTGAGTCCATTGGATTTTCTTCCTCTTCAACTGACTGTTCATTCTTCGTACTCCTGCGAGTTCTGTACTTGCAAATAGAGACTGAAGAATGTTGTTCATTGTCTTTAGAAGGAAGAAACCTACAAGGGAGCAATAAATCCCTACGTAATGTTCATATGGGGCCAGACTGGTTCTCAGGACATACCTTGTAGACAGGCAGATCACCAACTTGCCTCACCACTTTATTTCTTCCCATTTATCGGCAAGTTTGTTTTTACTTTGTTGGTGCACATTCTTTACTGACACTTGATCTCCTTCTTTCAAATCTGAAGCTTTCACATGTTTGTTGTATCTGGTCCTGTTAGCTGGACCAGATGGTGTACACCACAGAGTTCTGAAGGACGTGGCTGAAGGAAATGTGGAGGGATTAGTAATGATCATTCAAGAATCACTAGATTCTGGAATAGTTCTAGAAGACTGGAAAATTACAAATGTCACTCCACTCTTCAAGAAGGGAGAGGGGCAGAAGAAAGGAAACTATAGGCCAGTTAGTCTGACCTCAGTGGTTGAGAAGATGATGGAGTCAATTATTAAGGATGAGGTATCGGGCTACTTGGAGGCACATGATAAAATAGGTCATAATCAGCATAGTTTCTTCAAGGGAAAATCTTGCCTGACAAATCTGTTGAAATTCTTTGAAGAAATAACAAGCAGGATAGACAAAGGAGAATTGGTTGATGTTGTGTATTTGGATTTTCAGAAGGCTTTTGACAAGGTGCCACACATTAGGGTGCTTAACAAGCTACAAGCCCATGGTATTACAAGGAAGATTCTAGCATGGATAAAGCAGTGCCTGATTGGCAGGATATAAAGAGTGGGAACAAAGGGAGCCTGTTCTGGTTGGCTGCCGGTGACTAGTGGTGTTCCACAGGGGTCTGTGTTGGGGCCGATTCTTTCTATGTAATATGTCAATGATTTGGATGATGGAATTGATGGCTTGTTGCAAAGTTTGCAGATGATATGAAGATAGGTGGAGGGGAAGGTAGTTTTGAAGAAGTAGAGAGGTTACAAAAGGACTCAGACAGATTAGGAGAATGGGCAAAGAAATGGGAAATGGAATACAGTGTTGGGAAGTGTGTGGTTATGCACCTTGGTAGAAGAAACAAAAGGGTTGACTATTTTCTAAGTGGAGAGAAAATACAAAACACTGAGGTGCAAAGGGACTTGGGAGTCCTAGTGCAGGATTCCCTGAAAGTTAACTTGCAGTTTGAGTCTGTGGTGAGGAAGGCAAATACAATGCTAGAATTCATTTCAAGAGGACTAGAATATAAAAGCAAGGGTATAATGGTGAAACTTTCTAAAGCACTAGTGAGGCCTCACTTGGAGTATTGTGAGAAGGTTTGGGCCCCTTATCTTAGAAAAGATGTGACGAAACTGGACAGCGTTCAAAGGAGGTTCACGAAAATGATTCCAGGATTGAATGGCTTGTCATATGAAGAGTGTTGGATGGCTCTGGGCTTGTATTCACTGCAATTCAGAAGAATGAAGGGTGACCTACTTGAAACCTATCGAATGGTGAAAGGCTTTGATAGAGTGAATGTAGAGAGGATGTTTTCTATGGTGGGGGAGTCCAAGAGCCTCAGAATAGCGGGGAGTTACTTTAGAATGGAGATGAGGAGTAATTTCTTTTCCCAAAAAGTGGTGAATCTGTGGAATTCTTTGCCACAGACAGTTGTGGAGGCCAAATCTGTATGTATATTTAAGACCATAAGACCCTAAGATATAGGAGCAGAAGTAGGCCATTCGGCTCATCGAGTCTGCTCCGCCATTCAACCATGGGCTGATTCAATTCTTCCAGTCATCCTCAATCCCCTGCCTTCACCCCATACCCTTTGATGCCCTGGCTAATTAAGAACCTATCTGTCTCAGCTTTAAATGCACCCAATGACTTGGCCTCCACAGCTGCTCATAGCAACAACTTCCATAGATTTACCACCCTCTGACTAAAGTAATTTCTCCGCATCTCTGTTCTAAATGGACATCCTTCAATCCTGAAGTCGCACCCACTTATCCTAGACTCCCTTATCATGGGAAATAACTTTACCATATCTAATCTGTTCAGGCCTTTTAACATTCGGAATGTTTCTATGGGATCGCCCCTCATTCTCCTGAACTCCAGGGAATACAGCCCAAGAGCTGCCAGATGTTCCTCATATGGTAACCCTTTCATTCCTGGGATCATTCTTGTGAATCTTCTCTGAACCCTCTCCAATGTCAGTATATCCTTTCTAAAATAAAGAGCCCCAAACTGCATAAAATACTCCAAGTGTGGTCTCATGAGTGCCTTATAGCACCTCAAGGCAGAGGTTGCTGGATTCTTGATTAGTCAGAGCATGAAAGGATATGGGGAGAGGGCAGGAGGTTGGGGCTGAGAGGAAAATTGAATCAGCTATGATGAAATGGCCAAATGGTCTAATTCTGCTCCTATATCTTATGGTCTTATGGTGTAAGGATTTTGTTGTGAGTATTCATAGGATCGGCAGTATGCTGCATTGACCTACCCTGTTGAGACAGTCCTTTCAAAAATCTTCACAACACATTTGTGAAAAGGGGATTTTAGAAGTACTAAACTGAAGAAAGTTTAGGCATCCAGAATAAAGTAATCAGAATCAGAATTGGGTTTTTTATCATTGACATATGTCATGAAATTTGTTATTTGGGGCAGCAGTATAGAGCAAGAGAGAAATGTATTATGCGTTACAATAAAAAAATAAAATAAATTAATATTGTAAAAGAAGAACAGTGAGGTAGTGCTCGTGAGTTCATGGACCATTCAGGAATCTGATGGTGGAGGGATAAAAGGCTGTTCTTCAGACATTGAGTGTATTTCTTCAGGGTCCTGTACCTCCACTTGGATAGTAGCAATGAGAAGAGGTTATTGCTTGGTGGTCAGAGCCCTTAATGATGAATGCTGACTTTTTGAGGCATCACTTTTTGAAGATGTTCTAAATGCTGTGGAGGCTAGTGCTCATGATGGAGCTGGCTGAGTTTACAACTTTCTGTAGTCTTTTCCGATCCTGTGCAGTGGCTCCTCCGTACCAGACAGTGATGCAACCAGTTGGAATGCTGTGCACGGTACAGCTGTAGAAATTTACAAATGTCATTGATGATAGTAATGAGAATGAGAAACAAGGATCTAAATCCTGCATTCTCTGTCCTACTAGCATCAGCAGATTTCTGTTTTTAAGATACCGAGTATCTACAGTTTCTTTTTACATTCCCTGTCTGGCATTTTATTATGCCTCTGAACTGCAGTCACATTGAATACAAAATCAATATTATATGAATGCAGAAAATGCAGTACAACAGTCCTTTTACATAACAGATACAACTAATGCAAACGACTATCCGATACAGAGACAGTAACACAGATTGACAGAAAGGGACACTGTAACCTCTGATATGAGCAGATATTTTTATGGATATACAATTCATGTTCTAGCTCCAGGATATTATGCTAAAAATGTCTTGTGCATTAATTCAGAGCATTGTTCAAGATTCACTCATTTTTCTTCAATTCTGGTATGATTTGAACCATATGATTTGATTCAGCTTCTTAACCTGAACTGCTTGGATGAGTTTTCCCTGCAATATTCACTGGAGTTTCCCATCATGCAGAACAACGCTATTTCCATTTAAATCACATGTTTGAACTATAAGAGTTCAGGAATCGGCACTGCTTGCAATGACACCCAACTACTTAAAGTAGATTACAACCTCTTCCTGTGGGACTGTATTTGAAGGTACAGAAACTAAGAAATCCAATTACATCATGCACAGTCTTAAGTAGCACTTCATTGATTTCTGGTATAAATTCAACTGAAAAACACACCAGTAACATTATGCCATTCCAGAGTTAAAACAAGTTTATTGATCCATACCTCTCTGTATGTGATTTGTTTACACACCTACTCTGCAGAGTACCTATGGGTTACTGCCAGTTCACATACGACAACTAATTGGGGGCGCCTCTGTGAGATTGGAACATCGAGACATAATTAACACAGATTGTGAGCCACAGGAAGAAAAGGAAGTCTTAACACCAGGATCATACTCTGGCAGCACAGTTACATAGGCCATTAATCGGGTGTGGCAACAAAGTTGAACAAAGGTGCATTTTATTCCTTGCAGCTGAAGAGTGCAAGGTGAAACTATGGTACAAATACAGTGAATCTCTGATGTCTAGAAGCCTTTAAATTGCTTTTTATTGTAGCTGTTTTAATAGCATGGAACACATTTCATCCCTGCTCTCCACCCAGTTCTCACTTTAACATGGTCCATCTCTGACTCTTCCCTTCTTTTTTTGTGGATTTCTCTGTTGATAACTAAAGTGATTACTAGTGACCAATGTTCTTTACAAGCCCACAGACTCTGAATGATGCCTTCTGCCATTCTGCTATCTGTTTCTCCATACTATTCTCCCACTTCCTCCACCTCCATCATTTTGCACTCATAATGAGACTTTCCACTCATCTGCACTTGAGATGTTTTCTTTTATCCTTATAGAAACATAGAAAATAGGTGCAGGAGTAGGTCATTCGGCCCTTCAAGCCTGCACTGCCATTCAGTATGATCATGGCTGATCATCCAACTCAGAACTCAGTACCTGCCTTCTCTCCAAACCCCCTGATCACTTTAGCCACAAGGGCCATATCTAACTTCCTCTTAAAGAAAGCCAATGAACTAGCCTCAACTGTTTCCTGTGGCAGAGAATTCCAGAGATTCACCACTCTCTGTGTGAAGAAGTTTTTCCTAATCTCGGTCCTAAGAGGCTTCCCCTTTATCCTCAGACTGTGACCCCTCGTTCTGGACTTCCCCAACATTGGGAACAATCTTCCTGCATCTAGCCTGTCCAATCCCTTTAGAATTATATACGTTTCAATCAGATCCCCCCTCAATCTTCTAAATTCCAGCGAGTATAAGCCTAGTCGATCCAGGCTTTCATTTATGAAAGTCCTGCCATCCCAGGAATCAATCTGGTGAACCTTCTTTGTACTCCCTCTATGGCAAGAATGTCTTTCCTCAGATTAGGGGACCAAAACTGCACACAATACTCCAGGTGTGGTCTCACCAAGGCCTTGTACAACTGCAGTAGTACCTCCCTGCTCCTGTACTCGAATCCTCTTGCTATGAATGCCAGCACACTATTTGCCTTTTCCACCGCCTGCTGTACCTGCATGCCCACTTTCAATGACTGGTGTATAATGACACCCAGCTCTCGTTGCACCTCCCCTTTTCCTAATCGGCCACCATTCAGATAATAATCTGTTTTCCTGTTTTTGCCACCAAAGTGGATAACCTCACATTTATGCACATTAAATTGCATCTGCCATGAATTTGCCCACTCACCTAACCTATCCAAGTCACCCTGCATCCTCTTAGCATCCTCCTCACAGCTAGCACTGCCGCCCAGCTTCGTGTCATCCGCAAACTTGGAGATGCTGCATTTAATTCCCTCATCTAAGTCATTAATATATATTGTAAACAACTGGGGTCCCAGCACTGAGCCTTGTGGTACCCCACTAGTCACTGCTTGCCATTCTGAAAATGTCCCGTTTATTCCCACTCTTTGCTTCCTGTCTGCCAGCCAATTCTCTATCCACATCAGTGCCATACACCCAATTCCGTGTGCTTTAAGTTTGCACACTAATCTCCTGTGTGGGACCTTCTCAAAAGCCTTTTGAAAATCCAAATATACCACATCCACTGGTTCTCCCCTATCCACTCTACTAGTTACATCCTCAAAAAATTCTATGAGGTTTGTCAGACATGATCTTCTTTTCACAAATCCATGCTGACTTTGTCCGATGATTTCACCGTTTTCCAAATGTGCTGTTATCACATCTTTGATAACTGACTCTAGCATTTTCCCTACCACCAATGTTAGGCTTACTGGTCTATAATTCCCCGGTTTCTCTCTCCCTCCTTTTTTAAAAAGTGGGGTTACATTCGCCACCCTCCAATCCTCAGGAACTAGTCCAGAATCTAAAGAGTTATGAAAAATTATCACTAATCCATTCACTATTTCTTGGGCTACTTCCTTAAGCACTCTGGGATGCAGACCACCTGGCCCTGGGGATTTGTCTGCCTTTAATCCCTTCAATTTACCTAACACCACTTCCCTACTAACATATATTTCCCTCAGTTCCTCCATCTCACTGGACCCTCTGTCCCCTACTATTTCCGGAAGATTATTTATGTCCTCCTTAGTGAAGACAGAACCAAAGTAGTTATTCAATTGGTCTGCCATGTCCTTGTTCCCCATAATCAATTCACCTGTTTCTGTCTGTCAGGGACCTACATTTGTCTTAACCAATCTTTTTCTTTTCACATATCTATAAAAGCTTTTACAGTCAGTTTTTATGTTCCCTGCCAGTTTTCTCTCATAATCCTTTTTTCCCTTTCCTAATTAAGCCCTTTGTCCTCCTCTGCTGGACTCTGAATTTCTCCCAGTCCTCAGGTGAGCCACTTTTTCTGGCTAATTTGTATGTGTCTTCTTTGGAATTGATACTATCCCTAACTTCCCTTGTCAGCCACGGGTGCACTACCTTCCCTGATTTATTCTTTTGCCAAACTGGAATGAACAATTGTTATAGTTCATCCATGCGATCTTTAAATGCTTGCCATTGCATATCCACCGTCAACCCCTTAAGTGTCATTTGTCAGTCTATCTTCGCTAATTCACATCTCATACCTTCAAAGTTACCCTTCTTTAAGTTCAGAACCTTTGTTTCTGAATTAACTAAGTCACTCTCCATCGTAATCAAGAATTCCACCATATTATGGTCACTCTTACCCAAGGGGCCTCTCACGTCAAGATTTCTAATTAACCCTTCCTGATTGCTCAATACCCAGTCTAGGATGGCCTGCTCTCTAGTTGGTTCCTCGACATGTTGGTTCAAAAAACCATCCTGCATACATTCCAAGAAATCTTCTTCCTCAGCACCTTTACCAATTTGGTTCACCCAATCTACATGTAGATTGAAGTCACCCATTATAACTGCTGGTCCTTTATAGCACGCATTTCTAATTTCCTGTTTAATACCATCCCCAACCTCACTACTATTGTTAGGTGGGCTGTACACAACTCCCACCAGCGTTTTCTGCCCCTTAGTGTTATGCAGCTCTACCCATATCGATTCCACATCCTCCCGGCTAATGTCCTTCCTTTCTATTGCATTAATCTCCTCTCTAACCAGCAATGCTACCCCACCTCCTTTTCTTTCATGTCTATCCCTCCTGAATATTGAATATCCCTGAACGTTGAGCTCCCATCCTTGGTCACCCTGGAGCCATGTCTCTGTGATCCCTACTATATCATGTTCATTAATAACAATCTGCACTTTCAATTCATCCACCTTGTTACGAATGCTCCTTGCATTGACACACAAAACCTTCAGGCTTGCTTTTACAACACTCTTAGCCCTTATACAATTATATTGAAAGTGGCTCTTTTTGATGCTTGCCCTGGATTTGCTGGCCTGCCACTTTTACTTTTCACCTTACTACTTTTTACTTCTACCCTCATTTTACACCCCTCTGTCTGTCTGCACTTGTTCTCTTCCCCCTGTTGTGAACTAACCTCCTCTCTCCTAGTCTCTTTAATTTGATTCCCACCCCCCAACCATTCTAGTTTAAAGTCACCTCAGTAGCCCTCGCAAATCTCCCTGCCAGGATATTGGTCCCCCTAGGATTCAAGTGTAACCCGTCCTTTTTGTACAGATCACACCTGTGCCAAACGAGTGTAAAATTCCCCTCAATTTCCTGTAATTTTGTTTCACTCCCACTCCTTCCTCTCAGGTAAGGTTCCCTCTAGTGCTTACATCCACCTCATTATCCTCCACATTCAATAGATCATCCTTCACCATATCTTCTATCTTCAATTCTACCACCAGCCTTTCCTCCTCCACCTTCCAGCATTCTGAAGGGACCACTCCTTTCATGATTCCCTCACCCACTCTTCCATTTTCACTCTCTTACCTTCACCAATACTTCCCTTCTCAAGACACTTTCCCATGAAACTGCAAAAGATGCAACATTTCTTCTTTCATCTCACTCCCTCCTGCCATCAAAGACCCAAATTGTCCTCCCAGTGAGCAGTGATCCACTTTCTCTTCTTCCAGTCTAATTTATTGCATTTGGTGCTCACAGTGTGTTTTCCTACACACTGGAGAAACCAACCCAGATTGGATGATGGCATTGTAGACCATTTCCTTTCAGTACACCTGAGCATTGCTGAGCTTCTGGGAGTCTGCCACTTTGATTCTCTATCCCAATCCCAGTCCATCGTATAAGCTTAAGGAACACCACCTGAGCATGCTGCACCCTTTGAGAATCAATTCTGAAACTAACAGTTTCAACTAACTCACTTTTCTATTGGTTGACTATTAGCACTGAAAGGTTACATATCTTTAATACTAACTCAGTTTTTCTTGCCATTGAAATGATTTAGACCTCTGGTCCTTGACTTTTGGACTCGCCACCCTCTGGGCTTCACCCAGGACTTGTCAATCACAGGCCTCTGACTTCAGGACCTGCCAACTAAACTCGTCTCCAATCTTGGGACTCACTGACTTTGCATCTTTAACCCCTGGAGTCATTAACTTCATAGATCACTGGTTTTCATTCTTGGGGCCCTGCTGACCTCAGACCTCGGTCGTTGATGATCACTGGCCTCTGCCCTTGGAGAGCTCCAACCTGAATTCTGACTTCCAGCTCCTTCGTTTACTGCCCCTGACCTCTCACTCAACTAATCCCCATACCTACAGCTAATCTGACCCCTAACTTCTCCCCTAAAACCATTACTATGAATCTATAAAACTAAATCGAAGCCACAAACCTGAAGGACATCACAACTCAGCGCCATCTTGAAATGTAGAATTGGTAAGTCTCACTCTCTCCTTTAAGAAATAGTTCTAAGGAAACTAAAAAGGATGAAGACTAATCAATCTCCAGAGCTTGGTAATGTACACCACAGAATACTAAAGGCACTGTGCTTATAAATAGTGCACACCTTGGTGGTTATTTTCCAAAATTCCTTAATATCTTGAAGCAGTTCCTGCAGTACAGAAGGTGGCAAGTGGACCTCTTCTAAATAAAAGTGAGGTAAAGCAGGGAATCACGGACCCATAAATTTAACATCAGAGATGGAGAAATGTGAGGATCTATAAAAAAAGACCATAACACAGAGGAGCAAAATTAGGTTATTCAGCCCATTATGTCTGCTACTCCATTTCATCATGGTTTATTTATTATCTCTCTCAAACCCATTCTCCTGTGTTCTCTCTGTAACCTTTGACCCCCTTACTAATCAACCTCCACTTTAAAGATACCCAGTGACTTGGCTTTCACAGCCATTTATAGCAATAAATTCTACAAATTCACTGCCTTCTGGCTATTCTGAGCTTTACCCTCTGGTCCTGGACCCTCCCACTCTACAATAATAGACGACTGGAAATTCTTAATGGATTAATGGATTAGTGTGGATTAAATAAAGAAATTATGATTTAAATATCTAGGGGAGTTTTTGAGCATGTCACCTGTGGAATAGGTAAGTGAGAACCAGGGGATGTGGCATCTTCGGGATTTCACTAGACTTTTGATGAGCTTGAACGTAAGAAGTTATAGGGAAAGGTTAAATTGGTGAGGGCTTTGTCTACTGGAGTGTAGGAGAATGAGTTCAAAGTTCAGAGTACATTTATCATCAAAGTACATATCTGTCACCATATACTACCTGGAGATTCATTTATTGCAGACATTCACAGTAAATGCAAAGAAACAGAATAGAATCAATTAAATACTGCGTACATAAAGAAAGACGGACAAACAACAAATGTGCAAAAGACAACAAATAGAGCAAATATAAAAAAGAAAACAACAAAATAACAATAAATAAGTAAATAATATTGAGAACATGAGTTGTAGAGTCCTTGAAAGTGAGTCCATAGGTTGTGGAATCAGTTCAGTGTTAGGGTGTGTGAAGTTATCCACTTTGGTTCAAGATCCTGATAGTTGACGGGTAACAGCTGTTCCTGAACCTGGTTGTGTGGGACCTAAGGCTCCTGTACCTCCTTCCTGATGGCAGCAGCAAGAAGAGAGTATGGCCTGGATGGTGGGGTCTTGTAGATAGATGCTGCTTTCTGTGACATTTAGAGCTGTGCTTAGCCTCAGTCATAAGCATAAAGCAAATAAAGCAGGGGGCTAAGCACACAGCCTTATGGTGCACCTACCTATGCTAATGGAGATTGTGGAGGAGATGCTATTGCCAGTCCAAACTAAATGGGATCTGCAAGTGAGGAAATTGAGGATCCAGTTGCACAAGGAGGTATTGGGGTCTCTATGTGGGGATGGTTGATTGATGAAAATAAAATGATTAGTGATATAGATAGGGCAAATGCAAGCAGAGATCTGGTGAGACTAGAAATAGAGGTCATGGGTTAAGAGTGAAAAGTGAAATGTTTAAGGTAAACATGAGGAGGAACTTCTTCACTCAGGGTGTAGTGAAGAAGCTCCCAGCTCCCAGAAAAAATGGTGGATGTGAGTTTGATTTTAAACTTTAAGAAATGTTTGGTTAGATACAATGGCTAGGGAGGCTATGGTCCAGTTGTAGGTTGATGGGACTAGGCAGAATAATAGTTCGGCATAGATTAGATGGGCTGAAAGGCCTGTTTCTGTGCTATAGTGCTCTATAACTGTGACTCTAAGTTAAGGTGTAAAATGAAAGCATTTAAGACTGTGATTATATAGGACTGAAAATTCTCTGGTGGAGAGGTAGAGAGGTGGTGACTATTTGGATGTACTCAAGATTGAGGTTTGGAGGGTACCAGCTATCACAACATATGCAGTATATCAATTATATGAATTGGGGGAGGGCATAGTGTTTTATCTCTGAGTTTGCAGACAACACAAAGCTTGAAAGAGGATTGAGCAATGTGTGCTGTGAAGAGAATGTTGGTGTTTCAATGTGATTTACTGGAGATAAATTAAATGGGCAAGTGCATGGCAGATGAATTACAATTTGGATAAATGTGAGATTAACCATCTTGAGTCTGTGAATAACAAAGAGAGGTTATTACCTGAGTGGTGATAGAAAAGGAAACAAGTAGATGCAATGAGAGCTGGGAGTCCTCCACGAGTTACAAAAAACAAGCACTTAGTTGCAGCATGCATGCAGTTAGCAAAGCTAATGATATGATCTCTGATACTTAATCTATCTCTGTATGTCTTTCTTCGGTCTGATGGAGGATCTTCAACTGAAAATATTAACTCTGTTTTTCTTTCAACAGACCTGGAGGCACACGAGACTGCAAGTGTCGGGGTCTGGAGCAACAATAAGATGCTGGAGGAACTCAGAGAGTCAGGCTGTACCTGCAAAAGCTAAGGAACAGTTGATTTTACAGTCCTGATGCAGGGTCTTGACCCGAAAGATTGATTATCCCTTTGCCTCCACAGATACTGCCTGACCCACTGAACTTCTCCAGCAGCTTTTTGTTTGACCTACTGACCTCCAGTCTATTTCGTTTTACCTTGCCTTTATTTCAGACTTTGAGTATCTGCACTCCTATTTGGTTTTCTAATTTATTCTGCATTTATTTATTTATTTTATTTCTTATTTAGAGATACGGTGCGGAACAAGCCCTTCTGGTCCTATTGTGCTGCCTAGCAACCTATCTATTTAACCCTAGCCTAATCACTGGACAATTTGCAATGACAAATTAACCTACTGACAGTTACGTCTGTGGATTGTGGTGGGAAACCAGAGTAGTTTAGAAAGCAGAAAGTCTGATCCCGCAATAACTTTTACACTAACAGTATCCCTGTTAATATTCAGGGGGTTGAAACCCTGGTACTTTTGTGTTTGACAAAAATTTATCTACAAGTCTGGTTTTGTCTCTCTCAAAGTCTATCAAGATCATAATCCTAACAATGTAATAATTTCTTTCTTAACCCATGTTGCCTTATTTTACTCATCTTCTGTTGCATTTCAGGTGACTCAATGTTTGTAATTCTCTATTATCAAGGCAAACTGGAGGTCAGTCACAGAGTCATCGAGCAATACAGCCTGGACACATAGACTTCGGCCCTGGAAACCATGATGCCCATCCACCTAGTCCCAATTTTCTGTGTTCGGCCCACATCCCAACAAGCACTGCTTCTTCATGTACCTGTCCATCTTCAAAGATTCAAAGGTTCCAAGGTTCATTTATTATCAAAGTATACAAAACTAAAATTCTTCTTCTCCAAACAGCCACAAAACCAAGAAAGAAAAAGAACGGCCGCATGGTCATCAACCCCCAAATCCCTCCACCTCGCACAAAAAAGCAGACAAAAACAGAATAGGCACATCCACCCCCACAGTTCCCTCCCCCACAGACAAATAAAATGAGAAAGATCAGGCAAAAAAAACACAGAATACAAAAAAAAACATAAGACTGAAAGAAATCCACAGTCCAAGTTCACATCCAAAATGCAGAAAACCTGGGCAACATTCTCTTTCTCTGTAGCAAAGTGATTTCACCAGCAATGAAAAGGCAGTCTCCCCTCTCCATAGCAGAGCAATCTTACCAGCAATAAAAAGGAAGTCTCTTCTCTCTGGCAGCAGGGCGATCTCACCTGTGACAAAAAGGCACTCTCCTCTCTCAATAGCAGAGCGATCCCCCAGTGATAAAAAAAGGCAGGCAGCTGGTGCTTCAGTCTCTTGTCGCTTTAACTGGCGAACAATGGAAGGGTAATTTATGAAATGCAGCATTCTCACTACGAGGTTTCCACACACTGCCTCTGCTTTCCGAAATCCCCTCGGAGACAGTAGAGCGCTAAAACACCCAAAAGATTTTCAAACTGCAAATCACAGGTTCCAACACTTCCAGAATCACAATCAACAGAAAAAAAGCATAAAAGACATAAAAGAAGTGAAGTATAAGGTTTCATAGTCTATCTAGAAGTTGTCAACTGAAGGAGCGTGGTATGCAGGCACCATTTTGACTGGCCTCATATGATACACTGTACTTGCCTCAACTAATTCCTTTGGCGGCTCATTCTACATATCCACCATTTTGCATGGAAAAGTTGCCTCTCATGTCCCTTTTAATTTTTTCCCCTCTCACGCTACACCTATATGTCTTTAAATTTTGGACTCGTCTACCCTGGAAAAGAAACTGTTACCATCCACTTTTTCTCTGCCTCCCAAAATACTAAATATCTCCACAAGGTTGCCCCATATTCCAGAGATCAACCCCTTGCTATAATTAATAACCTGGCAACATCCTCATAAATCTTTCCAAGTTCATGTTCAAGTTTATTGTCATCTGGCTGTAAATGAAACTACTTTCCTCCAGACCACAGTGGACCCACAATACATATCACACACACACACACACACACACACACGCACACACACACATGCGCACACACCACATAAAACAAAATATTACCACAAGATTCAAAGATTCAAAAAACTTTATTGTCATTCTAACTGTACATCAGCTCTGCAGGGCAGAATGAGACAGCGTTTCTCAGGAGCAGTGCAATTATAACGTAACAAATGCAACACTAAATAATAAACATAACAATAAATAGTAAAACACAACAGCCACATGTCAGTTAAAATTAAGTTAAAAGTGTCCAAAGCAGAGTCAGGTAGAGCAGCTATTTAGCAGTCTGACTGCCTGTGGGAGGAAGCTGTTTAGTAGCCTTGTGGTTTTAGTTTTGGTATATTACAAATATATTACTAAAATATATTTCAAATGCATGTGAAGTGCTCAGCACAGGTCTGTGGGTGAAGCTGTTACTTAGTCTGGTAGTTCTAGTCCTGATGCTTCTGTACCTCCTTCCTGACAGTAGTGGGTAAACGAGATTGTGGGATGGGTGATAAGGATCGTCAACTAAGCTTTGGGCCCTTTGTATATAACGCTCGAGGTAAATGTCACAAATGGTGAGGGTGGGTGGGGGACCCTGGTGATCCTTTACGTGGATTTTACCATCCTCAGTAGGTCCTGTGGTTTGATGCCTAGCAGCTTCCTTATGACCCGTCCTCAGGGGGAGACAGGTCTTTACTCGAAGTCACAGCATTCATTGTGTCAAATCACGCACAGAAGGCATTCAACTTATCAGGAGGCGTCACTGCCATTGATGCACAGGGTGAACTGGTAATCTGTTCTGCTTTGTATACTTTGCCTCGTGTGTCCCTGGTGTCACAAACGTGGCTGTGAGTTTTCTGTGAGCACTCTTGCTTTTTGTGCACTCTCTCCAGTTTAATTAGATTAGATTATGAGGACACTCAGTCCTCGTTTATTGTCATTTAGAAATGCATGCAATAAGAAATGATACAATGTTCCTCCAGAGTGATATCACAAAAAGCAGGACAAACCAAAGACTAACACTGACAAGACCACATAATTATAACAAAAAGTTACAGCAGTGCAAAGCAATACCATAATTTGATAAAGAGTAGGCCATGGACATGGTAAAAAAAAGTCTCAAAGTTCTGATCGACTCTTGGTAGTCCCGATAGCAGGCGGCAAAGAGGAGAAACTCTCCCTGCCATAAAACTCCAGGCGCCGACAACTGCCGATGCATTGGAAGCACCTGACCACAGCCGAGTGCTTCTTTCCTTCGACAGGGTGACCAAAACTGTACACAGTACTCCAAGTGCAGCCTCCACAACAATATCTGGATATTAATACAGATATCTGCATATCGGGGTGGCATAGCAGCACAGCGGTTAATGTAACGCTACTACAGCGCTAGCGACAGGGGTTCAATTCCTGCTACTGTCTATAAGGAATTTGTATGTTCTCCCTGTGACTGAGTGGGTTTCCTCCAAGTGCTCCAGTTTCCTCCCACAGTCCAAAGACATTGAGCTTAGTAGGTTAATTGGTCACATAGATGTGATTGTGGTTGTGGTTCTGTGGAGTGCTCTGCCTCAGAAGGCAGTGGAGGCCAATTCTCTGGATTCTTTCAAAAATGAGTTAGATAGAGCTCTTATCATGGATTCTTGATTACCTGGCTGGCAGACCACAGTACGTGTGCTTGCAACACTGTGTGTCCGACAGAGTGATCAGCAGCACTGGGGCTCCACAGGGGACTGTCTTGTCTCCCTTTCTCTTCACCATTTACACCTCGGACTTCAACTACTGCACAGAGTCTTGTCATCTTCAGAAGTTTTCTAATGACTCTGCCATAGTTGGATGCATCAGCAAGGGAGATGAGGCTGAGTACAGGGCTACGGTAGGAAACTTTGTCACATGGTGTGAGCAGAATTATCTGCAGCTTAATGTGAAAGAGACTAAGGAACTGGTGGTAGACCTGAGGAGAGCTAAGGTACCGGTGACCCCTGTTTCCATCCAGGGGGTCAGTGTGGACATGGTGGAGGATTACAAATACCTGGGGATATGAATTGACAATAAACTGGACTGGTCAAAGAACACTGAGGCTGTCTACAAGAAGGGTCAGAGCCGTCTCTATTTCCTGAGGAGACTGAGCTCCTTTAACATCTGCCGGACGATGCTGAGGATGTTCTACGAGTCTGTGGTGGCCAGTACGATCATGTTTGTTGTTGTGTGCTGGGGCAGCAGGCTGAGGGTAGCAGACACCAACAGAATCAACAATCTCATCCGTAAGGCCAGTGATGTTGTGGGGATGGAACTGGACTCTCTCACGGTGGTGTCTGAAAAGAGGATGCTGTCTAAGTTGCATGCCATCTGGTCAATGTTTCCCAGGCACTACATAATGTACTGGGTGGGCACAGGAGTACATTCAGCCAGAGACTCATTCCACCGAGATGCAGCACTGAGCGTCATAGGAAGTCATTCCTGCCTGTGGCCATCAAACTTTACAACTCCTCCCTTGGAGGGTCAGACATCCTGAGCCAATAGGCTGGTCCTGGTCTTATTTCATAATTTACTGGCATAATTTATATTACTATTTATTTATGGTTCTATTACTATTTATTATTTATGGAGTAACTGTAACGAAAACCAATTTCCCCCAGGATTAATAAAGTATGACAATGACTGAAAGATAGCGGAGTGAAGGGATATGGGGAGAAGGTAGGAACAGGGTACTGATTGTGGATGATCAGCCATGATCACAGTGAATGGTGGTGCTGGCTTGAAGGGCTGAATGGCCTACTCCTGAACCTATTGTCTATTGTCTAATTGGACAGCACAATCTCGTTGGGCTGGAAGGCCCGTATCTCTAAAATGAGATTTAGGAAATCAAGGTATTTGGAGACAGTGCAGGAAAATGGTACTGAGCTGAAGGACTAGCTATGAACTTGACTATTGATAGAACAGGTTCAGAGGGTCACAGAGCTTCGTACTGTTCCTCTCTCTGATGCATTTTTGTTCTTATACTATCCCTTCTCAGAGATGTGTACACTTGATTAAACAATTCTGCCACAACTTTTATTCTCCCTGTTGTTGGCACACTCTTTAACCAGGAATGCTAAGCTCTTGATCCTCCTCTTAGAGCTGCTTTACCTCATTGCTGAGTTTCATGTTCCAGAAGTTTTCCAGTGACATTGCATTATAAATACAAGAGAATCATTAACCCCCAATCCATTAAACAAAAAAAGCATTTAATAATATAGGCACTACAACTGGTGCTTAAAAGCCATCAGGCAAAATAAAAGCAAGTACTTAATTAATCTTACACTGTTGAACTATGTTCTTTGCTATTACTGTAAAGAGTACTCAATAGGCTCGGTCAATGTTGCGCGAAGTAAAAAGGAAGAATTTCAGTCATTTTTGATTCAGTCTAGTCAGACAGGAATGATTATTTAATGGCCTCAAGGCACCACAGAACAGGTTAAAGCTTTAGTTCATTTTTGGTTCTCCCCATTGGGATAGCTTAGAGTTTCACACATCCTTCTGCAGACATTCAATGCAACGTTACGCCAGCTGGTCGGTTAATGCTGCCAAGAAAATTAGCACAAATTTCTCCCTCAATATTGAAGGCAGCACTTGAGCAAATACCATGAGTACCATTAGTATAAATATATGTCAGCTGAGGCATTTATGCTGAGGTGCCAGATAATACCAGGTTGCAATGGGAATATTCGAATTAATCCACTTCATCATTAGAATATTTTCATATTTGTCTCAAGGCCAAATGTAATTTAGGCTGAATTTTACTGTAAAAGAATGATTGGGTGACATGACTGGCACAGATTTTATTTTTTCCCCGTTTTGCGAGTTTTCTTTCCTGGCAGACGTATAATTGAACCTGACGTTATATGATCAGCACATTCTGCGTTGAATTATTTCACCAGGATGGACTTCTATTTAACTGTGAGTGCATCTGCTCTGAGAGTCTGGTCATGACACGCATTAACTTCAGACTTCTAGATAACTTCCATTCACTACAATTCACCTACTGCCAAAACAGTAGCGTTTACAGTGGATGCCATCTCCCAACACTCATTTTTGAAGCATCTGGACAGTGAAAAGACCTCCATCAGACTTTTGTTTATTGACTACTGCTCTGCATTTAGTAACATAATTCCAAGCAAACTTTTCACCAAGCTCTGGACCCTGGCAGCCAATGCCTCATGCTGTATCTGCATCCTTGACTTCTGAATCAGCAGACTACAATGAGTAACGATAGGCAGCAACACCTACCATGATTATTCTAAACACTCATGATCCACCAGGATGTGTCCTTAGCCCCCTATTTTACTCTCTAAACACTCATGACTGTGTGGTCAGATTCTACTCTAACTGAATCTACAACTTTGCAGATGATACCATGGGCCATATCCAAATCATGATGAGTCAGTACAGGAAGGAGGTAGAAAAGCTGAGTAACGTGGTATCATAACAAAAAATTTCCCCTCAATATCAGAAAAACAAAAGAGCTGGTCATTGATTTTAGAAAGGGGGCCAGTGTACATGCTCCTGACTACCGTACTGGCGCAGAGATTGAGAGGGTTGACAGCTTCAAGTTCCTTTTGCCTGTACTGGTCCAAACACAAGCCAGCATGGCAAAGGAACCTCACCAGCACCTCTGCTTTCTTAGGAAGCAATAGAAATTTGGAGTGTTCCTGTCAACCCTTACCAATTTTTATCAATGCACCACAGAAAACGTTCGATCTGGATACATAACTGCCTAATGTGGCATCTACTCTGCATGTGACTGCAAGAAACTGCAGAATTGTGGACACAGCTCAGCATATCATAGAAATCAGCCTCCCTCCATGGATGAACAAGAGAAAATCTGCAGATGTTGGAAATCCAAACAACACACACAAAATTCTGGAGGAACTCAGCAGGCCAGGCAGCATCTATGGAAAAAAAGTACAGTTGATGATTCGGGCCAAGACTCTTCGGCATTTTGTGTGTGTTGCTTGGATTTCCATAGATACTACCTGGTCTATTGATTTCCTGCAGCATTTTGTGTGTGTTGCTCCCTCCATGGACTCTGTCTATAGTTTATGCCGTCTCAGTAAAGCAGCTAGCAAAATCAAAAGCTTCACCTACCACAGACATTCTTTCTTCTGGCCCTTTCATTGGGTAGAAGATATCATGTACCACCAAGCTCAAGGCAGCTTCTTCTCTGCTCTAATATGTTATTAAATGGTTTTCTAGTATGATAAAATGGACTCTTGACCCCACAATCAACCTTGTTATGATCTTGTGCCTTATTGTTTACCTACACTGCACTTTCTCTGTAGTTGTTACACTTCATTCTGCATTGTTATTGTTTTACCTTGTTCTACCTCAATACTGTATTTGATCTGTATGTATGCAAGGTATCTTTTTCGCTCTTTTTCACATGACAACCATAAACCAATTCCGATCCTAATCTGGAATATTAACCCATTTTAGGCATAGCCAGGGCTAACTCTGTATTGTACTTTAGTTATGGCACAACAAATTGCAGAGAGCGGTAGACACAGATCAAAACATCACAGAAACGAGCCTCCGATCCATGGACTTCATTTACTCTTCTTGTTGCCTCAGTAACTCAGAATCAGACTGAGAATCAGGTGTGTTATTACTACCTTAAATGACATGAAATATGTTGTTTTGTGGCAGCAGTACTGGGCAACAACAGCTCAATCAGAGACCTCCCCACCCCAGACATTCTCTCTTCTCCATCACCCTAAGTCCAATCACATGTACCGCCTAACTTAAGAACAACTTCTATCCTGCTGTTATAAGGCTATTAAATGGACATTGGCTTCTACCTAGTTGTTATAAGATGGTTGAACAGACATCTGTACAAGGAGATGGATTTGTGACCTAGAATTCTACTCTTTATGACCTTGTACCTTATTGTCTGCCAGCAATGCATCTTATAAAAGAAATACTATATTCTGCATTCCATTATTTTTCCCTCGTACTACCTTGATATGTTGTGATTAAATGATCTGTATAGACAGGATGCAAAACAAAGTTTTGCATTGTCACTTGGTACAGCAACTTCCGCCTCTCTGCACTCAAGAAAAAGACAAATCAAAAAGCTTTCCATAACCCTGCTGGATACACATATCATGGAAAAGGGACCAATAATTAATGGTAACAACAAAATATATTGCTTAGCACTGATAAAATTTCAGAGCCGATTTCATTTGAATTAATAAGGCCAGTGGTTTGAATTTGTAGAAGAATAAAACATTGTTTACAACAAGCATGCTGTTTCTATACTGATGCTGCTGTCAAGCAAACAAGATTCAACCATTGATCTCTATCTTTCAGGAGATGAAAGGCCAATTCAAATAATATTTGAAGAGAACCAAGATTTGGTTTCCTGTTGAGATGTTCTTCACGATCGCAATGGGGCATTAAGAGCTTAGAAGTTAATCAACAAGTAAAATTCTAACATTGTTCTTTACCTGGTGAATTTTAAGTGATGATTCATTCAAATTCAAACTGTTTCTTAAGTTGTAAAAAAAAACTATATAAAGAAAAAAAGCATACAATTTGAGATGCTGTCTCAAGCTGCTTGGTGCATCACTTGCTCATCCATCTTGTTTACCAGCTCACAATATTCAATGCTTCTTTTCTCAATTACGAGAGACATGTTAAATATATACATTGCATATATAAATCTCCATGCACTTCTGGAAGTTGAATATGAAGTAAAATAATAAATAAAAATGTCATCTATAAGACTGAATGTAAAAATTTCCAAATATTATGGATATTATTTCACTTCTTTTGCTTAACAGTGAGTTCAAACCTTCCCTCATCAGAAAACTGCTCATACTCATAGAACTGTAGAGTTATACAGCGTGCAAAAAGGTCTTTCAGCCCAACTTGCCAAAGCCAACTAAGATGCATGTCCAAGCTATTCCCATTTACATGTGTTTGGTTTCTATCTCCTTCAGCACTTAAGTCATGATTTGATTCAGGAAGAACCTTCCACTTATCTGCACTGAGTGACTTATATCCATCATATTGTTAGTCATGGATGCCTTTCCTATAATGGTGAAGCTCTAGTTTATGTAGACTTAGTTGAATGCTTTATTTTGCATCAGCGCTGCTTGTCTAAGAAAAGTGTCATGAAGCAAGGTTTTGATTGAATTAGGTACCAGATATCTGATCCCATTAGCTGCTGATTCAGGAGCTAAGTGCACGTATCTTTAAAAACATATGTCAAAAAAAAACAGACAATGACAAGTGTTATATCTCTTACGGAACACGTAATGATTGGGATTGGAAATTTATTATAGACATGGCCTAAGCAGAATAAATCTACAAAATTGGATAGAGATTTGAGAGAGATTAATTTACATATATCTGGAAAAAGACTGGAGCAATGGAATTGATGGGATGCTGAAGTTGAGCTGTTGGATCCTGTTGTTTTTGTGATCTAGAGTTTGGAAGTCAACAATGAGGCATCAAACTTGTAGCTTATGGCCATTTTATTAAGTGTTACCTGCTGAACTGTGTCTACGTCCACCTGGACAAGCCAGCGAGCACTGTGAGGGTCATGTTTTTTGACCTCTCCATTGCACTCAACACCATCCGCCCTGCTCTGCTGGGGGAGAAGCTGACAGCGATGCAGGTGGATGCTTCCCTGGTGTCATGAATTCTTGATTACCTGACTGGCAGACCACAGTACATGTGCTTGCAACACTGTGTGTCCGACAGAGTGATCAGCAGCACTGGGGCTCCACAGGGGACTGTCTTGTCTCCCTTTCTCTTCACCATTTACACCTTGGACTTCAACTACTGCACAGAGTCTTGTCATCTTCAGAAGTTTTTGGATGACTAGATTTGCAGGGGGATGGGAACCAGAGTGCCAGAGCTGACAGTGTGGCTGGGGTGAAAATAAATGATATTGAAAGTTTAAGCAAATCCACTGATAGAAAGGTTGTGAGTGGTGGTAAAAATCTTCTGAGGTGTATATATTTCAATGCTAGGAGTATTGCGGGGAAGGCGGATGAGCTGAGGGCGTGGATTGACACGTGGAATTATGATGTTGTAGCAATTAGTGAAACTTGGCTACAGGAAGGGCAGGACTGGCAGCTTAATATTCCAGGGTTCCGATGTTTCAGATGTGATCGAGGCAGAGGAATGAAAGGTGGGGGAGTAGCATTGCTTGTTAGGGAAAATATTACAGCAGTGCTCAGGCAGGACAGATTAGAGGGCTTGTCTACTGAGTCCTTATGGGTGGAGCTGAGAAACAGGAAAGGTATGGCCACATTAGTGGGATTGTATTACAGACCACCCAATAGTCAACGAGACTTGGAAGAGCAAATCTGCAGAGAGATAGCAGGCAACTGCAGGAAACATAAAGTTGTGGTGGTAGGGGATTTTAATTTTCTATACATTGATTGGGACTCCCATACTGTTAGGGGTCCAGATGGTTTAGAGTTTGTAAAATGTGTTCAAGAAAGTTTTCTAAATCAGTATATAGAGGGACCAACTAGAGGGGATGCAATATTGGATCTCCTGTTAGGAAACGAATTAGGGCAAGTGACAGAAGTCTGTGTAGGGGAGCACTTTGGTTCCAGTGATCATAACACCATTAGTTTCAATTTGATCATGGACAAGGATAGATCTGGTCCTAGGGTTGAGGTTCTGAACTGGAAGAAGGCCAAATTTGAAGAAATGAGAAAGGATCTAAAAAGCGTGGATTGGGACAGGTTGTTCTCTGGCAAAGATGTGATTGGTAGGAGGGAAGACTTCAAAGGGGAAATTTTGAGAGTGCAGAGTTTGTATGTTCCTGTCAGGATTAAAGGCAAATTGAATAGGAATAAGGAACCTTGGTTCTCAAGGAATATTGCAACTCTGATAAAGAAGAAGAGGGAGTTGTATGAAATGTATAGGAAACAGGGGGTAAATCAGGTGCTTGAGGAGTATAAGAAGTGCAAGAAAATACTTAAGAAAGAAATCAGGAGAGCAAAAAGAAGACATGAGGTTGCCTTGGCAGTCAAAGTGAAGGATAATCCAAAGAGCTTTTACAAGTATATTAAGAGCAAAAGGATTGTAAGGGATAAAATTGGTCCTCTTGAAGATCAGAGTGGTCGGCTTTGTGCGGAACCAAAGGAAATGGGGTAGATCTTAAATAGGTTTTTTGCGTCTGTATTTACTAAGGAAGCTGGCATGAAATCTATGGAATTGAGGGAATCAAGTAGTGAGACCATGGAAACTGTACAGATTGAAAAGGAGGAGGTGCTTGCTGTCTTGAGGAAAATTAAAGTGGATAAATCCCCGGGACCTGACAGAGTGTTCCCTCGGACCTTGAAGGAGACTAGTGTTGAAATTGCGGGGGCCCTGGCAGAAATATTTAAAATGTCGCTGTCTACGGGTGAAGTGCTGGAGGATTGGAGAGTGGCTCATGTTGTTCCGTTGTTTAAAAAAGGATCGGAAAGTAATCTGGGAAATTATAGGCCGGTGAGTTTAATGTCAGTAGTAGGTAAGTTATTGGAGGGAGTACTAAGAGACAGAATCTACAAGCATTTGGATAGACAGGGGCTTATTAAGGAGAGTCAACATGGCTTTGTGCGTAGTATAGAAACATAGAAAACATAGAAAATAGGTGCAGGAGTAGGCCATTCGGCCCTTCGAGCCTGCACCGCCATTTATTATGATCATGGCTGATCATCCAACTCAGAACCCTGCCCCAGCCTTCCCCCCATATCCCCTGATCCCCGTAGCCACAAGGGCCATATCTAACTCCCTCTTAAATATAGCCAATGAACTGGCCCCAACTGTTTCCTATGGCAGAGAATTCCACAGATTCACCACTCTCTGTGTGAAGAAGTTTTTCCTAATATCGGTCCTAAAAGGCTTCCCCTTTATCCTCAAACTGGGACCCCTCGTTCTGGACTTCCCCAACATCGGGAACAATCTTCCTGCATCTAGCCTGTCCAATCCCTTTAGGATCTTATACGTTTCAATCAGATCCCCCCTCAATCTTCTAAATTCCAATGAGTACAAGTCCAGTTCATCCAGTCTTTCTTCATATGAAAGTCCTGCCATCCCAGGAATCAATCTGGTGAACCTTCTTTGTACTCCCTCTATGGCAAGGATGTCTTTCCTCAGATTAGGGGACCAAAACTGCACACAATACTCCAGGTGTGGTCTCACCAAGGCCTTGTACAACTGCAGTAGTACCTCCCTGCTCCTGTACTCGAATCATCTTGCTATAAATGCCAGCATACCATTCGCCTTTTTCACCGCCTACTGTACCTGCATGCCCACTTTCAATGACTGGTGTATAATGACACCCAGGTCTCGTTGCACCTCCCCTTTTCCTAATCAGCCACCATTCAGATAATAATCTGTTTTCCTATTTTTGCCACCAAAGTGGATAACTTCACATTTATCCACATTAAATTGCATCTGCCATAAATTTGCCCACTCACCTAACCTATCCAAGTCACTCTGCATCCTCTTAGCATCCTCCTCACAGCTAACACTGCCACCCAGCTTCGTGTCATCTGCAAACTTGGAGATGCTGCATTTAATTCCCTCATCCAAGTCATTAATATATATTTTAAACAACTGGCGTCCCAGCACTGAGCCTTGCGGTACCCCACTAGTCACCGCCTGCCATTCTGAAAATGTCCCGTTTATTCCCACTCTTTGCTTCCTGTCTGCTAACCAATTCTCTATCCACATCAATACCTTATCCCAATACCGTGTGCTTTAAGTTTGCACACTAATCTCTGTGTGGGACCTTGTCAAAAGCCTTTTGAAAATCCAAATATACCACATCCACTGGTTCTCCCCTATCCACTCTACTAGTTACATCCTCAAAAAATTCTATGAGATTCGCCAGACATGATTTTCCTTTCACAAATCCATGCTGACTTTGTCCGATGATTTCACCGCTTTCCAAATGTGCTGTTATCACATCTTTGATAACTGACTCCAGCAGTTTCCCCACCACCGACATGGTAGGTCATGTTTGACCAATCTGTTGGAGTTTTTCTAGGAGGTTACCAGGAAAGTGGATGAAGGGAAGGCAGTGGATATTGTCTACATGGACTTCAGTAAGGCCTTTGACAAGGTCCTGCATGGGAGGTTAGTTAAGAAAATTCAGTCGCTAGGTATACATGGAGAGGTGGTAAATTGGATTAGACATTGGCTCGATGGAAGAAGCCAGAGAGTGGTGGTAGAGAATTGCTTCTCTGAGCGGAGGCCTGTGACTAGTGGTGTGCCACAGGGATCAGTGCTGGGTCCATTGTTATTTGTCATCTATATCAATGATCTGGATGATAATGTGGTAAATTGGATCAGCAAGTTTGCTGATGATACAAAGATTGGAGGTGTAGTAGACAGTGAGGAAGGTTTTCAGAGCCTGCAGAGGGACTTGGACCAGCTGGAAAAATGGGCTGAAAAATGGCAGATGGAGTTTAATACTGACAAGTGTGAGGTATTGCACATTGGAAGGACAAACCAACGTAGAACATACAGGGTTAATGGTAAGTCACTGAGGAGTGCAGTGGAACAGAGGGATCTGGGAATACAGATACAAAATTCCTTAAAAGTGTCGTCACAGGTAGATAGGGTCGTAAAGAGAGCTTTTGGTACATTGGCCTTTATTAATCGAAGTATTGAGTATAAGAGCTGGAATGTTATGATGAGGTTGTATATGGCATTGGTGAGGCCGAATCTGGAGTATTGTGTTCAGTTTTGGTCACCAAATTACAGGAAGGATATAAATAAGGTTGAAAGAGTGCAGAGAAGGTTTACAAGGATGTTGCCGGGACTTGAGAAGCTCAGTTACAGAGAAAGGTTGAATAGGTTAGGACTTTATTCCCTGGAGCGTAGAAGAATGAGGGGAGATTTGATAGAGGTATATAAAATTATGATGGGTATAGATAGAGTGAATGCAAGCAGGCTTTTTCCACTGAGGCAAGGGGAGAAAAAAACCAGAGGACATGGGTTAAGGGTGAGGGGGGAAAAGTTTAAAGGGAACGTTAGTGGGGGCTTCTTCACACAGAGAGTGGTGGGAGTATGGAATGAGCTGCCAGACGAGGTGGTAAATGCGGGTTCTTTTTTAACATTTAAGAATAAATTGGACAGATACATGGATGGGAGGTGTATGGAGGGATGTGGTCCGTGTGCTGGTCAGTGGGCCTAGGCAGAAAATGGTTCGGCACAGTCAAGAAGGGCCAAAGGGCCTGTTTCTGTGCTGTAGTTTCTATGGTTCTATGGTTCTATGGTATGGTTGACTCTGCCATAGTTGGATGCATCAGTAAGGGAGATGAGGCTGAGTACAGGGCTACAGTAGGAAACTTTGTCACATGGTGTGAGCAGAATTATCTGCAGCTTAATGTGAAAGAGACTAAGGAGCTGGTGGTAGAGCTGAGGAGAGCTAAGGTACCAGTGACCCCTGTTTCCATCCACGGGGTCAGTGTGGACATGGTGGAGGATTACAAATACCTGGGGACACGAATTGACAATAAACTGGACTGGTCAAAGAACACTGAGGCTGTCTACAAGAAGGGTCAGAGCCGTTTCTATTTCCTGAGGAGACTGAGGTCCTTTAATATCTGCCGGACGATGCTGAGGATGTTCTACGAGTCTGTGGTGGCTAGTGCTAACATGTTTGCTGTTGTGTGCTGGGGCAACAGGCTGAGGGTAGCAGACACCAACAGAATCAACAATCTCATCCGTAAGGCCAGTGATGTTGTGGGGATGGAACTGGACTCTCTCACGGTGGTGTCTGAAAAGAGGATACTGTCTAAGTTGCATGCCATCTGGTCAATGTTTCCCAGGCACTACATAATGTACTGGGTGGGCACAGGAGTACATTCAGCCAGAGACTCATTCCACCGAGATGCAGCACAGAACATCATAGGAAGTCATTCCTGCCTGTGGTCATCAAATTTCACAACTCCTCCCTTGGAGGGTCAGACACCCTGAGCCAATAGGCTGGTCCTGGACTTATTTCATAATTTACTGGCATAATTTACTTACTACTATTTAACTATTTGTGGTTCTATTACTATTCATTATTTATTGTGCAACTGTAACGAAAACCGATTTCCCCTGGGATCAATAAAGTATGACTATGACTATGTTACAAAAACAAAAGCAAGAAATAATAGAAGAGCAGAGAACAAAGAAGTCATGTCATCTTGTACAAAACAAAAACAGCTCCAACTGAAAAGACAACATTCCAGTGATCACAATTAACTGATAAAATAGCCTCCATGCGGACAATCAATACTGGTACTCCTGATGGATGCATGCTTAGCCCACTGCTCTACTCTCTCTACACTCATGACTGTGTAGCTAGGCATAGCTCAAACACCTATAAATCCACTGATGGCATAACTGTTGTTGTCCAAATTGCAGATAGTGATGAGGAGGAGCACGGGAACAAGATAAAGCAGCTGGTTGAGTGGTGTCACAACAACAACCCTGCACTCAAAGTCAGTAAGACCAAATAATTGATTGTGGACCTCAGGAAAGGGGAACATTCCTTATCGAGGGGTCAGCAGTGGAAATAGTGAGGAGTTTCAAGTTCCTGGGTGTCAACACCTCTGATGATCTATCCTGGGCCCAACATATTAATGCAATTCTGAAGAGGGCATGGCAGCAGCTATATGCCACCAAAGACTCTTGCAAATTTCTACAGATGTATAGCGGAGAGCATTCTAACTGGTTGTGTCACCGTCTGGGATGAAGGGGCCACTGAACAGGATCAGAAAAAGATGCAGAGGGTTGTAAACTCAGGCAGCTCCATCACAGGCACTAGTATACTCACCACTGAGGACACTTTCAAAAGGCAATACTTCAAGAAGACGGCATCCATCATTAAGGACCCCCACCACCCAGGACATGTACATTCTCATTACTACCATCAAGGAGGAGGTACAGGAGCCTGAAGGCACACACTCATCATTTTACGAACAACTTCTTCAGCTCTGCCATCATATTTCTAAATAGGCTGAATCACTACCTCACTACTTTTGCTCTGATTTTGCACTACTTATTTATTTTTATAATATATTTATTTCTTATAATAATTTATTGTATATTTTATGTATTGCACTGTGCTAATACCGCAAAACAACAAACTTCATGACATATGTTAGTAAAAATAAACCTGATTCTGATTCCGAGCCAGATTGAAGTGATGTGACATCTGCTACAAAAAAAAACTAAGACGCTTCTAGAATAACACAGAATTAGCTATACTACAATTGCTGGAAAATTCACTGATATAGGTAATTATAGAGGTATATAGGTAATTACATAAAAGTACAAGCAAGCATTGGAAAGTTATATACAAGAAAAATAAGAATTCTACGCCCTGATCCAACACAGCCATCTTAGACTTGATAGCCATTGTAGACTGGATAACCTCTTCATGTGCTGCAACATATCATTGACTTCTAACAGGATCTACTTTGTCATTGGAACTAATGCTTTCGTAAATGATAACCAGTCACTTCCACTATTGAATGAAGGACATCACATCCTCACCCATCAAGCTGCAATGCACAGAAGGTATTTGCATATACACAGCTTCAGAGGCTGAGTTTCGACTCCATCATTAACGTGTTCACTGAAGCTTTTGAGAGATTAAGGCTCATTAGCATCATTAACATCCACAAGAAATGTTGTCTGTCAATTTTCCATCAATCTATCTCTGCTGTACATCAAACTCTAACAAAGAAGACTCCTGCAGTATATGTGTACCATCATCATCTTGCTTGAAAAGTGCACGTCAATCTTGAGCTGAGGTTGAGCTGTGAAGGTAGCTGGTAGCACACAGGAGGACTAAGTGTAGAGAGGTTGTGAGGTGGATTGCAAAGGTATCAACAAAACTGAGAGAGACAAACACACAACAGGTTCATAGAGTGCAAACAGGAATGAGTGAGGAGTCTCAAACACAAAATATGTATGCAAGTTTAGTAATCCAGCTCGGAATATATCATAAAATATATTGAGAATAGGTAATTTAATCCAACAGATCTTCATAAACTATTTTTTTTTCCTGAACACATGATCAAAACTCTTCCAGATTTTAAGGGGAGCCTTTATTTAAACTCCGCAGCCATTACTTTTTCATTCAAAATAGAAAAGCAATGATGTGATGCTGAGGGTTTATAAGGCATTGGTCAGATTACACTGGAGTATTGTGAGCAGTTTTGGACTTTATCGAAGCAAAGATATGCTGGCATTGGAGACAGTCCAGAGGAAGTTCATAAGACTGATTCTGAGAATGAAAGGGTTACCATATGAGGAGCATTTGATGGCTCTAGGTTTGTCCTCACTGGAGCTTAGGAGAATGAGTGGGGGATCTCATTGAAACCTATCAAATATTGAAAAGCCTGGAGTGGATGTGGAGAGTATATTTCCTATAGTGACTGAGTTTTGGACCAGAGGACATGGGCTCAGAATAGAGGTACATCCATTTCAAATAGAGTTAAGAAGGAATTTTTTTAGCCACAGATAGCTGTGGAGGCCAAGTAATTGAGTATATTTAGTGCAGGGGTTCTTGGTTAGTCAGGGCATCAAAGCTTATGGGGAGAATGCAGGAGAATAGGGTTGAGAGGGATAATACATAAGTAATGATGGAATGGGAGCAGACTCAATTGGTTGAGTGGCCTAATTTTGCACCTACGTCTTATAATTATAAGTATACAGCCTTCAGCCCCAACTGTTCACACATGCATTTATGTTCCACAATATTTAAATGTCAGCTTTTGACAATCCTCATAGCTATAATTCTCCATCCTTACAGTAAGCCAAATCAAACAGCATGTTGTGCTTTGAATTCAATATTCTCCTTATAACATGTTTGAAACTGCATATAATGGACTGGTTAATATTTTCCACAAACTTTTACAAATGCAATTGCAAAATGAAAGTGAAAAAGGCCATAATATGCAATAAAAATCGCAAATTCTGAGTTTGTATAGGTTGTACAGGGTGGGGGGTGGGGGTGCGGAAGGGACTCTTTGGCTAATATGCAGAAGGTTGGTTGATCAGTTTAGTGAACCATTCTAGTAGCCTGTTACAGAAAGGATATGGAAGCATTGGTGAGGGTGGAAAAGTACTGAGTATGATACTAAAAGTATCTAGAACTAAAAATTGTTTTCTGGCTTTTCCTCAGCAATTAAAAAAAGTTGAGCACTGATGTAACTTGGGACTATCAAACAATTCTTTCGGGAAGTATTTCACCTCATTCAAGTTTGGCAAGGTAGATGTGAAGAAAATATTTTACATTTGCTAGAAGCCAAATGATAGTGTGTCATTAGTGTTAGAAGAAATGTTTTTCCCTATTTTCTTTGCTGAAATCCTTGTCCAGGTACTTATCAAACTTGTTTTTGAAAATTACTATTTAATTCTTTTCCACCTAACATTTAAGCAGATGATCAGGGCACATGCTGCTTTACATAATTTCTGAAATCCCATATGTCAAAACACAATTTGGAAATGAGTTTGCAAAGCATCAAAGAGCCTGCCAGAGATAGTGCACAACTGAAGCACTGGATCCCCACATTAAGGGGCCACTCTATTTCTACCAACCATGTTTTAAGATATAAGAGAGTCTTCAAAAATATGGCATTGATTGCCCAGCTCTTGATGCAGGTGAAGTTGTCAGTAACTTATCACCTTGTGTTGTGTATAGTTCAAGTGATCAACACCCTTTCATCACCTTATTAGGTAGTGAAAGCTATGATTTTCATCCATTAGTGATGATGGAATTGCAATATGCTTGCAAGATAAATTGGTGTGCAATTGGTACTTGAAGGAAATTTGTGGTGATGGTGCTCTTCTGCATTTGCTTCCTGTTGTTTTTTTTTTACGTAGAGGAGACATAGGCTTGGGAATTGCTGTGAAAGCTTCTTCTCATTTTAGCTTGTTCATGATGGACTACTGGGAAAATATTCTGTACTTGCAAACGAAACAACCCTTTCATGGCAATATCTACTTCACGAGATGCCTTCACCAGTCTTTGTCATCAGTCAAGAGAGCAGTAAGAGACTCGAAAGTCTTCAGAAGCTGGAATCTGGAGCAACGAACAGTCTGCTAGAAGAACTCATTGAATCAAGCAGCATCTGCGGTCCTGTGCAAGGCTTTGACCTGATTCATCAATATTTTCTTTCCTCCCACAGATGCTGCTTGACCTATTGAGTTCTTCAGGAGACGGAGTATCCTGCCATTTAACTGAAATGTCTCTTTCCCTTCTTTAACCTTGGTGAATTGTTTTAATTGGTTAAGATGCTTTTTCAAACATTTTTCAAAATGCCTTGACGACACGTACATGGATATAGTGTCAACCCTCTTATCTTTACCAAAGCACTGTCTTCTGGTCTCCTTATTGAGCTACTTTCAGACACATGATTCAAGCTTCAGAAAAACATCAGGGATTTGCTAAAAGCTGCTTTCAGACAACTGTGGGCAAGTAGCTCACTACAATAAAGCTCATCTGTTCTACTCACTGGAAGTTAAGCATGCTGCATTTTGGAAAATAAGTGGTTTTCTGCCTTGGTGTAAAATAATACTGATCTGAAGTAATCATTGTCAACAAAGCCTGGTCATGCAGGGTTCAACCACTGAGATTACTGAGTCTGAACTATAATCTCCTCTTCAAGGTTTTATGTGGAAACCTCTGTTCATGACAACAGCTGTCCATTTGAATATCCTGATGATAATATGAAGAAATTTGCAGGTATACTCTTCACCAGATCTCTCGCTCTAGGGAATTAATACTAGAGGTCTGAAAGTGCAAGGTACACACATTCCCTGCAAAATGAACAAGAACTTATTTTTTTCTGTTGGAAATTCTTACTGACCACATTCCTTGCTCTCAATTCGGGACACTTTGAAAGTAGGGTTATTTAGAATCCTATATTGAATGGGATCACATGGAAATTTGGCTACAGCGCATGATAATCAGTCTGAATTTTCTCCCGGATCTTGTCTTTAACCTGGTCACCCAACTAATAATATAAAAGTCACAAAGTTGCATACTTTGGGATAGTATCACTCTGTAGTCCCATTGACACAGAATTTTGCATTTTGGCTTGCTGCTCAGCTCCGCAGTAAATTCATGCTTGCCACATATTAATCTTTCAAGTCCAAACCTCTAGGACAGGGGTTCCCAACCTGTGGCCCATTGACCCCTCGGTTAATGGTAGGTGTCTATGGCATAAACAAAGGTTGGGAAACCCTGCTGTAGGATTGCTGAGCAGAACCCTTCAAGGTGAGGCAGAAGAAGCCTGCCCCTGCAAAGACCATAGTGTATAATTTCATATCCAATGTCAGCTACTGACTGATAACAATTATAATAATGAGCTAAGAACATTATCCCATACTTGTGAATTGCAGTGTGACTGAGAAAGAATGATAGACCAGTTTTTCAGCTGTTTCCTGTGATTCCTCTATCGTTCTCTCACAGACTCCAAATGTTCAGTATTATTTGCAGTCTACCAAGAGTATGATTTGTTTTCTGACCACTATGAGAAATGACCATAAGACCATAAGATAAAGGAGCAGAATTAGGTCTTTTGACCCACCAAGTCTGCTCTGCCATTTCATCATTGCTGATCCATTTTTCCTTTCAGCCCCAATCTCCCAGCTTTTCCTTGTATCCTTCCATGCCCTAACTACTCAAGAATCTATGAACCTCCGTCTGAAATATACATAAAGACTTGGCCTCCACAGCCATGTGTGGCAACAAATTCCACAGATTTACCAGCTTCTGGTGAAAGAAATTCCTCCTCACCTCCGTTCTAAATGGTATCAGCAATATAAAATTTCTTTAGTTTGGTAGGTCCAATGAGAATGTAAATGTGATTATTTAGAACCTACTTTTCAGACTGTGCTAGGGAAGCCACCTGGATAAAATATTCTCAGGCGCATCTTACCAGCAGAAGCAGAATGGATTGAATGATACAGATTTTCTTCAGTTCTGAGATTTTTGCAGAAAGGAGCTTACTTGGAAACATCTCCCTTGGTATAACTGAAAAACAAGCAAAAACAAAAATGGAAAAAGAAGTAAATTCATTTAATTATACATATCTGCATGTAAAAGATACATAAACATTCACATGCATGGGCACATCCATATAGTCATTTGCAATTGCATGTATAAATCTCCAGGCGTACAAATAAATGTAACATATATGCAAACACACACACACACACACACACACACACACATAAACCCAAGAAAATACAGCAGGAGTAGGCCACTGACTCCCTCCCAGCCTACCTTACCATTCAATATGATCATGGCTGATACACACTGCCCTCAACTCCTCTACCATGCAATTGTCTGTAACTCTCAATTCCTCAATCTTGCATATATTTATCCATCTCATAAAGGTGGATACACACACACGCATAACAAGTAAAATGCACGATAAAACTGTCAACTTACAAATTAGGTTCCAGAAACGTGATGGAAAAGCTCCACAGTTGATGGTAAATCATTGGTTGCAACACATAGTGCAGTCTCTTTTACCTGGTCAGGTTTCAGTGTCAAGGCCAACACTCTTGTTGCCTATGTGCTTTTATTTATTAATCAAAAGGCTGAAAAATAATTCATTGTAACAGGTGGAACAACTGTATTGTGATTGTATGACTGGTCACATCCAGCACTCACTGTTCTTCATACAAGGGATAATATATTTGCTGTCCTGTAATTTACTGCTCAATTTATTGTATCATTCCTGTGCCTGCTGCTTTTATGGGAGACTAGCTGGAATTTTCCACAAATTTAACAGCAAGACCATGATACACACTGTTATTAATGTATTGAAAATAAGAGCATTTTCCGGCAAGGGTGAGATACACTGCAAAATGTGAATAGGGACAAATTCCATTATCCTTGTAAATAATGGAGCTCTCTGTGACTTTCTCCATGAGTGTAATGAAATTTCAGCTTATTGTTGCAATACCTACAGGGCTGGCAGGCTGTGTAGGTGCCTTGAGAGAGAGTGTGTATACTCCACAATTCCAGCTTGCTTTGGGAGGGGAGGGGAGAGAAGGTGGGGTAGGGGAGAGAGAATGAGAAAAATCTTGGTCAATATTCACAATACTGTCATAATATAGGCTCCAAATAGTCAAAAAAAAAATCTGAGCCAGAGTCTGCAGGGGATAAAAATGACAACCTTACGAAGAGCACTTGAGATATGCAAACAAAACTGTAATAATTGAAGCTGTGTGTCTGAACAGGCAGCAGATGTTGGAAATTCTTAACATTTTTGTTCCCACCTTAACTGTACATCAATGTCAATGCATAATTCCATCAAAACAGCTTGAAATCAAATCCTATTGTAAAAGATAAATTCCGTTGGCCACCCGGATTCTCATTCCACAATTATGACGTTGTGACACTGTTTGTCATCAAACAGTTGACACAGACACCAGACAGGAAGCGGGGGGGGGGGGGGAGAGGGAGTGGGGCAAGGGCTGGATCAGTTTGTTTAAGTTGGGGGAAGTGGCTACTGGGTAGATGGGAAGTGCAAAACTATGTCATATCTGAAAGGCACCCACTGCAATTATTATGACGGTACGGTTTTACCTTAAGGGTGAAAACTCTGTTTTAGCTTGTTTGTGCTCTAATTGTGTTTTTTTTCTTCTAAAAATGTACATAATTTATGCTTAATGGTGTTTTTCTTGTGAGTACTGCTTATCTGATGTTATGTGCTTGTGTCACTGCTGCAAGTAAACTGTTTATTGCACCCGTGCACACAGTAGCGTAGTGCTTAGCACAACGCCTTACAGTGCAGGTGATCTGAGTTCAATTCCTGCTCCTACCTGTAAGGAGTTTGTAGGTTCTCCCCATGACTGCTTGGATTTCTTCCGGGTACTCTATGTACTTCACACAGTCCAAAGATATACTAGTTAGTTGGTTGATTGGTCATTGTAAATTGTCCTGTGATTAGGCTCAGATTAAACCAGGAGATTGTTGGGTGGCGTAGCTTGGAAGGCCAGAATAGCTTATTCCACACTGTATCTCAATAACTAAATAAATATCATTTATGTACATATGGTAATAAAGTCAACTTCAACTTCTTAGCCATGAAGGTCAGAAAAAGGGACAATTAGTCATCAGTAGATATTGGCAGGTTGACCACTGAGATATAGGCCATAGACAGGGAAGGATGACACTTAGGGCACAATTGGAAGTTCTGTCTCATTGGATCATCAACAGATTGATCCCTAAAATGGTCATGAGTAAACGGGGATAATCTCAAATGATAAAAAGCTTGAGAGAAAGCAAAGGGTATCCCAGAATCAGACATTTCATTAAGCTTGCTGTGATCTGGCAACTTCAAGTAAAGAGATTTCACAGAAAAAAAAACACTTCTGTTTTGTCATTTTCTAAATATCTCTAATTAGGACTTCTTCACAGTCAGTAATAATACAATTACAGACTCAGAAGAAACAGGTCATCTGGTTATTCACGTTTTGAATGCTCTTCCATCTTGAAACTAGTTAGCAGCAATTATTCAGTATCTGCTAAATAAAACATAACAAAATGCAACTTAAAATGGTTAAGCTACTCCATCAAGGAAAAAAAAAGATTATCAATGAATGCAACTAAAATGTAGATCTGAAAGAAACAATATATAAAAAAAACATTAACACAAGAGATTCTGCAGATGCTGAAAATCCAAAACAACACACACCAAATGCTGGAGGAACTCAGCAGGCCAGGCTGCATTGATGGAAATGAATAAAACAGCCAATGTTTCATGCCGAGACTCTTCTTCCGGACTGAGAAGGAAGGGAGAAGATGCCAGAAGAAAAAGGTGGGAGAAGGGAAGGAGGCCAAATAGAAGGTGATAGGTGAAGCCAGGTGGTGGGAAAGGTCAAAGACTGGAGAAGAAGGAATCTGATAGGAGAGGCAAGTGAAGCATAGGAGAACGAGGAGGAGGAGAGGACGCAAGGGGAAGGGATAGGCAGGTGAGAAGAAGTAAAAGGTAGGAGTGAGGGAGGGGAATATATAAAAAAAAAACAGTTTTTGGAAAGTGTGTTTACTGTCAGATGTTGCTAATCGAGAAAATATTGGCTGGTCGCTGAATAGTAAATGTTTCCCACCAGGAAAAAATGGAGTGCCTTCAAATATGATTTGACAGGAAATGTTTTAAAATATATTGTTTCTGTATGTAGGTGGCAGCTGGCTTTGGTTGCTGAACATAATAAATAACAAAACAGTCTGCAACTTGGGCTGCCGTACTCCAATATTGATGTGTTATACTCCATGACACTTCATGATATATTTTGTGTACATAATCAGTTGTTGCAGCTGCCTCAGAGTTTATCCAACCATTTAAGTCCTTAACATCTACTGTCAATAGAATGAACTTTGGCCTCAGCCATTAAAAGGATTGTTGACCTCACAGTCAAATTTGCACAATTTTCAATTTCTAACTGATTTTTAATTAGAACAAGGTAAAATACTCATCCCAGAACATACTACAGGATACCCCACTCTGGCCCAATCTCCCATCTATTCCCTACTTCTCATTCTGAGCTCAATACTGGAGTTGAGATGTTTGAACTTCAAAAGGGGAGACAAGCTGCAGTGTGGTTCTTTACTGAGGTTCTCCGAGCAAAATATGGTCTTCAGTTAGTGAGTGGTAGTGTAATTATTTCATTACTTTACCTTAAGTTAACAGATGCGACGGTATCAGAGTTCAAAGTAAATTTATTATTGAAGTACATTTATGTAACCGTACACAACTCTGAGACTCATTTTCTTGCGAGCATATTCGTTAAGTCCATCATAGAATAATAACCATTATAGAATTAATGAAAGACTGCACTACGTTGGGTTTTCAACCAGCGTGCAAAAGACAACAAACTGCAAATACAAAGAGAAAGAAATAATAACAATAAATATATAAGCAATAAATATTGAGAACATGAGATGAAGAGTCCTTGAATGTGAGTCCATAGGTTGTGGGAACTTTTCAATGGGGCAAGTGAAGCTGAGTGAAATTATCACCATTGCTTCAAGAGCCTGGTGGTTGAGGGGTAATAACTGTTCCTGAACCTGATAGTATGAGTCCTGAGGCTCCTGTACTTTGGCCAGCTCCTCTCTCATGCCTCTGTAATTCCCTTTACTCCACTGTAATACATCTGACTTTAGCTTCTCCCTCTCCAATTGCAGGGTGAGTTCTGTCATATTATGATCACTACCTTCTCGGGGCTCCTTTACTTTAAGCTCCGTAATCAAATCCAGTTCATTACACAACATCCAATCCAGAATAGCTGATTCCCTGTTAGGCTCAATCACAAGCTGCTCAAGAAAGCCACCTCACTGGCATTCCACAAATTCTCTCTCTTGGGATCCAGCACCAAACTGGAAAAAGATGAAGTATGAAGGTACGCAAGCCAATAATATCAAAGAGGATAACAAAAGTTTTTTTCCAGATATATAAAGCGTAAAAGAGAATTCTGAGTAGATATCATGCTGGAGAGAAAGTAATGGGGGACAAGAAAATGATGGACAAACTGAATAAGTATTTTGCATCAATCTTCATTGTGGAAGACACTAGCAGTATGCAGGAAGTTCAAGAGTGTCAGGAGTCAGAAGTGTGTGAAGTTGCCATTCCTCGGGAGAAGGATCTGGGGAAACTAAAAGGTCTGATAGTAGATAAATCACCTGGACCAGATGGTATACACCCTAGAGTTCTGAAAAAGATGACTGAGGAGATTGTGGAGGCATTAGTAATGACCTTTCAAGAATCAATAGATTTTCGCATGGTTCCAGAGGACTGGAAAACTACAAATGTCACTCCACTATTCAAGAAGGGAGGAAGGCAGAAGAAAGGAAATTATAGGCCATTTAGCCTGATCTCAGTGGTTGTGACGATGTTGGAGTCTTTTGTTAAGGATGTGATTTCAGGTTATTTGGAAGCCATAATGAAATAGATCAAAGTCAGCATGGCTTCTTCAGGGAAAATCTTGCCTGCAAAATCTGTTAGAATTCTTTGAAGAAATAACAAGCAGGGCAGACAAAGGTAGAATTGGTGAATGTTGTGTACTTGTAATTTCAGAAGGACTTTGATAAAGTGCCACGCATGAGGCTGCTTAGCAAGTTAAGAACCCATAGTATTACAGAAAAGATACTAGCATTGATAGGGCATTAGCTGGTTGGCAGGAGGCAAATAGTGAGAATAAAAGGAGCCTTTTCTGATTGGCGCAGATGACTAGTCATGTTCCATTGGGGTCAGTGTCGGGAACACTTCTTTTTATGTTGTATGTCAATGATTTTGATGGTGTAATTGATGGCTTTGTGGATGATATGAAAAGAGATGGAGGGCGAGGTATTGTTGAGGAAGGACTAAGACAGCGTAGAAGGGTGGGCAAAGAAGTGGCAGGTGGAATGTAGTGTTAGGAAATGTATATTCATGCACTTTGGTAGAAGATATAAAAACACAGACTATTTTCTAAATGGGGAGAAAATTCAAAAATCTGAGGTACAAAGGAACTTGGGACAGATTAGTACGGTGGTGAGGAAGGCAGATCCAATGTTAGAATTCATTTTGAGAGGACTAAAATACAAAAGCAAGGAGATCATGCTGAGAGTTTGTAAGGCATTGGTCAGACCACGTTTGGAGTACCGTGAGCAGTTTTGGGCCCCTTATTTAAGAAAGGATGTGCTGACATTGGAGAGATTCAGAGGAGGTTCACGAGACTCTTTCTGAGAATGAAAGGTTTATTGTATGAAGAGTGATTGATTGATGGCTCTGGGCCTTTACTGGAATTTAGAAGAATGTGGGGGGGGGGGAATGGAACTCATTGAAGCCTGTTGAATGTTGAAAGGCCTCAATAGAGGGGATGTGGAAAGAATTTTTAGAAAGGAAGTGGAGTCTAGAACCACGGTGCACAGCCTCAGAATAGGGGGACGTCCATTTACAATGGAGACGACAAGGAATTTTGTGAACTAGAGGGTGGTGAATCTGTGGAATTCATTGCCACAGGTGGCTGTGGGGTCCAAGTCACTGTGTGCATTTAAGGCAGAGGTTGACAGGTTCTTGATTAGTCAGGGCATGAAAGTATATGGAGAGAAGGCACAAGAATTGGGTTGAGAAGGAAGTGCATCAACTATGATGAAATGGTGGAGCAGACTCGATAGGCCAATTGGTTTTAATCTGCTCCTATGCCTTATCGTCTACAGTTTAGCCAGCTTGACTGCTGGATTTTGAAGTTTAAACACAATCTGGAAGCTCTGAGTGCATCCATGTGGCAGAATTTTACATGCAGTGCATGCTTTAAAATGTAAATATTCAGGGAAGGAATGGATGACCACCAGGCAGAAGATGTGAGTAGGGTAGGTGTCCAGGAAGCTTGAGTATTTCTCTCTCAAAAACCTTGTCTCCATGTTGGAAAATAATGGGAGATGTTATCGTTGTGGAGTCCAACCACAGTAAAGATCACAGCACCATGTGTCTCAGCTATACAAGAGCGAATGAAGCAGAATCCAAGAAAAATAGTGATAGGATACTTAATAGTGAAGGGAATGGACAGGTGATTCTGCAGTCTAAAGGTCAATCCAGGATAGTCTGTTGCCTCCCTGGTTCCAAGATTAGTAATGTCACAGAATGGCGGCAGGGCATTATAAAAGAGGAAGGTAAGCATCTAGAGGTGCTCCACATGGGCACTAACGACATAGTAGAAAAAGAGGGATGAGGTTTTACAACATGAATTTTGGGTGTTGTGCAATAGATTTAAGCGCATGACTGTAATCTCCGAATTACTTCTGGTGCAAGTGAATATAGGAATAGAAAGATGGGTCATATGAATGCATGGCTAAAGTAATGGTGCAGGAGGATCTCTGGATCATTGGGTCAGTGTCTGGGGAAAGTGGGTCCTCTACAAGCTAGTCATATTGCCTCCAGTGTTAGAACCTGGGGCGAGTTGATGGGAATGAAGAATGGGATGAATAGATGGTTGACGATCGGTTTGGACCTCGTGGTC
Source organism: Mobula birostris (assembly GCF_030028105.1). Taxonomy (NCBI): domain Eukaryota; kingdom Metazoa; phylum Chordata; class Chondrichthyes; order Myliobatiformes; family Myliobatidae; genus Mobula; species Mobula birostris. The sequence goes on from NC_092389.1 coordinate 23,589,174, forward strand.
CAATGATCTAGTTTCCATGCTGTATCTCTATTAAAAGGAAAGAGGCATTAGCTGTCTGCTGGATTATTCCCTGGTACATGGTGAAATATCTCCCAGGCTGCCACAGGAAGCAAAGGAAGAACTAGCTATGGTTGACAGATTTCTGAATCTTTGCTGACAATCAGTGACGTGTGAAGAGGACAGCAAATGTGCTACTTTTACTTAAGAAGGGCAGCAAAGATTCACCAGGTAATTGGAGTCAAATGTCAGTGACAGGCAAGTTACAGGAAACTAAAACTGGAAGGATAGAATTTAACCAAAGATAGTCAGCATGGCTTTTTTAGGGGAAAATCCTGTATGACCAAACTGACTGAATTTTTAACAAGCCGTATTGATGAGGGAAGTGCAGTTGATGTAGTCAATATTGACTTCCGGTGAGAAATGATAGGCTTTGTTGTTTTACAGATTACATAACGTTCGGTGGAGTTGTGGATAGTGCAGAAGGTTGTCATAGGTTACAGCGGAACATTGAGAGGGTGCAGACCTGGGCTGAGAAGTGGCAGATGGAGTTCAACCCAGAAAAGTGTCAAGTGATTCATTTTGGAAGGTTCAATTTAAAGGCAGAATACAGGCTATTGGGCAGGATTCTTAGCACTGTGGAAGAACAGAGGGATTTTGGAGCTCACGTCCATAAATCCCTCAAAGTTGCCACAAAAGATGACAGAGTGGTTAAGAAGGCATATGAGGTGTGGGCCTCCATTAGTCAAGGAACTGTGTTCAAGAGCTGTGAGGTAATGTTGCAGATCTATAAAGCCCTGATTAGGCCACACTTGGAGTTTTGTGTTCAGTTCTGGTCGCTTCATTATGGGACTGTTGTGGAAGTTTTAGAGAGAGTGCAGAGGAGATTTACTCGGATGCTACTTGGATTAGGGAGTATGCCCTATGAGAATCGGTTCAGTGAGCTAGGGCTTTTGTCTTTGGGTTAAAGAAGGGTGAGAGGTGACTTGATAGGGGTAGACAAGATGATAACAAGCACTGATTAAGTGGACAGCCAGGGACCTTTTCTCTGGGTGGAAATGGCTAATACGAGAGGGCATAATTTTAAGGTAGTTGCAAGAAGGTTTAGGGGGAGTGTCAGAGGTAAGTTTTTTTTTACATAGAGTGGTGGGTGCATGGAATACCCTGCCAGGAGTGGTGGTAGAGGCAGATACATTGGGGGGGAGCATTTAAAAAAAATCTCGGATCACCACATGGATGATAGAAAAATGGAGGATCATGTAGGCCAGGTTACATTGATCTTAGAGTAAGTCAAAGGTTTGGCAGCCTGTACTGTGCTGTAATGTCCTATGTTCTATGTTCTATGCTTTCCTTGGAGCAGAAGAGGAATTTGACAGAGATATACAAAATTATGAACAACAGACAGCATAAATAGTTGGAACTCTTTTCTTCAAAACAAAGGCATCTACAGAAAACAGCCATAGAGTTGAGAACCTGGAGATCTGGAGGGGTTCTGAGGAGAAATCTGGAACATACTGCCCAAGGGAATGGTGGAGGCAGGCCCTCAAATTATAATCTCCAGCGATCTATTGAAGCTGCTGAAATGCCAGTGCACAGAAAGCTATGGACTGAGTGCATATAAATGGGAATAGGATAGCTGGCTACTTGGTCGTGGGCATAGAAGTGATGGGCTGAAGAGCCTGTTTTTGTGCTGTTTGAACATATGGCTCTTCCTCTCACTTCACATTATTCATTCCTCAAAATTCAAAGTATGTATACATTATACAACCATGAGATTCATCTCCTTACAGGCAGCAACAAAGAAACCCTAAAACACCCACTTAAAGAAAAAAGAAGACCACAAAATACCCAACATACAGAGAGAAAAAAGATTGTGCAAATAATAAAAGTAAGCAAATAGGATTCAGAACGAAAGTGAGTCCACAGACACAAAGCCAGGCATCACTACAGCCAGAACAGGCCACAGACTCGGTTCAGTGCAGAGCCAAGTAAACATTGCGGAGCAGTGAGCAGAACCAGCCAGACCCAGCATTTAAATCATCCAAACAGGTCGTTCCTCGCTCTAGAACCTGGGCCCTGTTGCTTTGATATACTCAGGGCTTGGACACTGCCGCCATGTTTTGGCCCACACTGGACCTTTCCAAATCAACCTGGTGCTTAGACTGATCAAACATCCGGTCGTTCCTCATTCTGTTTTGGTGAACGGGCCTCGCCTCTGCTCACCTCTCCATTGTTTGCAGTGATAGTTCAGTTGTGTTCTTTGTTTTGTTTGAGATCGGTAAGTAGTCACTGGACTCAGCGCCATCTTAAACCCTTGATTCCTTGACTTCCTATTGCAAATTTTATTGAAGGATTATTGTGAATGCTCAGCATGGACCCAGTGGGCCAAAGGGCCTGTTTCTATGCATAACGTCTTAGTTTTACTTCTACGAAAGTGGACATCCTCTGTTTCTCACATGCCTCATGAGTATTGCTGTGTGACACAGTTTTGAACAAACTGAAGAAAGCAGATGAAATTAATGGGGAATCTAAGTGATTAGATTGCCTATTCCAGTGTAATATTATGTCTATAATTGTAATTCTATGACAAAACTCATTTTTAAAACAGGGATCAGGGCAAAGGCAAATTTGCTTCCTATGTTTATATACTATTCATTGTTCTAGTCATCTACTGCATCAAGATGATTACTACACTACCCATTTTAACATAATAATCCTTGTAAGGTCCTGACGGGTCAAGAGTGTACCAAGCAATTTGTTCTTCATCATAACCATCAACAAATTCAGTGTGCAAATAGTTAACAAGCCATTTGATCTGTCATCAATCTCAAATTATGGCTAGTTTGCAATGGATGAAGGGTTATATAGGACATGATTTAAAGTCAGCACATATGTACATAAAATGGTAAAATCACCTCGCTGAGTAAAGCAGTGGACATATTGCTATGTAAACTGCATTTGACAAGGGTAAAGGGAACTTCAGAGGAAGATCTCTAATCTCACACACCTGGGCAACACATTTTACTTCTTATTTATGATTCAAATTAGTGCTTTTGATTGATTCTTATTTTAAATTTTAAGTTTGACATTTAAAACAAAAAGCAGACTATAATGAATTAAAATAGAAATTACGAGCAGTAATGTGGTTTTCTCATATTGCCACCTAAGGTCCTTGTCAAACATATCCTTAATGTTATTTATCACTTTGCAATTCCATCGATATATACAGCAGTCAAGGTAATTAAATAGCTGCGCAGTGCTTTTGAACATGAAACGTGATATATAAACACCATTTCTTTCTTTCAAAACATTAAAAAGAACATTTCTGCAAGTGTTTGATGTTTGCTACTTCATCAACACTGTGAATAGGTTGTAAAGTGACTGTGAAACAGCAAAATGACCTTGGAGTGAAACATGCCCTTGAAGAACTAATGCCTCTTGATTTCAATGTCGGCTTGGTTCACTTGGGTAAGATTAAAAATGTCTCACATTCTACACAGCCTGAAACTGTGTTTGCCTGAGTGAGATTACAAGCCACAGGCACAGTATGGATAGGATATGCATGCTAAATAGAAGGCAAATACCTGAACAAGCAAAACTTATCCAGATGAGAAAAGAACATTCGACAAAATAAATGCAGTCTGCATACTTTTCCGGTTGGTAGTTTTATACTGAAGGAAAAAATCATTTACTTTGAGGTTTACAAACATTGCATTCAAGAACTTGTAAATACTGTTCTACTGCCCTCATATTCCACTGTGTACCAAGCTAGGCAGGGAGCACCTCAAAAGTCACCCAAGCTGAAAGCTTTCTTCAGGGTTTTTAATGAGAAAACTTTGTGAAACTGCAGAAGTTAAGTAAAACAAGTATTAGATTCAATACAGAATCAACGTGCACTTGAATATACTAATAGTATCAATTATTCTCACGATCAGCATTAAATGAGGTAATACACATTTGCAACATTCTATAGCTATGCCGTGGATTAGAGCGAACACATTGCGTAATGATAATATAACCTCAAGACCCACAGATATTCTGTTTCAAGGTCAAATAAAGAGTGGATGGAGATGGTTGCCTTTCCACCATATGTGTTTTAAGTCAAAATCCAAATTAAACAGCACTGGAAATCACATAGATAAAGCTTACAAGCAGGAAGCGATGTTTGTACAAAATGAACTGCATACGAAATGAACAGTGCCTCTAGACACAGAACAACTGGAGTCTTTCATACTTGAAACCACGCTTACATAAAGATTTAAACTGTGTTAAAATAAATAAATAGATTTTTTAAAAAAAACTACGAAGAACCATTTAATAACACCTCATGCTTTGGAACTCAGTTTCTGCCAAATGTTGCTTGTTGCATTGACAAAACAAGATATTCTTCAACACACTGCACCACAAAATTTTAATATGCTTTGAATGGTGTCATATCATTTCTAGATCTGTATTTATTGTAAATTTGCTAAATCGTATTGGTTGCTAAGCATCAGCATATTTTCAGTCTATACGTGCAGTAAATGTCACAGCATTTTAAAATTTAGCCTCACTTTTTCAGTCTGACTTCCTAGCCTTACTCACAGTTCACTCGATTTTATGATTGGAAGATTGTACATTATAAGCAATGTTCCCTCCAAGGTGTGCGCGTGTGTGCACTCACATATCTTTTGCTACGAGCGCATAAAGGAATTTAAACGCACAAAAGGTTGTCACCCTCCACCTCGTTGTCCCATTGGTTCATTTTGGTAGGTCAAATTTGAAGATAAAATATAAAATTAATGGTAAGGCTCTTCGCAGTGTGGAGGAAAAGCGAGATCTTGGGGTCCTTGTCCATAGGATACTCAAAGCTGCTGTGCAAGTTGACAGTGTTGTTAAGAAGGTGTATGGTGTGTTGGCCTTCATCAGCTATGGGATTGAGTTTAAGAGCCATGAGGTGCTATAGAACAGCTATAGAAGACCTTAGTTAGACCCCATTTGGAGTACTGTGTTCAGCTCCGGTTATCTCATTACAGGAAGAACGTGGATATTGTACAGAGAGTGCAGAGGAGACTTACAAGGATGTTGCCTGGATTGGGGAGCATGCCTTATGAGAATAGGTTGAGTGAACTTGGCCTTTTCTCTTTGGAGTGACAGAGGATGAGAGGTGACCTGATAGATGTGTATAAGATGATGAGAGGCATTGATTGTGTGGATAGTCAGAGGCTTTTTTCTAGGGCTGAAATGGTTAACACGAGGGGGCATAGTTTTAAGGTGCTTGGAAGTAGGTACAAGGAGGATGTCAGCAGTAAGTCTTACACACAGGGAGTGGTGGGTGCGTGGAATGCACTGCCAGCAAAGGTGGTAGAGGCGGACACAATAAGGTTTTTTAAGAGACTCTTAGATAGGTCCTTGGAGCTTAGTAAAATGGAGGGTTATGTGGTAGGGAAATTCTAGGCAGCTTCTAGAGTAGGTTACACGGTCGGCACAACATTGTGGGTTGAAGGGCCTGTAATGTGCTGTAGATTTCTATGTTTCTATGTTTCTATTCTATGTTAAGTATATTTCACAATCATACACAATCACATTTCCTTTTCCAGTTTCTGATGTGGATGGCATTGATAATATAGAGTTTGCAATGATTTGCCTGCAGATTTTAGAAATGGCTTACTTATACTGTTTTTATTGAAGAATTAATTGATTCACTCTGTTGAATTCCAAAGAAGTAAAGGGTGTGAAACACAAAAGCGCTGCTAGTTCATTTAAAGTAGAATGGCTTAATGAACCAGTAGAAAATGCTGCACTGAAAGCTCATGAGGTCAGGAACGTTCAGCTACAAGAAATATTTATGTACAATACAGAAACTGGTATTCCCTGCGTGTATCATCATGACGCAAAAGTTGCTGGAGAATTTACAAGTGGGAAGAAGTGGAGTGATATTTGGAAACCTGACTTTTTAAAGTGTCATTTAGCAAGCAAATCACAAATGGACAGCGTGCAAAAGCTCCAGTGGGAAAATCCTTCATTACCCACTACAGGCCTGCTACATATGTTTTGTGAGAGGCAAATGAACAAGAAGTGAAAAGGATCAAACCCAGAGGAGATCAAAGTTCTTATTGATAGTGTTTTGCTAGTTGTTAAAATGAATACCTCTATACAGTGTGCACATGTTGCTGTCACTAGGCAAAAAGTTGCACACTGGTCATTACAAGTTAGACGGAATACTGATTATATTGATTATAAGACCATAAGAAACCACATGTATGTTGGTTTCTTCTTGAATTATGTCTTATGGTGAAAGGCTTAAACGTGAATTGATTATTGCACAAATTCAGTCAAAGTTTTTGATTTTGCCAAACCTGGCATTTAACTTTCCATGTGAAAACACTGTAGTTAAATAAGTGCTGGGTAATTTTCTTCACCATAAACAAATGGTATAGCTGTCATCTACATGAGAAAGCCAAAGCAAGGTCCAATCACTTTTGTTGCCTATTTCAACCTTGGTTCTGCAGATTGCCAAAAGTGAGCTCTCTTTGCTAGCGCAGTGTTTTTATTTTCAAACATAATTTCACTTTCATAGAATCAAACACTAGCTCTGGCTAGTCCTACTATTATTTCCTAAGTGCCCAATTGCCACTTCCTTAATGATGGGTTTCAGTATTTTTCTGACAGGTTATGTCAAGCTAAGGAGTCTGCAGTTCTCTGTTTTCTCCCTACTCTTTCTTAAACAGTAGAATTACCTGTTCACGGGTGATGTGAAGTGGATGTGCAGTGTAGCACGCAGCAGCAAAAGTGCATGTGATGAATGCAAGTCAAGATCAGCAAGTGGTTCCCTCCTTGTTTACTCCAGTGCTATGCGAGCAGGGATGTTGATCGGGGTCGACCATGGGTGTGGTATCCCAACTGTCTACGTGATATGTAAGCCAGTACACAACACAGGGCAGCACAATATGGAGAGCAAGCTGTTGCCCATGCAGCAGTTTTAGGCCCCTTTTCTAAGAAAAGATGTGCAGGTAATGAAGAAGGTCCAGAGGAGGCTCACGAGAATGATTCCTGAAATGAAAGGGGTAATTTTTGAGGGGCGTTTGATTGCTCTGTTCCTTTCTCACTGGAGTTTAGGAGAATGGGGGGGGGTCTCATTAAAACCTATTGAAAGGCCTAAATAGAGTGGACACGGAGAGGATGTTATCGATAGTGGGTGAGTCTAGGACCAGAGGGCACAGTCTCAGAATAGAGGGATGTCCATTTAAAACCGAGGGTGATGAATCCGTTCAATTCATTGCCACGGATGGCTATGGAGGCCAAGTTACTGAGTATATTTAAAGTGGAGTTTGATAAGCTCTTGATGAGCGAGGGCAACAAAGGATGCAGGGAGAAGGCAGGAGAATTAGTTTGAGAGGAATAATTAATCACCTGTGGTAGAATGGCGGAACAGACTCAATGGGCCGAATAGCCTAATTCTGCTCTGATGTCTTATGGTCTTTTCTAACACTAGGCAGACCACAGCTTGATAAATGCACACAGATTTGGTCAGTTAAGATAGGACTGTGCTGGAGAACATGCAGAAAATATTTTGAGGAGGTTGCTGGGACTGGAGCCTTTTAGATTTGAAGAAAGATTGCATAACCTGCTATTCATTTCTTGGAATAGAGGCCAGTTGGAGGTGGAATTGACAAAGGGTCAAATAGAAGAATGAGGAGGAAGGTTTCCCATAACAATAGAATATAAAACAAGCAGCATTGATTTAAGTTAATTCATACAATGATTAGAGAGGAGATAAAGAAACTACTTTTCAGCTAGATGGTGATCAAGGTCTGGAATTCATCCCCGAAAGAGTAATAGGGGCAGAAACTGTTGTCATACTCAAAAAGTACTTGAGTGTGATTTGACCCAAAAGATGACCCTTTTAGGCTGGAACAAACATGATGAAACAAATAGCCTCCTACTGCATGGCCATTTTTCTGTGATTCTGTAGCTCACATAGGTACAGGGAGAACATCTTGTTCAAGCTTAAAGATATGTCACCTATCCACAATATAAGTGTGTAGTCTGCTGAATTGCTCACAACTGTCTTGTCTAGATTCCTCAGCTGAAATTATTGCATGGCTCAATCCTTCATTGCAAAAAGAAAACTGAATTATGAAGACTTCATTTCCCTTTTGGTTCTTTGTAACTGAAAAAAAATGTATCAATTTGGGTTCAGCTCTCCAATTTTCATTGACGAGATTTGGCTTTGATGCAGATTACAATAAAACCTACAGCAATGTTCTTTGCTAAAGCTAGTTCTTTCTTCTGTCCCTTATTAGTGTCCTTTTACATATTGATAAATTAAAATTGCACTGACCAATTTATTGCAAGGAATGCTATCATTAAACAGTCATGGATTTATGAGTCTTATTCCTCTTTAATCTGTATGACTAGTTAAAAATAAAGATTTTGTTGTCTTAAATCACATTGAACAGGGTCTGCAGTCAAATCCAAAATTGAAGACAAGATCCCTGTACAGTATTCTTTTTCAGATTTGAGGTTGGGTTTCTTTGTTTAAGAGCATGGTAGTTTGTCAGAGGTTTGCTGCTTCCCATTCCTGTCATGATTCAATAAGAAAGGAGTGAATCCTAATGAATTCCCACTAAATCCAGCAGCACGATAGGTTAAAGCCTGGAAAACTGTACAATATCCAGATGTCATACATACTGTCAGCATTAACTACGAGATCTCCTTTGGAGAGAATTTTTATCCCATGGTAGGAGTATTCAAATTAAGAAGATGTGGTTTTAACAGATAAGAATCTTAAAGGGGACCCAATGAATAAGTTTTTTATATAGAGACATGAAAGTTTAATTATACACAGATAACTGTATGACTGCTCTGTACTAGGCTTTAGTGAGACTGCACCAAGATGCTGAGCGTCCTTACTTAAGAAGATGCCACTGATTTCAAGATAGTGCTAGAATGATCCCAGATAGAAAAGAGTCATCAAATCAGGAACGTTTGAGCAGATTGGGTCTAAATGATCTGGAGTTTAGTAGAATAGGATGTGATCTGATTGAAATATGCACGATCAAAAAGTTTTTTGGAAGTGTGTGAGGGCTTTTCTTTCAGTGGGGATCAAGATTGAGGGAAATGCATTCAGAAGGGATTGCTAATTTAAGACAGAGATGAGGAGCAATTTCTTTGAAATAGGTTTTCCATCCCAGCAGGACATGAAGGCTGTTTGTTAAACATATTTAATGTTGATATAAGTATGTTTTTAGACTTCATGGGTACCAATGGTTTGGCAGGAAACCAGAGGTGAAGCTAAGGATCAGATCTCCAGTGACTTTCAATGGAGGGGGGAATCAAGTTCAAGGGATCATCTTACCTACTGCTGCTCCTATTTCTTATGTTCTTCTAAAGCAACCTCAACTAAAGTTTCAAGCGTGAATATTGACTTTGTCTTACAAAGACTACAAACCTTTATTTATTTTCAAGCCTTTGTTAACAAAGAGGTCCTTTGGGCGATATGTACCCTTGAGGTTTATAGCTCTCTCATTGGGTGTTTCTATATTTGGAAGTTGTAGCATTTGCTAGGTGTAGCAGTGGCAAACCAGCTCATCTTGGAATGTGTCAGCATCTAGAGCTTAATCTGTTTAGATCCCATAGTGCCTAATTTCCAGACTTAAGTTGTAGCTGAATTTTCACTGCAACACACTCAAAATGCTGGAGGAACTCAGTCGATCAGGCAGCATCTATGGAAATGAAGAAACAGTCAATATATCTTCAATTTTCTCTGGGTTCTCTAATGGATGTATTCACTACAAGTTGCCAACAGTCAAGCCATTTGTTTTTGTTTTAAAGTACAAGTGAAAGGTACCTTGAAAAAAAAAACATCTTGTGTAAACTCAAGTCTTCAGCGTAATTTATAAACATCCAAAGCAACACACGCAAAACGCTGGAGGAACTCAGCAGGTCAGGCAGCATCCATGGAAATGAATAAACAGTCAACGTTTCAGGCTGAGACCCTTCTTCAGGAGCCTGCTTCATAGAAAGTAAACAATATATTTTAAGCTGCTGTACACAGTTACAGGTCACTCAATTAAAAGATGCATTTGCAACAGTTCTTTCTAACAAGAGAGTTCTTGCCACAAAGCTGTTATAAGCTTTCAACTGCTGAATAATAGCACTGCGTGATATCGACTGAAAACTCAAAGGATGAGTGCCACACACACTGCCTGGGCAGCCAATGTAATATCCTGTTAATGGGGAAAATTCTGTTAAGTGAAAAGTCATCACTAAGTCGCTGAATTATACTAACATTTTTCAATGTTACTGGATGTGCTAAGAGAATGAAATGGCATTCTTTGGAACTCAATAATGTAATTTAGAAAAAAAGTTCAGAAACTGATTGAGTGCACAATAAATCTCTCATTTATTTCCAGTATAAATTGTTAATCCTATTCTTTCACAGAGTAATCAGTAATAACTTCTTATTTCTGTGAGACTCTGTGAGGAATTGAATACAAAAGAAATTAAGTACATATTATAGCATCACTTAAAATATCCAAAATATGCAGAGTATGAAATTAAAGGCTTTTCAATGATGCTAAATATTTTGGTTCACTTGAAAGGGAATTGTAAGCTCCACTCTGAATGATCTGAACAGCATCCACTCAGTATTGTGAACAGCTCTCTTCTCCATATCATAAACATGACTGGAGGCACTGATACAATAAGGAGCCATGATGTTAAATCTACCTGGAAGGGATGAACAGCCTGGGTCTCTCGTCACTTGAGGTTCCAAGGATGAGAGGTGACATAATGGAGGTCTTTAAAACTGAGTGGCTTTGGTAAGAATCGATACAAAAAGTGCTTCTAATTGTTGGAAACAACAAAAATAGAAGTCAGCAGTTCTTTATACCAAAAAAAAAACAGTAGGAGGGTGGACTCACGATGCTTAGGGGAAATAGTATTGATACAGTTAGATGTCAACGTGATGAAAAAATAAGATAACAAAATGTGGGTTGAACTAAGTTCATTAAGGAAATATGAAAGGTGGGTTGTGTGGAGCATAAAACGGTCTGTCATTCCAATAGAATAAACAACCATTTTCCCAAAATATTTCTGTTCATATGTTGCTTCCAGCTGTCACCTAGTGAAGCACCACCTGGTGGACAGAATTAGTAGCAAAACTAAACCACACGTACCACATACTATACACTTAGTTCTATCTGCAGTACAAGGAAAATAGCAATATAATTTTATTTCAATTATATAATAAAATAGAAAACAGAGACCTCCATCATTAGAAGAGTAAATTCTTATAGTTAGCTCGCAGCAAGAGCTATGTGTTAGTTGGGGTCATGTGGGAGATTTTAGGCAATGGATTTGCAGTTGAGTCCCTCTTTGGTACTAAGGTCAAAATGTATTAACCTGGGTGAGAGACTTTATTCCAGCCTCAGTGTTCACCTTCTGTGGGGTTCTGCTTTGGAGCGAAACATCTGTCAGTCCAAACTCCAAAGACTCGCATGAAATTTGCAAAGTAAACAGCATGTATGTACCAGTAAAGACAATGTCAAACACAAAGCAGCAGGACAGTGCAAAGAATGTACATCAGTAATCTTCATTTTTATTGTATTAACTTTGTCATTAAGAGGGGTTCTTCTTAGTAGTATAGAGTAGAAATCACTTTGAAGACATCATAGAGTTATCGAATCAGCCAGCATGGATTCGGTCCTACAGCCCAACTCTTCCATGCCAATTGATATACCAAAATCAGTAGTTGAAAGCTTCCCTGTCAATGATCAAACTCCCTAGCCACTACAGATTGGCATACTCTGGAAGCATTGTTTTCTAAGGTTGCCCCTCAGTCTCATTCTCTGCAGGGGGACAGTGCCAGGTTATCCAAACTCCTTTTATAACTTAATTCCTCCAGCCTTAGCAACATCCTTCCATATCTTGTCTGCACCATCTCTGGCTTAATCAGAACTTTCCTGCAGTATGGACACCAGAACAGTATACAATACATGAAGTGGCACCTAACCAACATTTTGTACAACTGCAACATGACACTGTAAGTCTTGTTCTTAATGCTACAGCTAACAAAGGTAAGCCTGCCATACACCTTCTTCACCATACACCTTCCCTTCCCTTCCCTTCCCTTCCCTTCCCTTCCCTTCCCTTCCCTTCCCTTCCCTTCCCCTCCCCTCCCCTCCCCTCCCCACTGTCCTGCAATGTGTGCCTGGAGCCACCACTGGAGTGAGACTGGAGTCTTGTTATGTCAAGATAAGGAACTGTCTCTGTGTCTTTGCTAGGTAGGTATGGCTGTTTGCAGCTACTTAGTGCTGGGAACTGTCTTGTGGTGTTCAGCATTCTGTGTAGAGCCCTGGCCCCAAGTTCTGTTCCCAAGGAGGGGTCTTGGGTCTTGGCTCTGTACTCTGTGTATGAGTCCCAGCCCTAAGTCCTGCTCCCAAGGAGGGGTCCTGGGTCTGAGTTCCATGTCCCTGTGTTCCTGTTGTCCCAAGTCCAAGGTTCCTGTTGTTCTATCCATGTGCTTTGTCCTGTTGTCTGAGCCCAATTTAAGACCCAGGTTCTGGGTCCTTGTCCAGTTTCTGACTTGGAGTCCAAGCCCAGGCTCCTAGTTCCCAGTTCCTTGTCCTGGTCCTGCTTGCCTATCCAATGTCCTAACCCAAGTCTGTGTTCTTGTCCCCAGCTCTCTAGTCAAGTCCTGTTCCTAGTACTTCAGTGTCTGTGTCTTGCATTTGGGTCTGCTCCCAGCATACCCCCCACCCCATTATGACACTTTCAGCAAACTATGTACTAGGTCTCTCTGTCAAACAACATTCCTGAGGGCCCTGCCATGCACTGTATCTGATGTAACTTCCCAAAATAGGTCACTTTGCACTTGCCTGAGTTAAATTCCACCTGCCATTACTTTGCTTTATCCAGTGATCAATAACCTAGTGCAACTTTAGATAATCTTTTTCCACCATCCAGTGCACCATTGGGTTTGCTGTCAACTGCAAACTTACTGTGATGAGAGATCTAGGTGAGGATGGTTGGACCCAAGTATTAGTGTATCCGAGACTAGAATCAAACATTATGCAAGACTAAAACAAGAACTGAGTACTAAACTAGATGATAATCCAAGGAGAGTTGTTGATTAAGCACTGAACTGTCATTCAGGTACTCCTTAAATCTTGGAAACTTGGTGCCAAAACATGACTTCCAATTAGCATTTGGTCCTGACTCCTTAAAGGGGCTGTTCCAGCTATCCATATTCCAGAGGGTTAGAGCGTCTGAACCTCAAGCTGGCACAGTTGGGTGTGTATCATAAAACTTACTAATCACGCTACCTATTTTCTTCTCAAAGTTAACATTGATAGTTGCAGCACACCACTGATCAGGCTTCCAGAATGACATACAACCCTCACAACAACCCTCTGCCTTCTACCAATATCCATTTGGAGCTGATGCTGAATCCCATGTGTGCTAAATATACCTAAATGTTAAAGATATTTTAAAATCATTGAAAAGTCTCACAGCTTTGATTGAACCCCCAGCTTGACCTTCTGTCAGGGGAATTCTGGAGGGCAGATCATTCTGCCCTACATCACCTGACACCCAGTCACTGCTAAGTTTCTGTTAGACTTGAAGGTGTGAGGGTCAGTGAGTTCAGCCCCCCCCCCCCACATCCAACTCAAAGTAAGCACAGGTAGGTGAGGCCTGCAGGATGTGACACTGGGCAATGAGCCATGTCTAACAACTCGTACTATGGGGAGAAACAAACGAGAGCTGGTGGTGATAAACCAGAAAGTTGTGCTCAGTTCAAACTTTCATCTGTTCTCATTTACTTCAGTCCATTGCTTATATGGACACTGTATATTGATTCATTCTCATTTGAATTTGTCTTGTTGTGTTTGCAAGTTGGTTAAAACATCCACTATTAATTTGTTTCTTGCATCACCATGATCAATACTTGCAGTTGCCAGCTAATTGTTGCTTTGATGAATTTAATTAATTGGCAAGTAGTTGGCTAGAGTGATAAATTTGTTGCAGCTAACCAAAAAGCTGTTTGAGTTTTAAGAATCTTCTTTGCTGCAGCTGAAATGAACAGTGGAAGTTCATCAGGCACCTGACAAAGTTTTGAATGGCTCTAGCCTCTTGAAGTCAATAATGCAGTCACAATTTATCTAAGTTGAATTAAATAACATGTCTTACCCACCCAATATATTACAGCTTCAACCAACAAACTTTTGTGGAGTGAAGAACATACAAAACAAAAATGAGGCTATCCTATACCATATGCCAGAAGTGTTTATATATTAAAAAAAACCTGACAGACTTGGATACCATGCTTCAGAATTCCAAAAGAGAATAGTGAGAGACTTAACCATTTCAGATTGGATTCATCTGGAACTGTGGAAACTTTAGATTCTTCAAAATAACTTCTTGACTATTAATTGTAGGTACCTTCAGGACTTGATCAGCAATAAGAGCTTCAGTGTTTGAGATTTTAGGCCAAGTTAACTTCAATTAAATGATTTCTTGTCGATTCTATGGCCTGCATCAAGAGTAATGCTTAAAAACCTCTGGGGTGGTGAACTTTGTGTCCACAGTACTAATGTACACTCAGATCCCCCAGGCAAAATAAGGAGATTGGAGAGAACAACACAGAACTGGGTGTTAAAACAGGATCTGTCTGATTTACTTTGGGAGTTATGTCAAGGTCTCACTGCCCTATTATTCTGCACTGATCAGTAGGAAAAGCAGCAGATCCATAAGTCAATTTCCCCAAGACATCCTCAGAACATCTTCATAAATGGCTGCCATGGGAGTGAGGTGAAATGGGTGGGAAAGGAGATGTGGCCATCTCCAATAGCCCCCCTCCATTGCATGGTGACCTTTCTGATTGAGTTCCATGTCACTATTGACCCCATTTTACTGTGAGCTGTGGGATGATTGAGGGAGTGCAGAGATCATAGTCCTAGTGTGATTTGTGCAAGTAGGTCTGAACAATGAAATGACAGCCATAAATGTGCTTTCCATTATATTGACCATGAAAAACAGACTGGGAGAATCTGTGTAAAAGACATCAATATCAGGATCTCCCTGTGGCCACACATTTTAATTCCACGTCCCATTCCCATTCTGATATGTCTATCCACGGCCTCTTCTACTGTAAAGATGAAGCCACACTCAGGCTGGAGGAACAGCACCTTGTATTCCGTCTGGGTAGCCTCCAACCTGATGGCATGAACATTGACTTCTCTAACTTCTGTTAAAGCCCCTCCTCCCCTTACCCCATCCCTTATTTATTTTTATTTTTTTCCCCTTTCTCTTTTTTCTTCCTCTGTCCCTCTCTCTATTTCTTCCTCTGGTGCTCCCCTCCCCCTTTCTTTCTCCCTAGACCTCCCATCCCATGATCCTCTCCCTTCTCCAGCCTCGTATCCCTTCTGCCAATCAACTTTCTAGCTCTTGGCTCCATCCCTCCCCCTCCTGTCTTCTATCATTTTGGATCTCCCCCTCCCCCTCCCACTTTCAAGTCTCTTACTATCTCTTCTTTCAGTAGGTCCTGACAAAGGGTCTCGGCCCGAAATGTCGACTGTACCTCTTCCTAGAGATGCTGCCTGGCCTGTTGCGTTCCACCAGCATTTTGTGTGTGCTGCTTGAATATCACAGATTTAGTCTTTTAAATGATCTTTTGTTTGAGCTCTGAAATTTGAATGTTGAATTACTGTCATGGATTGTGCCAAGAACTCCAAGTTATCCTGGCAGTGGAGGAAATGTGTGGGATGAGCCTCGTCATGTGACTAGGTTAATGACTGATATTAAATAGTTGCCAGTTGTGCTAAACAACACACAAGTGTGCCAGACAGTCTCCATTGGCAGCAATACACACAAAGTGATGGAGGATCTCAGCAGGTCAGGCAGCAACTGTATAGAGAAATAAACAGTTGATATTCTGGGGTGAGACACTGTTTCTTCCCTGTTTATTTTAGGCTGATACCCTGATTATAGATGCTGCCTGACCTGCTGAGTACCTCCAGCATTTTGTGCATGTTAGTCTGGATTTCCAGCATCTGCAGAATCTCCTTGTGTTTATAGTCTCCATTCTGGGTCTAATTTGATTTATTTATCACATGTACAGTGAAACATACAGTGGAATGCTTTGCTTGTGTGAACACCCAACACAACCTAAAGACATGCAGGGGCCAGCCCGCAAGTGTCACCACGCATTCTGGGACCAACATGGCATGTCCACCATGTTTAGCAGGACAACCAACCACAACAAAACAGAACATACCAAGCAACAACAAAACAAGTCCTGTTCCTCCCAACCATTCACTCACCCACACACGTACAGTCGTCTAATGCCAGGACACACTGTCTTCGGCCTCCAGTGGACTCCTGGATTTGCAGACACTTGGCCTTCACCTTCCCCAGCAGACTCTCAGAAATTTGCACACTCAGGGTCTGGCCATAGGGTCTCAACTTCTGGACTTCCAATTACCTTTGGGCTTTGATCTTCAGTATCTACTGACAAAGATGAATGAGGACTCGGGATGAAGGACCGAACTACAGGCCACTGATGATGGTACCTCGAACACTAAGTCACGAACTCTAATCTTGCTGACTTGCTTACCTATGGGGCCTCCCATTCTCACTGGTCTGCCAGCCTGACATTTGACCTCATCTATGTTGTTGACCTTTGAACACGTAGTGGAGGTTTAGACTCTGGCCTGCCTGCTAATTCCCCCACATCCCTATCCTTAAGCCCTAAACTGACCCCTAGTTCCCCTATCTGCCTCCAAAATCATCCATATAAACAAAAAAAACCTAATAAAAAAAAATCAACTGAGTTTCAACCTCAACAGAGACTGCAGCTCAGCGCCATCTTGACTGAACATTCATAAATGTTGACAACAACTTAGCTTCAAGCACTCTTTCCAGCAACAGCTCTCTGGGTCCTCCTCAGATCTCCTCTAAATCAGACTCAGACTTCTTATCACTAACACATTTTGATATGTGTTGTTTTTTGGCAACAATACAGTACAAGACTGAAAATTACTATAAATAAATAGAGCAAAAGATGAATAATGAGGTGGTGTTCATGTGTTTATGGACCGTACAGAAATCTGATTGCAGAGGGGAAGAAGCTGTCCTCGAATGGTGAATGTGGGTCTTCAGGCTCCAATACCTCTTTCCCCCTTGCCTCAAATCTATGTTCTCACAGTTTACCTTTCTTTGATATAAGAAAAAGATTCCTGCAGTCTTCCCTATCTATACCCCTCATGTTTTTATCTACCACAGTCATGACACCACCCCCCCCCTCCGGATCAAGGAGAATAAACCTAGCTTTTATTGTCTCTTCATAACTGAACTGCTTCGTCCCAGATAACACCTGGTGGATCTAAAGATAGATAAAATTTTAGCTTTACTTGTCACGATGAAACCATGAAACATAGTGAAATGTGTTGTTTGCACCAAGGACCAATACAGTCTGAGATGTGCTGAGGGCAGCTCACAAATATCTGTGCTTCTGGCGCCAAAGTAATATGCTCAAAGCTTACTAGCCCTAACCCATACGTCTTTGGAATATGGGAGTAAACCCACAGTCACTGGTAGAACATACAAACTAACATACAGGCAATGGTGGGAATTGAACCCACATATTACAGCTGGTGTTGTAAATCATTACGCTAGCCACTACTGCACCGCCCCACATGCCATAGCGAGTATCACACATTCTCATGAGTGCTATATCAATGGAAGTCTGTTATTTTTAGATTAAAATCTGTGAACTGGAAGCAGGAACTGCAGTCAAAATTAGCCACATTCAACAATTTTTTTTAAAATCACTACTCTATCTCTGCACTTAAAGGACTTTAATGAAGGTCTTATAATTAAATTTTATTTTAGGTACAAGAGTACTGCTGAAGTATAATAATTTTTTCAACTTGAATGAAAAAACTAAGTAGTATCAGTGAAACTAATAATTTTTTATTTTGCCAATGATAGTCTTTCAGTGACTGAAATTCAATTTATTTACAGGGTATGGGTTAATGCCCTTGTATTAACAAATGCTCATACTGTTCCTATAAACCCACTTTAAACTGTATTAATAAAGGTGATCTAAATTGCCTGAATACATCAGGGATATTCCTTAATGCAAGTGAAAAGAATATCATGCTGCTTAATTGTACCAATTAATGAAGGATTTTATGTTTAATGACAAGCAATTGAATTTCAGTGAAACATTGAGTAAATTTTTCAGTGCCAAAATAAGCTTCTATGTTATGCTCAAAATGGTTGTTCAGTCTCTTGTAGCTTTAATCCATGGTCTGATTGTAGACAATTGCTCCTTTGGCTTATTTTTTTTTTAAAAGGATCAAGGTTACAAATAGATCTCCATATTGTGATACCGAATAATGATTTTCAATGCTCAGCTCTTCCAGCTGTTCATTTCTTCACCCTCATCATCTCTTAGCAAGGATGTATCTCCTCCATCTCCCATCTTCTTTCACTCCTACCCTTCTCTTCTTTACCTCAGTTAATTATTTTTCATCAGAGCCATTTCATTTTGCAAGGATGCTTGAAAATCCTTTTGTTCATGTATCCTGAAAAAATGGAGTTCATATTCATTATCGGAGGTGTTTTGAGTCTCCACAATGCTGAGCAGTCTCCTGTCTATTAAACTAAAGCTTGGATAATATGCTTTTTCTTCACTCAGTTCTTCAGGCCATGAATTTCAATGTTCTTCAATTACTGAAATCAGTGGTGTGAATGTTGTGTTCTTTCTATTAATTTCACTGAAGTCAATATAAAGCCCTAAACTTCCATCCCTCTTCCTTCAATGTGGTGATGTGTAAGTGGATTTCGATTTTTTTTTATTCCAACCACAGTAATGAAGTTTTTCAAGATATTGTTTCTTTTGATTATACACAGGATCTGCGGCAATGGCGTCTGTTTACTGAATAATCATGTCCTCTCCTAACTTAAATTTGTCAATACTTGAGGTACTGGACTTATTCTCACATGCTTAGTTCTGTGGAGCATGTCTGGGCTGGGCACCTGAGAAAAGAGCTAGTTAAGGGTAATATTATGTAGCATCAGCAAACACTTTCAGATGTTGGAATATTGAGGGACAGACAGAGAGACATATCAAAAGGGGATAATCTGTGTGAGATGACACAAGGATGAGTTTCTATTCACTGATGCAACACCCAATAGCAAAACATCACAGATTTAGTTGATTGCCAAAAGAAAGGCAACTTGAGAGAAAATGATGGGAGCAATTTGATTATAATATGCACCGCTGTCCTTTGAGTGTTAACTCAACGCACTGAGAACAAAAGACATGGGCATATACCTATTGCACTATATATCATTAATAAACTCAGTCTTTCGTTGTGGCCCTGGGAGAGTCTGTCATGGAGTATCACCATTCCCTTCCAGTTTGAGTTCTTAATATGATTCTTCTGCTCAACCACTCTCCATGCTGCTCGATAAATTTCCTTTAATTCTGCAAGATATATTTTAGTTCTAATATAGAGCCTTATTGAATGTGTTCTGGATGTTTTCATGAACTCTATCCTCAAGCATCATCTTGTTTCCTGCTTTGGTTACTCAAACAGATCCTGTTTCATACATGGACTGCTTTTTTTCCATCACCCTATTTACCTGAAATATCTCCAAGTGCTCAGGCCTTCCATATAGATGCCAATAACTTCTCTACGCCAGATGTTAGTTTAATACTTCACTATTTTCTGATTTCTCTCTCACACACATTTCTTGTATAATAAATAGGTTTGCAACCAAAAGGGCGTGTGTCTGATTTGAGGGAATGCTGGAAGATCTGATGAAGGGTTTCAGCTTGAAACATTGATTGTTTATTCATTTCCATTGATGCTGACTGACTAGCTGAGTTACTCCAGCATTTGGTTTGTTTTTTTTTTCCTTTAGTTCCATCAAGAATAAAATCGGGGCCTGGGGATGTCAGGATTTATAGTATAGTATAGTCATACTTTATTGATCCTGGGGGAAATTGATTTTTGTTACTGTTGCACCATAAATAAATAGTAATAAAACTATAAATAATTAAATAGTAATATGTAAATTATGCCAGGAAATAAGTCCAGGACCAGCCTATTGGCTCAGGGTGTCTGACCCTCCAAGAGACGAGTTGTAAAGTTTGATGGCCACAGGCAGGAATGACTTCCTATGACGTTCTATGTTGCATCTCACTGGAATGAGTCTCTGGCTGATTGTACTCCTGCGCCCATCCAGTACATTATGTAGTGGATGGGAGACATTGACCAAGATGGCATGCAACTTAGACAGCATCCTCTTTTCAGACACCACCATCAGAGAGTCCAGTTCCATCCCCACAACATCACTGGCCTTACGAATGAGTTTGTTGATTCTGTTAGTGTCTGCTACCCTCAGCCTGCTGCCCCAGCACACAACAGCAAACATGATTGCACTGGCCACCACAGACTCATAAAACATCCTCAGCATCGTCCGGCAGATGTTAAAGGGCCTCAGTCTCCTCAGGAAATAGAGACGGCTCTGACCCTTCTTGTAGACAGCTTCAATGTTCTTTGACCAGTCCAGTTTATTGTCAATTCATATCCCCAGGTATTTGTAATCCTCCACCATGTCCACACTGACCCCCTGGATGGAAACAGGGGTCGCCTGTGCCTTAGCTCTCCTCAGGTCTTGCACCAGCTCCTTAGTCTCTTTCACATTAAGCTGCAGATAATTCTGCTCATACCATGTGACAAAGTTTCTTACCGTAGCCCTGTACTCAGCCTCATCTCCCTTGCTGATGCATCCAACTATGGCAGAGTCATCCGAAAACTTCTGAAGATGACAAGACTCTGTGCAGTTGTTGAAGTCCGAGGTGTAAATGGTGAAGAGAAAGGGAGACAAGACAGTCCCCTGTGGAGCCTCAGTGCTGCTGATCACTCTGTCGGACACAGTGTTGCAAGCACACGTACTGTGGTCTGCCAGTCAGGTAATCAAGAATCCATGACACCAGAGAAGCATCCACCTGCATCGCTGTCAGCTTCTCCCCCAGCAGAGCAGGGCGGATGGTATTGAACGCACTGGAGAAGTCAAAAAACATGACCCTCACAGTGCTCGCTGGCTTGTCCAGGTGGGCGTAGACACAGTTCAGCAGGTAGACGATGGCATCCTCAACTTCCAGTCGAGGCTGGTAGGCGATCTGGAGGGGATCTAAGTATGGCCTAACCATAGGCCAGAGCAGCTCCAGAACAAGTCTCTCCAGGGTCTTCATGATGTGGGAGGTCAATGCCATCGGTCTGTAGTCACTGAGGCCGCTGGGGCACGGCGTCTTCGGCACAGGGACTGGGCAGGACATCTTCCACAGCACAGGAACCCTCCGGAGCCTCAGGCTCAGGTTGAATACATGGCAAAGTACTCCACATAGCTGAGGGGCACAGGCTTTGAGCACCCTGGTACTGACACCATCTGGTCCTGCAGCCTTGCTTGGGTTGAGACGTTTCAGCTGTCTTCTCACCTGTTCAGCTGCGAAGCCCACCATGGTGGTTTTGTGTGGGGAAGGGATATAGTCATGAGAGCAGGGTGGGGGACTGTGAGGAAGGGTAGGAGGGGAGAGTGGAATATGTGTTGGTTGGGGGCCGACAACAGATGACTCGTGGGGGATGGGCAGGGGCCACAATGTCAAATCTGTTAAAGAACAGGTTAAGTTCGTTGGCCCTGTCCACACTGCCTTCAGCTCCTCTGTTGCTAGTTTGCCGGAACCCAGTGATGGTCCTCATCCCACTCCAGACCTCTCTCATGTTGTTCTGCTGGAGTTTCCACTCAAGCTTCCTCCTGTACCTGTCTTTAGCCTCCCTGATCCTGGCTTTCAAGTCCCTCTGTATTGCCCTCAGCTCCTCCCTATTTCCATCTCTAAACACCCTCTTTTTAGCATTCAGGGTGTCCTTAATGACCTTTGTTACCCATGGCTTGTTATTTGAATAACAAAGGACAGTTCTTGTCGGAACATTGCAGTCCACACAGAAGTTGATGTAATCAGTGATGCATTCTGTGAGCCCATCAATATCCTCTCCATGTGGCTCACAGAGTGCCTGACAGTCTGTCACCTCAAAACAACCCTGGAGCACTTCATAAGCCTCCTCCGACCATTTCCTCATTGTCCTCGAGGTTGCAGGTTTACTCTTCACCAGAGGAGTGTAGCAGGGTTTTAGATGCACCAGGCTGGGATCTGACCTTCCCAGTGGGGGGAGGGGAGAGGAGCTGTATGCATCCTTAACGTTAGCGTACATCAAATCCAGAGTCCTCTCCCCTCTGGTTGTACAGCTCACATACTGCGTGAAGTTGGGCAGTGTTCTAGCCATGGTAACATGGTTGAAGTCACCCGAGATGGTAATGAGGGCACTCGGGTGCTGGGTTTGTAATCTGGCTATGACGGTGTAAATGATGTTACACGCCGACGTCGGGTTGGCAGAGGGAGTGATGTACACAACAACCACAATTGCATGTGAGATTTCCCTTGGCAAATAACATGGCTGGAGTCCAATAGCTAAAAGTTCAATATCCGGGCTACAGACACGTTCCTTGATCGTAATATGACCAGGATTGCACCATCTGTTGTTAACCAGAACCGCCAGCCCCCCCCCCCCGCCTCCTTTACGCTTACCACTCTCAGTGCAATTCCAGTCAGCCCAAATGGTATGGAAGCCCTCTATGGAAACGTTTTGATCGGGTATGTCCTCATGCAGTCACGTTTCAGTAAAATATACAACATTGCTCTCCCGAAATGTTCTCTGACTCCTGACAAGTGTCGTCAACTCGGCCATTTTATTACCCAGAGATCTCACATTTCCCATGATGAGAGAGGGGAGACGCGGCTTATAACTTCTCTTCTCCATAAGCCTCTGTTGTCTCGACCCGGTCCTCTTCCCTCGCCTTTTTGATCCCCCTCTGCATTCTCTGTGTGTTTTCCTCCAGATTTCAGCCGGGGTGTCCGCCGCTCT
Organism: Mobula birostris; assembly: GCF_030028105.1. NCBI lineage: Eukaryota > Metazoa > Chordata > Chondrichthyes > Myliobatiformes > Myliobatidae > Mobula > Mobula birostris. Next base: position 23,612,153 of record NC_092389.1, read on the forward strand.
GTTCACTAAACAGGCCGGCATAAGCACAATCAGCTGGTCCCTGGAATAAACAATGCGACCATCCTGCTGCCACGCTAACGAGCTGTGTCCAAATGTAACTATTTCCAGCGCTAAAAACCCAAATAAAACTCTCTCCACCAGCATGTTAGAGAGGGTGCAGCTTCAATGTATTACCATGGGGAAAAAAAAATACAACAAATAACCTAAGTTTAAAAAAAAATTAAAGTTTAAAAAATTTTATTTACTCCCAAAATAAAATTCTAGTCCTGCTAGTGCCCATATCCAGTCCTTGATTCATTATTAGTGTTTCTAGAATGTCACATATAATCTTCTTCCACCAACTGTGGACATTGACCACAAAGTTTCAGTTCCTTATTTCCTTATATTCATTTGCAAAGTCTACTGCATTTGTTTTTAAAGGGTCACACAGCATCCTCAAGCTACTGATGTGCAGAATCATAGAATCAGACGATAGTTACAGCACTATTCAGCCTGTAAAGTCCACACTAGTTTCATAATAGTCATGCATCTGGATTCCTCGCACCACCCATTACTCACTGCCTCATGATTCAATGATTCAAACAAAGTAGAAAAGGCGATTAGAATATAAACACAATCTCTCACACAACTGCAGCTTATAGCATACTGGGAGAATCAAGACAGAAATTAAAAGCTGAAATCAATTGCGTAAGTGCATGGACCATAAGGCCATAAGTCTTAGAAGATTAAGGCCATTCAGCCCATTGAGTCTACAATGCCCTTCCATCATGGCCGATTTATTATTGCTCTCAATCCCATTCCTAAGCCTTCTCCCCACAGTCTTTGATGCTTTCATAATCAAGAACCTATCAACCTCCACTTTAAATGTACACAATGACTTGGAATCCATAGTTGTCTGTGGCAATCAAATCCACAGATTCACCACCATTTGGATAAAGAAATTCCTCCTCATCTCTTTTCTAAATGGATGCCCCTTTACTCTGAGGTTGTACCCTCTGGTCCTGGACTTATCCATAATAAGAAACATCCTCTCTACATTGACTCTATCTAGATATTTCAATATTCATTAGATTTTAATGAAATCTCCCCTCATTCTTCGAAGCTTCAGTGAGTAGAAGCACAGAGCCATCAACTGCCCCTCATATATTATCCCTTTCATTCCCGGAATCATTCTTGTGAACGTCCTCTGGGCCCTCTCCAATGCCAGCACATCTTTTCTTAGATAAGGCGCCCAAGATTTCTTACAATACATCAAGTGCAGTCTGACCAACGCTTGATAAACCCTGAATATTACATCTTTCACTTATAGAAACATAGAAACATAGAAAATAGGTGCAGGAATAGGCCATTCGGCCCTTCGAGCCTGCACCGCCATTTATTATGATCATGGCTGATCATCCAACTCAGAACACCGCCCCACTGACCCCCTGGATGGAAACAGGGGTCGCCTGTGCCTCAGCTGACCCCCGTAGCCACAAGGGCCATATCTAACTCCCTCTTAAATATAGCCAATGAACTGGCCTCAACTGTTTCCTGTGGCAGAGAATTCCACAGATTCACCACTCTCTGTGTGAAGAAGTTTTTCCTAATCTCGGTCCTAAAAGGCTTCCCCTTTATCCTCAAACTGTGGCCCCTTGTTCTGGACTTCCCCAACATCGGGAACAATCTTCCTGCATCTAGCCTGTCCAATCCCTTTAGGATCTTATACGTTTCAATCAGATCCCCCCTCAATCTTCTAAATTCCAACGAGTACAAGCCCAGTTCATTCAGTCTTTCTTCATATGAAAGTCCTGCCATCCCAGGAATCAATCTGGTGAACCTTCTCTGTACTCCCTCTATGGCAAGGATGTCTTTCCTCAGATTAGGGGACCAAAACTGCACACAATACTCCAGGTGTGGTCTCACCAAGGCCTTGTACAACTGCGGTAGTACCTCCCTGCTCCTGTACTCGAATCCTCTCGCTATAAATGCCAGCATACCATTCGCCTTTTTCACCGCCTGCTGTACCTGCATGCCCACTTTCAATGACTGGTGTATAATGACGCCCAGGTCTCGTTGCACCTCCCCTTTTCCTAATCGGCCACCATTCGGATAATAATCTGTTTTCCTATTTTTGCCACCAAAGTGGATAACTTCACATTTATCCACATTAAATTGCATCTGCCATGAATTTGCCCACTCACCCAACCTATTCAAGTCACCCTGCATCCTCTTAGCATCCTCCTCACAGCTAACACCGCCACCCAGCTTCGTGTCATCCGCAAACTTGGAGATGCTGCATTTAATTCCCTCATCCAAGTCATTAATATATATTGTAAACAACTGGGGTCCCAGCACTGAGCCTTGCGGTACCCCACTAGTCACCGCCTGCCATTCTGAAAAGGTCCCGTTTATTCCCACTCTTTGCTTCCTGTCTGCTAACCAACTCTCCACCCACACCAATACCTTACCCCCAATACCGTGTGCTTTAAGTTTGTACACTAATCTCCTGTGTTTGACCTTGTCAAAAGCCTTCTGAAAATCCAAATATACCACATCCACTGGTTCTCCCCTATCCACTCTACTAGTTACATCCTCAAAAAATTCTATGAGATTCGTCAGACATGATTTTCCTTTCACAAATCCATGCTGACTTTGTCCGATCATTTCACCGCTTTCCAAATGTGCTGTTATCACATCCTTGATAACTGACTCCAGCAGTTTCCCCACCACCGACGTTAGGCTAACCGGTCTATAATTCCCCGGTTCCTCTCTCCCTCCTTTTTTAAAAAGTGGAGTTACATTAGCCACCCTCCAATCCTCAGGAACTAGTCCAGAATCTAATGAGTTTTGAAAAATTATCACTAATGCATCCACTATTTCTTGGGCTACTTCCTTAAGCACTCTGGGATGCAGACCATCTGGCCCTGGGGATTTATCTGCCTTCAATCCCTTCAATTTACCTAACACCACTTCCCTACTAACATGTATTTCGCTCAGCTCCTCCATCTCACTGGACCCTCTGTCCTCTACTATTTCCGGAAGATTATTTATGTCCTCCTTAGTGAAGACAGAACCAAAGTAATTATTCAATTGGTCTGCCATGTCCTTGCTCCCCATAATCAATTCACCTGTTTCTGTCTGCAGAGGACCTACATTTGTCTTTACCAGTCTTTTCCTTTTTACATATCTATAAAAGCTTTTACAGTCAGTTTTTATGTTGCCTGCCAGTTTTCTCTCATAATCCTTTTTCCCCTTCCTAATTAAGCCCTTTGTCCTCCTCTGCTGAACTCTGAATTTCTCCCAGTCCTCAGGTGAGCCACTTTCTCTGGCTAATTTGTATGTTTCTTCTTTGGAATTGATACTATCCCTAATTTCTCTTGTCAGCCACGGGTGCACTACCTTCCTTGATTTATTTTTTTGCCAAACTGGGATGAACATTTGTTGCAGTTCATCCATGCAACCTTTAAATGCTTGCCATTGCATATCCACCGTCAATCCTTTTAGTGTCATTTGCCAGTCTATCTTAGCTAATTCACGTCTCATACCTTCAAAGTCACCCCTCTTTAAGTTCAGAACCTTTGTTTCTGAATTAACTATGTCACTCTCCATCTTAATGAAGAATTCCACCATATTATGGTCACTCTTACCTAAGGGGCCTCTCACGACAAGATCGCTAATTAACCCTTCCTCATTGCTCAAAACCCAGTCCAGAATAGCCTGCTCTCTAGTTGGTTCCTCGACATGTTGGTTCAAAAAACCATCCCGCATACATTCCAAGAAATCCCCTTCCTCAGCACCTTTACCAATTTGGTTCATCTAATCTACATATAGATTGAAGTCACCCATTATAACTGCTGTTCCTTTATTGCACACATTTCTAATTTCCTGTTTAATACCATCTCCGACCTCACTACTACTATTATATTCTTGTCCTCCTGAAATGAATGCTAACATTGCATTTGTCTTCCTTACCACTGACTCAACCTGCACATTTTTGCATAGTAGGGGAATTAAGGGTTATGGGGAAAAGGCAGGTAGGTGGAGATGAGTCCATGGCCAGATCAACCATGATCTTATTGAATGGTGGAGCAGGCTCGATGGGCTAGTTGGCCTACTCCTGTTCCTATTTCTTATGTTGCTATGTTCTTATTAACATTTACGGAATCCTGAACTAGGACTCCCAAGTACCTTTGCACCTCTGATTACTGAATCTTCTCCCCATTTAGAAAATAGACTATGCCTTTCTTCCTTCTACCAAAGTGCATGATCACACACTTACCATAAAATTGTATTTTATCTGCCAATTTTTTGCCTCATTCTCCGAATCTGTTTAAGTCTTTCTGCAGTCTCCCTGCTTCATCTACACACTCTGCCTCTCCACCTTTCCTTTCATCATCTGCAAACTTGGCCACAAAGCCATCAATTCCATCATCCAAATTGTTGACATATAATGTGAAAAGAAGCAGTCCCAACACTGACCCTTGCCGAACACCATTAGTCACCGGTAGCCAACTAGAAAAGTCACTTTTTATTCCAGAAGACCATGGAGTGGACAGCCAAATACAACATCAGCTCCAACATCTCATGGGCAGGCATCCAACTCTATAACATATGCATCTTCATCTTGCTCAATGTGGTTCATAATGTCATAAAGTTTAGTAGTAAGTTGGATTCATTTGGACATTGGTGTATGTGATAAATACTTCTGATCCACTTCAAGAATCAAGGGTTCAGAGGTTCAAAGGTTTGTTTCTTGTCAAAGTATATAACTCTAAAATTCTTCTTCTCCAGATAGCCACAAAATCAAGAGAGAAAAGAATGGCAGTGTTGATCATCAACCCCCAAGTCCCCTCCTTCCCACACAAAAAAAAATGAACAAAAATCAGAACAGGTACATCAACCCCCAAATCTCCCTCCCCTGCATACACAAGAAAAGGAGGAAGATAGGGTGAAAAACACAGAATATAAAAAAACTGTGAGACTGGAGAAAAGAAAGTCCATAGTCCAAGTCCATATCCAAATTATGTAAAACCTGGGTAACATTCTCCAGGCACAGTGGCAGGCTGTCCCCTCTCCAGCAGCAGAGCAATCCCACCAGTGATCAAAAGGTAGTCTCCCCTCTCCAGTAACAGAGCGGTCAAGCAACATGTCTGAAAATGAATGAGAATTTCAGCATCAGGAAGCTTTACCAGCTTGGAAGAGCTCTCACTATGATCAACATTCATTGTAGCTGGATTCGGGGCTTCCTGACCTCAGATATCACCACCCTGTTTTGTTCTTGGTATGAAGGCAGATTACGATCTAATGCCAGTGTGACATGATAAGCTTAACAGAGCAGCCTGTCTGAGGTAGAAACATTATCTAATTTATCCTTGATTGCTCCATCATTTTCTTATTTTTCTAAGACATGTTTCTGTTAATCTAAATGTTCGCTTGGTATTCATTGTTCTCTCTTACCTGCTGCTGCTGTTTTCTGGATTTAACGTTCTCTATCCACTTCTTTACATTAGTTTAGATTTTGCAGAGCAATGTTGATATTAACATGCAGATCCCAGGTTTGTAGTCAATGGGTCAAAAGCTGTTCTCCTGAATGCAGGTCAATGCAGATCCAAAGTTGAAATAATTGAACCACTTACATGAGGGAATCTGAATGCTAATTCCACAACAGGCTGGGCCTAAATCTCCAGTATTTTCAAAGGAAAGGAACAAAGGTAATTTGAGATTTCTTTTTGTTTTTCTAATACACTTAAATGTTTATCCTTTAAGTCCTTTCTATTTATTTCTATTGTTTTGATAAATTTTGTTAGATTCTGAACACATCTGAATATCTTCTTCAAAGATCGAAAGGCTCAGGAACAGTCATTGTTAACGAGAACAAAAGAATGGTATGCAGTCATTGGAAATCTGAAATAAAAGAGACATAAAGCATTAGAAATACCATGAAGACCAGACAATATCCATGGAGATATGAAAGGTTATTGACCAATGTGGTTGAGCTGCTACCTGGTCTGCTGGGTATTTCTAGCATTCTCTACTTTTCATCTCCATTTCAATTTTTCAATGGTTCAATTTAATATCAGAATGTATACAGTATACAACCTGAATTTCTTGCTCTTCACAGACATCCATGAAACAGAAGGAAACACCAAAGAATGAATGACAGAAAAACGTTAGAACCCCAAATTCTCCCCTACCCCTCCTCTGCACAAGCAGCAGAAAAAAACATGACCCTCCTTCCTCCCCCTCTCCCCACTTATCTAGCAGGAAGCATCAGCCCCCCCACCACCCACAGTGCAGGCAATAGCAAAACCCCTAAGGAAACCATGATCTAGAATCCATCAAAAAGCACAAACCCAGCACTTCAACATGTTCTCTCTCTCAATTGTTGTCATCTTTAACAGTTGTGGACAAAGGGCTGACCAGACCAATGTCAAAGTTTATTTCAGTATTTCTTTGTGATTAGGATCTTTTTACCTGACCAATCACCAAATGATCCTAAGAAAGGCCCTGTAGATATGCTAAGCCTCATTGTACAGCATCAAAACTGATTTGAACTCAATGTCACAGCCGGGAGAGCAGCTCAAATTAATTTTGGACCCTAGTGCCTAAGAAGAATAATGTGGGCTGCCTTAACGACTCTCGCCCAGTAGCACTCACATCGGCAGTGATGAAATGATTTAAGAGGTTGGTCATGACTAGACTGAACTCCTGCCTCAGCAAGGACCTGGACTCATTACAATTTGCCTATTGCCACAATAGGTCAACAGCAGACACAATCTCAATGGCTCTCCACACGGCTTTAGACCACCTGGACAACACAAACACCTATGTCAGGATGCTGTTCATCGACTATAGCTCAGCTATCATTCCCACAATCCTGATTGAGAAGTTGCAGAACCTGGGCCTCTGTACCTCCCTCTGCAATTGGATCCGAGACTTCCTAACTGGAAGACCACAATTTGTGCGGATTGGTGATAACATATCTTCCTCGCTGAGATCAATGCTGGTGCACCTCAGGGGTGCGTACTTAGGCCACTGCCCTACTCCATATACACATGATTGTGTGGCTAGGCATAGCTCAAATACCATCTATAAATTGGCTGATGATACAACCATTGTTGGTAGAATCTTAGGTGGTGACACAAGGGTGTACAGGAGTGAGAGATTTTAGTAGAGTGGTGCCACAGCAACAACCTGGCACTCAATGTTAGTAAGACAAAAGAGCTGATTGTGGACTTCAGGAAGGGTAAGATGTAGGAACACATACCAATCCTCATAAAGGGATCAGACGTGGAGAGAGTGAGCAGTTTCAAGTTCTTGAGTGTCAAGATCTGAGGATCTAACCTAGTCCCAACGTATCGATGTAGTTATCAAGAAGGCAAAACAGTGGCTATACTTTATTAGGAGTTTGAAGAGATTTGGCATGTCAACAAATATACTCAAAAACTTCTATAGTTGTACCGTGGAGAGCATTCTGACAGGCTGCATCACTGTCTGGTATGGAGGGGCTACTGCACAGGACCAACAGAAGCTGCAGAAGGTTGTAAATCTAGTCAGCTCCATCTTGGGTACTAGCCTACAAAGTACCCAGGACATCTTTAGAGAGCGGTGTCTCAGAAAGGCAGCACTCATTATTAAGGACCTCTAGCACCCAGGGTGTGCCCTTTTCTCACTGTTACCATCACGTAGGAGGTACAGAAGCCTGAAGGCACACACTCAGCAATTCAGGAACAGCTTCTTCCCCTCTGCCATCCGAATCCTGAATAGACATTGAATCTTTGGACACTACTTCACTTTTTAAAATATACTGTATTTCTGTTTTTGCACGTTTTTTAACCTATTCAATATATATATTCTGTAATTGATTTGTTTATTATTATTTTTATTTTATTTATTATAACTTATTTTTCTCTTTGCTAGATTATGTATTGCATTGAACTGCTGCTGCTAAGTTAACAAATTTCACGTCACATGCCGGTGATAATAAACCTGATTCTGATGGTGGTTAACAGTGTATTTGGTGTGGCTCTCCATCAACTGCAGTTACTGCACTGAAATCTACTATTGACCAAGGTTGTTCTGAATGGTAAGTGGGCCACTTTCTTCTTAAGACTATCATTTAGCTACAATCTTTCCTGGTTACCAATTATTTGCAGGCTTTGATTCAGTTCAGTGTGCCCATCTGTACTTTCAAAATTACATTTACCTAATTCTGGAATGTTGGTAACTAATAAATATGTATTTTTCAAATTCAAAGTTGGGATCAGTCATACTTTCATCACTGTATTCTTAGTTAGCTGTATCTGGCCGTTTCAATAGCTCACCTTTTATTAGTTCAGGAAGATAGTATTGCTAACTTTAATAAAAAAAAATTCTTGAGACTTTCTAATTTGAGTCAGTCTGCTCCTCCCAATATAAATGAAAAATATAAAGTCTCCTGTTAAAACAATGTTGATTTGCTGCAGCCTTCTTTAATCTCTGAAATAATACATTCTGCCACTTGGGGCTGCTATCAATAGGCTCTGATGATAATTTATATTACTTTTAAGTCCTTTCTCATTCAAGGATCTAATTATTCTCCCTCATGTTATTAATTTATTCACAGGGCTATCTCAGTTCCCCAGCCAGCTTCCTTATTTTGTTTTCTGGAAACCTTGTCCAAAATATTGATAGGAAGTTTGGAAGTATGAATAGAAGTCAGTGAGATGTGGCAATGAATGCTTAACTGTTGGTCGCATTGCTACAGAAGAGGCAGATGTCAGCATGGTATAGATTGGACCTTGTTTGCTCTGTGCAATGACAGGCTTGCTTTGGCATGTCCTGAAATGACAGGGTGCAAAGGAAGAGGTAGACTTCAGTTCAGGGGTCATGGGTCACAAAGGGTCAAAGGGAAAGGTCAGGATGGTGAAGTTAGGGTGATGGGAACTAGTTCTCCAAAGAGACAACTCAAGGTGATATCTAAGGGGCACTGACTGGCCATTGGGAAAATGTCACACATACAACTAGGTGCAAAGTTCAGGCTCTTGATCTTGGAAGGTAATCGTCTTGACATTAGACCCAACAAATAGCTTTCTCTTGGGAAAACTATATTAATAGTAAAGACCTGATAAATTACTTCAGGGCTGAACTTCATGACCCAGGACTCAATGCTTCCATTGTTACACTGAAACAGGCCAGACAATGTGAAAGCCTATTTCAGAATAGGTGGGCCACTATCATCCATCCTCCTTCTTGAAATGGATTAGTGCATCAGATGCACAAAGAACCAGAGAAACAAAATGTGGTCTCTGCGCAGAATGCAAAAAATTGTTTCTCTGACAATTTTATGAAAATTAATATGCAATGATGCCAAATGTTTAGACTACTTCAGTCTCCACCATGTAACTCTCAATTATAAGAGCCCACAGCCATGAATGTGCCAAAAGCAGGTCAGATTAAATCTGATTAACTTGAAACATTAATTCTGTTCTTTTCATATTGCCCAACTTGCTCAGTATTTCCAACATTTTCTGTGTTTTTTCAGAATTTCAGAATTCTAGACCTTGCGAAAATTTACTTATTGACTTCCCTTTATGCATTTGACTGTTTCTTTCTCACACTTCAACTCAAGGAGTTTGAGATGGAATGTTAAAGGGTGGTGATATTCCCTGCAGATGTGAACATCTGGAACAGATGTTATCAACAAGCTCCCACATATCACAGTCCCAACACACACACTACACTGCTATATTTAATTTTATTTATTTATTTGCATATTAGCTTAATTTAATTCTAGATTTAATAAATGTACTGAGCTAGATAATATTTATGAGATGAATTTACCATGATTTCTTGTTAATTTATAACTAATTTGCTTTAACATTTGTTTAATTATCTCAGTATTCTCTTAATTCTTATTAATTAATCATTTATGCCAAATTGCTACATAAAATATTTTGCCCTTTAAGTTGGCATCACTACTTAATTTATTTATATCCCTTGAGATTAAAGTTAATTACTAAATCTACGTATTTTCATATTTCTCATTGTATTATATTATTAAACATTTCCTTTGCTCTTTGCACTGAACTCCCACTTTCAACATATCTTTTAACTCATAAGCAATTCCTAGCACCCTCAAAACGATTTGTACATTCTCCCCATCACCACATGAGTTTGCTCGAGTTGCTCCAGTTTCCTCCCACGTTCCAAAAATGAATGGATTGGGGTTAGTAAGTTGTGAGCATGCTATGTTGGCACTGGAAACCAAGTGAGACTTATGGGCTGTCCCCAGTACATCCACAGACTGTGGTCATTGAATCAAACAACATGTTTCACTATATGTTTCAATGTACTATATGTTTAAAGCTAATCTCTTTAATAATCTTCCTTTCCTAATAACTCTTCTATCTAGCCCTCACCTAATCTTGCTCTCTGCTTCCTTCCATTCACATTGTTGCTTTCATTTGGGACCAACAAATAAGCATTTCATGGATGGTCCCTAGCCCAGATGTGAAAGGAGGAGTGTTGGTATGGGGCTAGCAACCCCATCCTCTTAAAAACCCAGTGCTACAGAAACACCATCAGAAGTTCCAAAGACCTCATCCCTGGAAGAGGAAATATCTTCACCTGGAAGACATAAGATGGGCTACACCTGGACTTGAAAGACTGGCCCAGGACAGAACTCTGGCAAGCAGCTGTTGGTGGCCTATGCACCAGCAGGTGTGACAAACTTAAGAGCATCTTGCATTTCTCTTCTATTTACCCTTGACTTTCCTAGTCCTCTATCATATGTCTGATTGTTTATTTGTGTAATGCTGTTCTTTCTTTGTGCAAGCCTCACCTTACTGTTTCACTTTTAATTTAACATCATTATCTATCTCTTCATCCCTCAGCAGTTGACATTCTTCCATCTGTCTTCTGTGGTTCTACACTTTCAATGGCCTAAAATGCTAAATCTGTTTCTCTCTCTTCAGATGCTGCCTGAACTGTTGAGTATTTCAGCTCTTTCTGCTTTTATTTCAGATTTTTAGCATCTTTATTATTTTTGCCTTCAAAATTTCTCCTCTAAATCTTCAGTCTTCTCTGAATCTTTCTCCTTTGGATCGTCAAGGTACTATGCAATAACTTGCATAATATTTTTGATCCCTCACAGTTTAAACATTGGTCCTATATTGATTGCACTCAATAAAACACATCATTGATGTGATATATAAATCATTTTTACAGTGTACCGAGCACTTGTGATGAGTAATTTCTATCCATAAGGTACGTGATACATCTTGTGACATTTTAACCAACTAAATAAAAAGTTTCCAAGTCGCAAAGATCTGCTGAAGAGATCCACCCCTCTGTGAATGGAGGTGAAATTGTGGCAAACGTGTAAACAAAATCCGAATCCTTGGTGGGGGGGGGGGGGGCGCGGGAGAGATGAATCCAGCTGCCCATCTCCAATGATGTTGTGATGAGGCCCCAACCACTGCATTTTCAGGGATTGCGATTTGTACTCTGACAACAGTGAATGTAGAACCACAGGGTGAATATTGCTGGAAAGCAAACACTTCTGATTGATGCACAATATTATCGTTCAATTCAGTATGCAAGAAAGCATGGATAAAATACCTCATGCATTGCACAATGCTACAAGTATCTTTCTCGCTTCTACTGTTCCAAACAAAGGTGGCTTCACACAACAACACATAATAGTTAAACTCATTTGCAAAGTTGCGCTTTGCTTACTAATTGGCTATTAAACATGCCAAAGAAAGTTAACCTTGGTAATTATAGATTAACTGTGTGTTTCACAACTTGATAATTATTACTGGCTGTCAGTTTCCAAAGGTTTCCCCTGATGTTAACTTGGTAATTTCTTTCTTGATTAATCAAGTATATCTCTTTATGTCAGCTTCTGCACTTTATTTGATATTGATTTGATCAATTTTATGTCACCACCTGGCTTTTAAACTCTATTATAGGCGAGATCCATGATCGTTTTTGCTCACAGTGTATTATTACCATTTTGCACTTTGTGAAAATGGGTCTTTACTGCTTAAGTAATGCTAGCTAATAAAGCACTCTGGCAAAATTTGGCTCATTATATCTATGTAGTTGTCAGTCATGTCCAAGGGGAAGCCAACTTGTGCACTTTTGACCTGGGTTTAATTCTGACCTTCAATGCTGTCTTAATAGAGCTTGCATTTTCCCCCCATGACTCTGTGATTTTTCTTCAGTGTGTGGCATTCTTCTGCATCTCAAAGTCATGCTCATAGCTGAATTGATTTCTATAAATTGTCAGTAAGTGATAAAATAATCGGGGGAGGGAGAGGAATCAAAGGCCATGTGTGATAGAATTTGTTGCAGGGTTACAGGGAAATAAAAGGGGAAACAGATTGATAGGATTACTTTGATAGGAACCAGCATGGATATGGTGTGTTCAATAGGTTTCTTCTACATTACGATAACTTAATTAACACACTTCCTGTCATTGCAGACCCTGAAAACAGGCCCTCTATACTGAGCTTAGAGTAAGTTTGAAGCAAGGAGAATAGAAGAAATACAGTAATTCAAGAATATTCCCAAAAGCTGCTTGGAAAAATGTAGCATTTCTTCATTTATTTTTGGGAACCTCTGACACATGACCAAACAATGGAGAAGAAGCATCCAAGAAGGCAGTGGTAACCTTAAATGTCTTCATTTGGCAAATACAGAAGCCTAGTAAAAATGATGGATGAAGATCACCATGTCCTATACTACCCATACACTCTCCCAGAGGGCATCAAGCTCCTCCTGGTTGACTGTTGCAAAGTCTGCACTTCTCATGTCAACCACCAAAGAGCTCATACAAATAGAGTTGAAGGACATCACCGTCAATCTCTGAATGGCTATTTGAAAAGAAGAAATCTAATTATAAGTGAGAGAACAAGGCCTAATGTTTAAAACCTTCAGTTAAATAGGTAAACAGAGTACAGTAATAAATCAACAGTTTCATGACACAGTGCTCCAATTTTTTAATTAGAAAAGAATCACATGTTACGGAAGCTACCCTCTCCTCCTGCCATACTCAACATAAATCACTAGTGTCAATCCTTTCTACATGAAATGCAATGAATCAATTTTTCATTTGAGGAGTCCAACAGTGAACATCATGAAGATTATTTTGAACTATAGTACCTCACTCAAACTACTATCTTAACTTCCTTAGGGTTTCAAGCATGGCTTCCAATTTTATATCAATGTTGGCTTTACTCATCAATTTCTCCTTTAGTGTTAGGGCTGAATATAATCTGCATATTCTCCTCTTCCAATTTTTGTTTCTGTTAAGTTAAAATCAAAGGCAGCATATATTGCAATAGCTGCACTTTGAAAGTTAGTTTGAGGACACTTTCTAACTTGTAGCTATAATATTTCACCTCCAAACAAAGTTTACTGCACAGTTTATAAATAATTAAGTAAAAATATGGAGGAATTTACTGTTGACCATTAGTTGTAAGTGTTTTATAATTCAGGATTATAAATCTCATTTGAGGTTTGTTTTTGGCTCTGAAATATTTGTGTCACATTTCCTTTGGTGAAAAAAAAGTTTAAATTTCATTGTTGCTCCATGATGCATTTTGAAGCCCTAATAAGTGACTTATAGCAACATTGTATTTGTGTACCAATTCCATTTGTAGCAGATTGAATTCTGAACTCTTTGAAATGAAAACTGAGGCACAGTCTACAAGTGTAATATTGTTAAGTAAAAATTTCCATTTTTCAAGTGCCAAGAAGGGTCCTTTATGAATATATTAATGTAAAGCATATAAGACAGACCCACAGGACAAGGGAGCAGGATATAGTTCACAATGCTGCAGAAATGGTGACTTGTGCAATGTAACAGGTTGCCAATATCTGTATGATTTAGGGACATAGTGAAAATTTGATGGAAAAGAATGCAAGGGATATGAGTTTTTTTAATAAGTTTTTAGTGAAAAAGCTGAATAAATATAACATATGACAAGCAGTATTTTCCCCCTGCTATATTGGAACATACATCGGTAAATGGGATCTCTTGCAGAGGTTTTGATCATCGGCTTAGAGGAATGGGAAGGTTGGGGTAGTCTGATTAGAACTTGTCTCTATTTCCTGCCAAAGTTCTGAATTTCTTTCTTTGTGTTTTGCAGGAGATTAAAGGACTGATGGTAGGGACAGAAGGTGTACCTTTATGTCATGACTATGGGGCATGGTTGGTGGAAATAAATTCAAGTGGAGAAAACTTAATGCCTACTGCTTTAGTCCAGTCCTTCCCACCATCGAGGTCCACAAAACTTTTCTTTCCCAGGAATCTACATTTGTTTGAATTTCTATTGATTTCAGTCTACCATGAACACAACTCCAGCTGCTGTTTGGGCACCATCTGAGCCAGCTTGTTTCTGTCATTGCACCCAATATGTGGATGTACATAACAGCAAGGGAAAGTCAATAGCTCAAGAGATGCTTTCCTATGGAGTTATAGAGTCATTGATCACTACAGCACAGAAACAGGAACTTTGGCCCATCTATGCCAGCCTAGTCTTTTACCTAGTCCCATCTACCTGAACCCAAATTATAACACTCCCAATCCTCTCATTTGTGTGCCTATCCAAACTTCTCAAATTTTACAAGTAAACCTACATCTACCATTTCTGCTGGCAGCTTGTTCCACCACCACCTGAGCGAAGAAGATCCCCCTCAATTTCCATTTAACTACTTTACCTTTCACCCTAAACATATGACCTCCAGTTCTATTCTCACCCAACCTGAGGGGAAAAAGGCTGCATCTATTTACCCTATCCATACTCATCAATACTTGAAAAAAAAATAGCGTGGGAAGATACTGATGTGAATCAGAGGGAAAAGTGGTCATAACATGATGAGATTTTATGAAGTTTAGAAATGATTCAGTTCAATTTGAAAACAAGGCCTTAAGTCTAAACAAAGCAAGCCAGAAAGCTTGAGGTGGCTATAACAGACTGGGTTAACACAAAAAACAATAATAATAATAATCCCCACACCTCAAGTTTTACCAGCTTGAGCTGAGAAAAAAATGAGGTTTAATAATAATAATATTAATACATTACAGAATCTTGCAGCAGTTTAACTCAATCTGATTACTTATATAGGCAGAATCAGGGGACAAATATTATTTATCAAAATCTTGTTTTAAAATAAAAATTCATAAAAGAAATCATACGTTACTATAAATACAAGCCTTCTCCAGTTTTATAGTCAGTCCCGCAAACTATATTACAACTGATCTGGTATTATAGATAGGACAATCCATAATAATTGGTTGGATATAATAATACAGGATAAACAAGCAAGATCAACTTGATAGATATAGCCATTCCAAACACACACAGGATACAGAAATCAATAATTGAAAAACACTATAAATTGGTTAAATTAAAAGAGGAAATTGAAAGACTATGGAACATGAAATGGATATACCTTGTCTGTCATAGTCCAGTCCGTATTCCGGTTCACGGTCCGGTCCATAGTTCCTTATTCCAAGGTTTCTGGTTTTCCCCAGTTTCTGTTGTAGGCACACGATTCTCGTTTTGGGGCTGAGACATAAATACCTCTGCAAACCAGAGATTCCCTGCTAGACTGTTCTGTTCCCTTCCTTGTCTTCCCCCCCCCCCCCCACCTGACTCTCTGCCTGGATACCTCGCCTGACTTTCTGACTGCTCACCTAGCCTGGATACCCCGCCTGGATCGCTGAAGTTTTACTGCCGGCGCAAAACTGGAGCCTTGTTAGGTCAAGATAAGGAACTGTCTTTCGTTGTGTGAAATTGTCTCTCTGTGTCCACGCCTTCGCTAGGTAGGTCCGGCCGTTTGCCGCCACCGTGTGTTGGAAACCGTCTCCATGTTCAGCGTTCTGTGTATGAGTCCTGGCCCTACGTCCTGTTCCCAAGGAGGGGTCCCGGCTCTGTGTTATGTGTATGAGTCCCGGCCCTACATCCTGTTCCCAAGGAGGGGTCCTGGCTCTGTGTTTCGTGCTCCCATCTCTTCTCGTCTAAGGCTCCATGTTCCTGAAGGCCCTCGTCCAGTCCATGCCTAGTCCAGTCCTATCTGAGTCCTGTCCACGTGCCTTTACCTGTCCTTGTGTCTTGCCCTACCCAGGAGTTCCTCACCCAAGTCATCTCCAGTCCTGTAGCCTCGTCTTGTCCTGTCCTCGCCTAGTTCTGGAGTCCGAGCCCGAGTCAAGTCCCACGTTCTGGGTCCTTGCCCAGTCCCTGGCTCAGAGTCCATACCCAAGCCTGTCTCCAGGCCTCAGGCCTCAAGACCCCAAGCCTGTCTCTAAGTCTCAAGGCCCCAAGTCTGTTTCCAAACCTCAAGCCTCAAGGCCCCAGCCTCCAGTCCTGCAGTCATGTCATGTCCATGCCTGATTCTGGGGCCCAAGCCTGAGTCAAGACCCAGGTTCTGAGTCCTTGTCCAGTCTCTGGCTCGGGGTCCAAGCTCAAGTCTGCGTTCTTGTCCCTGCTCCTTGTCCGTACCCTGTCATGTCCCTACTCTAGTCAATTCCTGTTCCTTGTACTTCAGTGTCTGTGTCTTGCATTTTGGTCCACCCTTGCTCCCAGCACCCTCCTTTGTGACATTGTCCCAATGGTAATATCTACAACTGGCGTCATCTCAAAGACATTACATAATAGCATAAAACAATTAGGGCTACACAGCAACATCTATGTAAATCTCCAGAAAGCCCCAACACTAAATGTCACTAGAATAGTTCAAAAGTTCCTCACAATTGAGAAATGAGTGTGCTTGGCTCTGCCCTCACCTTAGGTTTTACAAGCTTGAACTGTGGGGGGGGGGGGGGGGTGAAATCCATGAATATGAAACATATAAGTATCTATTCATAACACTAATAGATACTTATATGTTCAATATTTAATATAACCAATGGATGAATATAATATCAGTAAGCAAAGAAAATAAATCGTTGTGTGATAAAGGGAGAACTTTTGACAGAAATTACTTCATGGCTTAAGAAAATCTGACACAGATGTCAGTAATAAATATATAACAATAGCAATGTACACTTTTGCTTTACCTATATTGACATATTCTTTAAGGATAATATCCTGATTCTAAACTGATCTGGAAAATTTGCAAAGAAAAGTAAGAACTGAAATGACAAATTTTAGGAGACACTCAAACACACTTAGATTAGCACTACCAAGGACAGAAGGAGGAAGAGAAATAACAGACATAAAAACAGTCAGATAAAACTTCTAAGGATAGGCTACATTTTCATCAACAAAAACAGGATTCAACACTCCACGTGAGCATACGCAATTCTGATAAGAAATACACACCACTAAACATAAATGAAAGCTCAACCCAGAAAGATGAAGAAATTATCACTACAGAAGAAAAAGTTAACCAATGGAACAGCATAACACTCCACGAAAGATATCCCCACAATCTGAGCAGTCTAGATGTCGACAAGGAAGCTTCAAAAGCCTAGCTGAGAGTTGGAGACCTCTTCCCTGAAACAGATGGATTCCTTTTGGCAATACAGGACCAGGTGGTTAACACAAAAAAAATCATAAAATGCATAATAAAAGACCTAAAAACTTAAAAATGATAAATGCAGAAAATGCCAAGAGCCACCAGAAATAATCTAACATATTGCACGATCCTGCAGCAGTTTAACTCAATCTGATTACTTAGATAGGTACATTCAAGTCCCAAAATCCAATCACCAAAATCTTGCCTTAAAATACAAATGGATAAAAGATACCATACCTTACCATAAATACAAACATGATCCAGTTTTAGAGTTAGTGTCCTACAAATTATATTATGACCAATCCATTATTACAGATAGGGCAATCCATAATAACTGTCGGGATATAATATTGCAGGATAAACAAGAAAACTCACTTAATAGATATAGTTATTCAAAGCACACACAACATCCAGAAATCAGTAATTGAAAAACACCAGAAATGTACTGAACTAAAAGAGGAAATTGAAAGACTATGGAACATGAACAGGGTATACATTGATCTAATAGTAATATCTACAAGTGGCATCATCCCAAAGGCACTACACAATAACATAAATAATTACAGCTACACTGTAATTTAGAGATCTATGTAAATCTCTAAAAAGCCACAATACTAAACACCACTAAAATAGGCTGGAAGTTTCTAGCCATTGAAGTATGAGTGTGCTTAGCTGTGCTTTACCTCAGGTTTTACAAGCTTGAACTGAAAAAAAATAATAACAATATACATTGACAGGTATTAAACCACTAATGTATTGAATAAAAATATTTAATATATTTAATATAATATTTAATATATTAAAAAAACTGAAAGAGATGCAGTCCAGCTGCAGCTAACAAGAGAGTTTAAGTTAGGTCAGGCAGCATCTGTGGTATCTGAGAATCTTGACTTGGACTGGAGGACCAAGCATGCTATATCCAGGTCTTCTTATGAAATGACAATGGGTGCATATATGAGTTGGGAGGAGCAGACAAGGAAATTTCAATGGGACATAGGCTTGGGTGAAGATATGGAAGATGGAATATAACATGGTAATACCTCAGGTCATCCATTTTGATAGAAAAAAAATAAAAAATGAACTATTATTAAATGATAGAAGGTTGAAAAGTTTTAATGTTCAAAGGGACATGGTTGTCCCTGAAACACTGGAAGTTCAAATCTCGGCACAGAAAACTAATAAGCATGGCAGATATCAAGTTAGTTAATACTGCAAGAAGAGCTGAATACAAGTGTAAAGATATTTTGGTGGACTTATACAAAGACAGGTCTTCTGTCTCCTGTCTAAGAAAGAATAATCTATGACTGAGAAAGTGTAGCAAATGTTCACCAGCTTAATTACTGGGGTGTTTTTTCCCACTAGAAGGTAGATTAAACAGACTCAAGTTTAGAAAAATGATAAATGATATAATTGAAACATTGTTCTGGGGCTTGATAGGATTGATGCAAGCACAATGTTTCCCCGGCATGTTGTCTCACATCAAAGATCACCATCTCAAATCAAAATATAGACAATTCAGACTGAGACAAGATGAGCTTTCTTGCCACTGGAAGTTTAGAACTTACCATCCAAGGTGGCTGTGGTGGCTGAGTCATGAATTACTGTATACTCATGAGACAATTCTAGCAAATTGTGGAATTGAGAGCTATGGGAAGCTGTCACAAAAGAAGACTTGAAGCCAGTATAGATCAGCCATTTTGATGGAGATGAAGATACTGTAGTTTCTTCCGCTCCACCATCAGATTTCTGAATGGACAATGAATCCACGTACTACTGAACTACCTCACTCTTCTTGCTCTTATGCACTACTTATTTATTTATTTATTATGTATATATTTCTTGCTAAAATTCATTTATCTAATGTATTACACTGTACTGCTGCCGCAAAATAACAAAATTCACGACACTTGTCAGTGATAATAAACAACATTCTGATTCTGATCACAATGAATAGTGAGGCAGGCTTGAGGTGTTGCTCCTCCTATTTGCTTGTGTTCTTATTCAATTCAATTCAGGTTAAATTGTCATTCAACCATACATGAATGCCCATGAGCACAGCCAAATGAGACAGTGTTACTCCAAGGCCAAGGTGCAAAACACAGTACCAACAGTCACACAGCACAAAGCACACAAATCACACACAAGATAGCAAGCACGTAAAGATATCAGTAAGATAGAGCCAGACCTGAGCCATGAATGCCGCAGAAATCTGCAGCCGACCACAATACAGCTTGTCTTCTGACGAGTAAACACTGGGGGCAGCACCGACTCCAGCCTGGACGCCATGACACACCGCCCCTGGTGGAGCGCATTGGCTCTGACATCTCTCTCCTGGTGGCTGTAGACAGATGCCATCGGGGCTGTTATGATAGTATACAGTACTGGCAAGGCATTATCTAAGAGTATGGGGTTAATTCAAGAAAGCCTTAACCATGACAGGACAGGCATGTGGAGCTGAATACATCTATTACTTATGTTCTTTTATTCTCTGTACTTGTTAAACAGTTATTTGCCTAAGTGTTTTTCACTTTTGAGCGAACAGCTGTTATCTGAATCATTAACTTTTTGTCTACCTTTGATTGCCACATGACTTGCTGTGAGATTGCAGCATGTTCTATTTCTTTTTAATTTGAATATCAAGGTAGCCATGTATAGCTTAAAACGCTGTACAATAATTTAATTCAAAAGCACGCTATGAACATCTGCACTACTTCCAAGGATGCCTCTTAAGGATAATTATGTGTATCATTATAAAACTTGAGGTCATTTATGTGAAATGTAAGATTTTGTCACATGTTGGCCACAAAAGAGCAGGTTGCTAAGCCACAACTGTAGCAATCAACTTTCAAAGGACAGAATAAATCTTTTGAATTGAAATATTGTGGACCAACAGAAGCCAGTGTTTTGATTCTGATTGAACTAGTGAGCAGCACATTTATCCTAACGTGACTATGTTCTTTAATATTGTCATGTCACTGTTTTAAACTCATTGTCAAAAGCATGCAAATTTGATTAGAGGACAAAATAGTGTATATATGTGCTACTTGTTAAGGTTATATCATCTTAACAAGCAGCACATCCATATAGGGCACACTCACATGTTAATTCAAAAGTTCAAAGGTCATATTTAATGTCAGAGAAATGTATACAATATACATCCTGAAATGTTTTTTCTTCACAAACATCCATGAAAACAGAGAAATGTCCCAAAGAAACAGTTAAACAAGAGAACCCCAAAGTACTCCTCAGTTCCCCCCACCGCGCGTGGGCGGCAGTGAGCAACGATCCCCCCTCCCCCTCCCCCCACCAGCAAATAAAAACGCGCATTGGTACCATCACTGAGCCCAAACGTGTGCTAAGCAACAGCAAAGACACAGACCAAAGTTATTCCAAAGGCCTTGCATTTCATCCGACAATTGACAAACTAATGGTTCTCTTTCTCCCTGGCAAGGGAGAGGGAGGTTTCCCCCATTTTCACAGGGAACGGAAGACATAACAACCCACTGGTTTACGATGTTAAAAGTCCATTTCATCGCTTTTATCGAGCTCTGTGTCCGGAGATCACAAAGACTTCGGGTCTTTGGGCCCACAGCATAAGATTTTCTGGCCTCCCCAATGACACACGAGTCTCCGGCCGTGACACCGACCCTTGATCCGCCAGTCTCCAGAGACCTGAGATCTTAGGCTTCCAAACAGGATTGAGACTCTCAGGCCAAACCCTTGGCATGTCGAATAACGGCCAGTCATGGAACCCTGAGAACCATTTCCGCAAAGAACCGAAGCCTGCGTGTAACTTCAGGTCAGTGTCTTCAAAAGAATGCTGAAAGGGAAAAATAAAGATATTAAAGGTAGAAATAGAGCTGTTTCTGAAGATGCAAGCAAAAGAGTCACGGTTAGGTGCCATCAGGTGATTTTGCTTTACAAAATCTCTAATTTATGAACCATTTTCAGACCTATGGTGATATTCATTATTCTTGCGACTGTAACATTATGCACACACATTCAAAACATTGCCTTTTAGGTCCTTTGTTTGATTATTATAAATTTTGTGATGGGTATTCACTATTTCGGGCCAAAGGTCTTTTTTGCCAAGTTCAGCTTTCCAACAACAGATGACATTTCTAAAAGTTAAAATGTTGTTTAGTTTGTCAGTTTTTAATGTAAGTAGCAAGCAATAATCAGTCTGAAGATAAAAGATCAACTTTGCCAACAAACAGCACTGTCTAAAGAGTACAGGATGGTGGCCTACAGCACGGGGCTAACTGCTCAAGAGAGGCAGTATAAGGCAATGAGGTTATGTTAATTAGCTTGTATCAAGCCAAACAACACTGGCCAAGTTATTTAGTTCAAGGAAGCTTGCGACCAGATTGATACTATCACTTAGCATATCAACTAGCTAATCTATCAAAGGCTAGAATATTTGTGTACTCAAAAGCGTCAGCATTTATAGCATGAATCGTGGGTGTTTAGGAACTCTGTCCTCAGAAGCTTTTAGACCAGGAGACCCCAACCTTTTTTGCATCGCAGACTGGTTTAACATGGACAATATTCTTGTGGATCGGCCGACCTGGGGAGGGGAGGTGTTCAAGTAGGGTTAAACTCACCTCAACATGTCTTTTACAGTTAGGGTTGCCAATTTTCTCACTCCCAAATAAGGGACAAAAGTAGCAGTCAAATCCCGGGACACTTTACCCAGAAAGACCACCGTGACAATGAAGCCTTGCGCGGGCACCTGTGTGAGCATGCGTGACGTGCGCATGTGATGTGGGCATGCGCATACGTGCCGATCTTTTTCCCACAAATCAGTTTTGCTTTCATCTTCCCGACTATACCGTACATACATTATTTCTACTTTATATAGGCTGTGTATTTATCATATCATTCCTGCTTTTACTATATGTTAGTGTTATTTATTTTCAGTTTTATGTGTTATTTGGTATGATTTGTTAGGTTATTTTTTGGGTCTGGGAATGCTCAACAATTTTTCCCATATAAATTAATGGTAATTGCTTCTTCACTTCATGCCATTTTGGCACGAAAGGTTTCACAGGAACACTCTGCCTTAGCAGGGAAAATACGGGACAAACCAATTTTGCCCAATATACAGGATGTCCCGGCGAATACGGGACAGTTGGCAACCCTATGTTCAAGTTCAACAGTGCGTGACAGGGAATGAGGAAAGGTGCAGCTGACTCATATTGTTTCCTCACGGCCCGGTAGCACATGCTTTGCGGCCGGGTTGTTGGGGACTGCTGTTTTAGACAATCGATGTGAAAAAGTATCTGCAAAATATCACACGTATGCGAAGTTACTCAAGTAGCAAAAAAATGTAAGAGAGCAGTCAGGCTTGTTAGAAATGGCCAAGGAACATCAAGAAGAATGACAGAAAGATGGGGTGAACTAGAATCTTTTCTTGTGTCTTTGTTTTCTGTGATGAACGAATTTGTTTGCAACGCTTTTGGCTGATAGGAATTGTACCTGTGTTTTGGAAATCCTTTGTATTTTAGAAAAAGTTTGTAATTTGGAAATTATTTACAATATAAGATAGAAATCCTCCATCAGTTTTAAATGCGTTTTAAAAATTTTACCTAAATTTAAACCTGTATCATGAAAAATAAATGAACTATGTTTAAACTACTTTGTTAACTGGAGGTATCTTCTCTTTGTTGGGGTGGGGCAGAACCCACCACTCAAATAGTGGTATTGGCAGCTAAACTCACCATGGAGGATAAACGGGGAAGTAATCTAGCCTTTGAAGACTGGGTGTTTCAATATAACCTCCCTTTAGTGGGGGTACCTGTAGCTATTCATATCAGATAGGGTCCAAGATCTTCATTTGAGTTTAGAATTACGCAGTCAGCAAACCCAGTTGTCATTAGCTTTTCCAAGAAGTGAACATATTTGGGTCTTACACTTACTTCTGATGACATAATAAGCACTTCAATCTTTGTTGTTGCTTCATCACCACTGATTTAGTCTCTGGAATTTTCTTTCAAAAGAACTGTTTGGGTACTATTGCTAGTAGCCTTTTGCAACTCAATTTATTGCCTCTTTGCTACTAAACCATGGATGGACAATGAGTGTTGTGAATGTGGGCAATGGTCACATTCTTTAAGCAAACAATTATAAACAAATTGTGGGGGAAATACTTGGATATTTATTCCAAGTAAGACATCTTGCTAGTGAGAAATTTGGCTTTGCTTGTATTAGCTCAGTGATCAATGTTGTCTGAGATATCAGAAGGTCACATTTATCTTTTTTAAAAGTGCTACTGGATCGCTTATGTCCACTTGAGAGGGCAGACAGGGTCATGCTTTAGATACCGCAGGTGAGCGACTAAAGAAGTATTTATGGCCTTGGAACACAAACGTTGAGGAATGAAGTGCTTTAACAATGGTTTTGTATGAATTCTGTGAGGGTTATTTTGAAAATGCCTACTTGATTATTACTAAAATTATCAGTAAACATGCTGCATTGTTCACCAGTCTCTGCAACAGGATCTTTCAATGAACCATTATTTTCCTCACCCTGGAAGCAAAATAGCAGAGTGATTGCTTTTCAGAGTTTGAAAATTATTTTCAGTACACCCTGTGGCTTCACACTAGAAACGTCCAGCACTTCATATTGTCCTTTATTTTAACTCTTGCCATGTTTTGTGATTTTTTTAAAAAAATGTAATAGTAAACATTTTTTTTATCAGTGAAAACCATGCCTTTTGTATGCCACATGATTTTGCTTCCACACTGAACAACCAACACAAACCGATCCAATTCAGTTAACAATGGCTATCGTGTCCACAGTCCCATTCAGGTTGCTGAATGGATGCAACCACAAAGGATCAGAGATCCACAGTCTTTGGTCATCCGACCTGTTTGCTGCTTTTCTCTGGGGAACTCTGAACCCCAAATGTGGTATATCACCTCATTTGTAGCTGCTCTGTTATGTTTACAAGCAACTTGTGAAGATCAATAGCAAGGTTCTGTTTATTTTTGTTTGTCCTTAATTATTGCTGAACTGAGGAGGCATTTATTAGTCACTTATGTTGTTGAGTCCAGAGTCACATACAGCTTGAGCTGGGCAAGGATGACGGATTTCCTTCCCTGAGGACATTAGTGAATCAGTTGACTTTTTATGCCAATCCAATAATTTCATGGTCACCATGGAGACAGGTTTTTAATTCCAAAGTTATTGATTTACTTGAATTATATTCTCCAGTTGTTATGGTAGGATTTGAACTCATGACTCGGGATTAATGGTCCTGAACTCTGACTGCTAGTTCAGAAAACTTAAGTATAATGCTGCACTACCAGCTCAATAAATCTGTGCAGCAGGTTTCTAGAACCTTGTGTCCCACTGCCCTCCATTGGTCACCTGTACTATTCAATGTGTTAAACTTGAGGCTGTATCAGAAAAGCTGTGAGCAGCAAAATCCGATGTTTGCCTGTCAGATATTTTACATCCCTGCCAGTCTATGGAGTGTTCCGTCCTCCCCTTTGGCCGCACTTGACCTCTCTAGTGATGTAAAATGAAGTGAGTTGTGGCTACTGAATCTACCTCTGAATTCCATCCACATCAACAATCCCACAAAGCTGGTTTTGATTTTTTCCATAACATGAGTAGCTCGACTTAAGTCATTTCCAGACAGGTGTTGCACTGAGTGCAGCTGACCAATTCAGATGGGAATACTGTGCTATTATGCTAAGTTCAGACAATGTCGCAATACTAACATAATTCCCCTGTTCAAGCCAGAAGACATTCTGATGCATCTAAACATTGCATCTACTCCCACATTGTGCAGCATTTCCCTGCATTCTTTGATATCACTGCAGATAATAAGTGCCTAATGATTCATTTGTGCTTGTTATAATTTCAATGAACATCTTAGTTAAGGAAACCATGAAAGCCCAGAGCTCAGATGTCAATGACAGAAAACAGAGCATGACAAGAGGTAAATTAAGATAATGATTAATTTTAATTACAGTGATTTTAATTTCAAAACCCTAAAGGAATTCCATGCTTTGACACCCCCGGAAAAGGAGTAGAAAAGTAGACAATTCATACTTTGATCACTTTTGCATGTAGTCAGATTGGTTGGCTGGTAACTATATTTGAAGCAGACTCAAATCTGCTTAAATAGGCATTGTAATATCCAAGTGATAAATTTAATTCTTAACTTTACTTCTGCTACAATAGACACTCCAGACTGAATCTTTTGTACAACCAGATATAGCAGCAGAAAACAGGTTTGAGAGAGAAATGTTTTTTTTTTCCCTTTGTCCCCAGATACATAAGCTCCACACTTTATATTTGATTAAATTTAAGCCTGCTTGCTTCATCTATTCCTTTTTTCTGTGTGCCATTCTTCAAAATGATGTGATTTGGGTTACAATATTTTCAGACCACATTCTTGCAGTTACTGAGATGAATTAAGTCTCACCAAAACTGAAGTGAATTGCTCTATTATTTCCAGAAGGGTTTCTCTCATGGAAAATTTGCTGAAATAGGATGTTAGATATTAGGGCTGCAGCATGTGGTGACAGTTTTGTATTCCTAGCACAAAAGAGGAAGCAGAGTAGAGAATAAAGTTAAACAGGTGAGCTTTAAGAAGGAAGAGGATTAACATACAGTTGAGAACTGCAACCCAAGGAATCTCAAAGCAGCTGAAGCA
The DNA here is from genome assembly GCF_030028105.1 of Mobula birostris. NCBI lineage: Eukaryota > Metazoa > Chordata > Chondrichthyes > Myliobatiformes > Myliobatidae > Mobula > Mobula birostris. Next base: position 23,638,314 of record NC_092389.1, read on the forward strand.
GAAATAATAACTATAGTGGGCAAAACGTGTAGTCTCCATGGTCAGAATGTAATACAGATGTGGATAGGGAAAATTATGTACTTCCTATGGCAAAATCTATTTACATCCACATTGAATATGGTCCCAAATAGCCGCCTTCCATACAGTGGCTTAAGTGACTCAGAATTCTTTAGCACAATACGAACAAAAGGAAGGACATATCAGTTACAATCCTTAATATTCATTATGTACCTGCTTCTACTTATCTTTTTTGCAATATTGGACAGGCCTGTTCCATCAGTTAATCTGATCATAGATACTGTATTTGGTCACTTTTCCATATGCCTGCCTTTTCTCCATTTCCTTTTAATAGCCTCATCTAACAGCAGCATATCATCTCAGATTGTTGACCCAGAGCAATTGATAGTGGGAGAAGAATGTTCATTATTTCTACCACATGGGAATGTTTTCTAACTACACTCTTGAATGGTCTGATTTTATTTTTTAACTTATGACCTAAGCTCATTAACCAATGCAAATAGTTTGTCTTCTTTTCATTTAATTAATTTCCCATAATATCTTGAAAACTGATTAAGTCATCTTTCAATATTCTAAGTTGACAATAGAACTCGAGATCATGCAGCCTCTCTTTGTAATAGATTGCTACCATCACTCAGGTATGTTAATGAAGTACCTCTTGTGGTATATCCTTCTTGCCTTGAAACACTCACAGTTTTCCAGAAGTGATCTATTTAGGATTTGGTACAGCTGAAGCATAGTGTCCTCTTCCTTCTGTCTGGAGGTTGCCCCTTAAATAAAAGGCCAATATTGTTGTAGACATTTGATTATTTTCCATAACTGCCTCTGACACATGCAGCAGCTTCAGTTGGTCTCCACTGAGTTATTTTTACAGAAGTATTTAATTCTATCCAAACCAAATGACCTCAGGATTTTCTGCACAACAAAAAAGCAGGATTTCAGCATTCTGTCTTAACCATTCAACAAGATTATAGCTGATCCTTTCTCTTTGTACCATTTTGCTCAACGAGCCTCATATCCCATTCCTACAATACCAAAAAAAAATAATGATCTTTGTCTTGAATGTAAGTGACTGAGCTTACCCAGATATTTAGGAGAGAATGCCAAAGATTTACGACCTTCTGGATGAAGAAGCTTCTTTACACAAGAAAAGAAGAGCAGGAGTCAGCCACATCACCCCTCAAGTCTGTCCCACCCTTCAGTATGAGCATCAACTCCTCCTCTATGCCAAATCCCATTGTCTTCAAACCGTCATCTCTCAAAAATGTATCCACTTGTCTTTATTTAGTTCTATGGAGCTAACCTTCACATTACTCTGAAAAAGAAAATTCCAGATATTCACCACGCTCTGTGAGAAGTAATGCCTTGGTTTTAAATGACCAGCCACTTATCTTGAAACCATGTTTCCATATTCAATAAGGGACCATTTAGATTAGTTATTATCCATTTAGATAATAACTAATCTTTTGACTGTTCTTATCAAATTGCATAGCCTCTCAATTCCCCACACTGAGCTCCATTTACCAGGTCTTTGTCCACTCCAATGCTCATATCTCATTGCAATCACAATATCCTAATCACAACTTGCCCCTCCTCATTTCAGCTCTGAATGGCCAATCTCCCATTTTGAAACTATGAGTGCTGCTTATAGAGTGATTAAGCCTATGAATTGTACATCAGGCCATTCAGCCCACTAAGTCATACCTGTCTATCCTAATTTAGATTCCGAGAACACTCAGTCCTCTTTTATTGTCATTTAGAAATGCATACATGCATTAAGAAATGATACAATGTTTCTCCGGCGTGATATCATAGAAAACAGGACAAACCAAAGACTAACACTGACAGAACCACATACAGGTTTCCCCCGCCATCTGAAGGTAGAATGTTCCTATGAAATAGTTCGTAAGCCGAAATATCGTAAAACGAAGAAGCATTTACCATTAATTTATATGGGAAAAATTTGTGAGCGTTCGCAGACCCAAAAATAACCTACCAAATCATGCTAAGTAACACACAAAACCTAAAATAACAGTAACATATAGTAAAAGCAGAAATGATATGATGAATACACAGCCTATATAAAGTAGAAATACTTTTCCACAATCATTGCCGGCACTGTTCTCCGTAGCGAAAATCTCACGTAAACGCTCTTGGCAGAAACACGGTGCAAGCGCTCTCCAGTAACCTTTAAGCTATGAAGCTGCCAAATCATACCAAATAACATGTAAAAATACACAGCCTATATAAAGTAGAAATAATGTATGTACAGTGTAGTATCACTTACGGGAATCGTGAAGACATCGAGCACACTGATGATGGTGTGTTAGGCTGAGTCGTCAGAGGTTGGGGTGGTGCAGTGGCCCTCACCTTCCGGGCAGCGAACCGATACCGATCCGTGAAGCATGCACGGGTCCAGCGGCAGCCGGAACGCACCCAGCACATCTTTAAGAAAAAAGCCGAAATAAACAAGCTAATTAATTAGGTGCTGCCCGGCACGTAAATGTCGAGCGGCAACTAATTAATTAGCTTGTTTATTTCGTCTTTTTTTCTTAAAGATGTGCTGAGTGCGTTCCAGCTACCGCTGCATTCTCCGCGAATCAGTATCTGTCCGGGGCCTGGGGGTTGGGGTGGTGGGACACTGGGGTGTCACCTCATTGTCGATCAGGGCAGGCAGCACATCTTCTCCTATGACAGCCTGCCTCGATGTCGAAGTTCGAGGTTCGTCGTCTGCTGTGGCTGATGTGGAAGGCTTGCTTGACTGCTGAGCCTCGCGCTATCTGTTCTATCGTACAGTCCTTTGTAAGCACTCAAACCATCCTGCAAATATCCCCTAAACCTACATACCCTTTCAAAAGTAAAATCATACTTTATCATTGCAGCGAAAATCTCACGCAGTTGCCTCACGTTCAGTTCCTGGACAACTTCACTTTCTTGGCAGAAGCTTTTCGCTACTGCATTCGGTTTCGATTGTTATCCTTTCCTCTTCCAATTGCATCAGCTCTTCATCTATCAGTTCTTGGTCATGGGATGCCAAAACCTCTTCAACATCATCTTCGCCAACTTCCACAAGCCAAACTCACTTTGTCCTGATCGAAACGCTTAATTATGTCTAGTTTTATGCTAATTGTAACACCCTTACAAGCTCTTTTAGGCTTTTCCAATACCTTAGAACTCATCTTGCTAACGGCTGCTCACAGGCACGTGTTTAAGCAATGCCGGCGAGAATGCAGTTCCGAATCTGGGGAAAGCGGCGGCTCGGGGTGCGCGGCGCGCTGCCTTTTATCGCGTGCTGCCTTTTTTCGTTACTGTGAAAACATCTTCTGTTAGCGAAAACAGGGTACTAATGTAGGTCTTTCATAACAGTGAGGTTTCATAAAGCGAATGTTCGAAAAGCGGGGGACACCTGTAATTATAACATATAGTTACAGCAGCGCAAAGCAATACCATAATTTGATGAAGAAATGGGCACGGTAAATAAAGTCTCAAAAGTCCCCGAGTCGATCGACTCCCGAGTCCCTGATAGCAGGCGGCAAAAGGGAAAAACTCCCTACCATAAACCTCCAAGTACCGTCAACATGCTGATGCCTTGGAAGCAGCCGACCGCTGAGTCCATCCGTCCTAAAACTTCGAGCTTCTGACCAGCCTCTCCGATACAGCCTCCCGAGCACTTTTGACCTCGCCCTGGCCGCTGAAACAAGCAAAGCTGAGGACTTCGGGGCCTTCTGCTCCGGAGATTCCGGTTACCACACAGTAGCAGCAGCAGCGAAGCGGGCATTTCAGAAGTTTTCCAGATGTTCCTCTGTACTCTCACGTCTGTCTCCATTAAATCAGAATTGTGCACAGTATCCTACTTGACAGATAACAGACATCACCACCGAAGTGGCCACGTGTGCTGCCCTCATGCTGCCATCTCCTCCTCCTCCATTTATTCCATTTATTTGCATTATTTCCATATCCTTCTCTGCCTTGCTCATTCAAGTACCTCTACAAATGCCTCTTAAGTGTTGTTACTGTTCCTTCCTCCACCACTTCCTTTTTGTAGTTTATTCCAGATACGAACTATGGGTTTCTACATCTCAGGTCACCTTTAACCTTCCTCTTTCTTACCATAACCCTATGTCCTTTAGTGTTAGACATCCATACCATAGGAAACTCACACTGGACACCTACTCTATCTATGTTGCATAATTTAAGACCATAAGACAAAGGAGCATAAGTCGGCCATTCGACCCATCGAGTCCGCTCTGCCATTTTATCATGAGCTGATCCATTCTTCCATTTAGTCCCACTCCCCCGCCTTCTCACCATAACCTTTGATACCCTGGCTACTCAGATACCTATCAATCTCTACCTTAAATACACCCAATGACTTGGCCTCCACTGCTGCCCGTGGCAACAAATTTCATAGATTCACCACCCTCTGGCTAAAAAAATTTCTTTGCATCTCTGTTCTGAATGGGTGCCCTTCAATCTTTAAGTCATGCCCTCTCATACTAGACTCCCCCATCATGGGAAACAACTTTGCCACATCCACTCTGTCCATGCCTTTCAACATTCGAAATGTTTCTATGAGGTCCCCCCTCATTCTTCTAATCTCCAAGGAATACAGTCCAAGAGTGGACAAACGTTCCTCATATGTTAACCCTCTCATTCCCGGAATCATTCTAGTGAATCTTCTCTGTACCCTCTCCAACGTCAGCACATCCTTTCTTAAATAAGGAGACCAAAACTGCCCACAGTACTCCAAATGAGGTCTCACCAGCGCCTTATAGAGCCTCAACATCACATCCCTGCTCCTATACTCTATTCCTCTAGAAATGAATGCCAACATTGCATTCGCCGCCTTCACCACCGACTCAACCTGGACGTTAACCTTAAGGGTATCCTGCACGAGGACTCCCAAGTTCCGTTGCATCTCCGAACTTTGAATTCTCTCCCAATTTAAATAATAGTCTGCCCGTTTATTTCTTCTGCCAAAGTGCATAACCATACACTTTCCAACATTGTATTTCATTTGCCACTTCTTTGCCCATTCTTCCAATCTATCCAAGTCTCTCTGTAGACTCTCTGTTTCCTCAGCACTACTGGCCCCTCCACCTATCTTCGTATCATCAGCAAACTTAGCCACAAAGCCATCTATTCCATAATCTAAATCGTTGATGTACAATGTAAAAAGAAACGGCCCCAACACTGATCCCTGTGGAAAACCACTGGTAACCGGCAGCCAACCAGAATAGGATCCCATTATTCCCGCTCTCTGTTTCCTGCCAATCAGCCAACGCTTTATCCACGTATGTAACATTCCCGTAATTCCATGGGTTCTTATCTTGTTAAGTAGCCTCATGTGTGGCACCTTGTCAAAGGCCTTCTGAAAATCCAAATATACAACATCCATTGCATCCCCCTTGTCTAGCCTACTTGTAATTTCCTCAAAAAATTGTAATAGGTTTGCCAGGCAGGATTTTCCTTTAAGGAATCCATGCTGAGTTCTGCCTATCTTGTCATATGCCTGCAGGTACTCTGTAACCTCATCCTTGACAATCGACTCCAAACAACTTCCCAACCACCGATGTCAAGCTAACAGGTCTATAATTTCCTTTTTGCTTCTTTGCCCCCTTCTTACATAGCGGAGTGATATTTGCAATCTTCCAGTCCTCCGGAACCATGCCAGAATCTATCGACTTTTGAAAGATCATCGCTAATGCCTCCGCAATCTCCACAGCTACTTCCTTCAGAACACGAGGGTGCATTCCATCTGGTCCGGGAGATTTATCGACCTTTAGCCTATTCAGCTTCCTGAGTACTTTCTCTGTCGAAATTGTGATTGCACACACTTCTCTTCCCTGCCACTCCTGAGTGTCCGGTATCCTGCTGTCTTCCTCAGTGAAGACTAATGCAAAATACTCGTTCAGTTCCTCTGCCATCTCCTCATCTCCCATTACAATTTCTCCAGTATCATTTTCTATCGGTCCTATATCTACTCTCACCTGTCTTTTACTCTTTATATACCTGAAAAAGCTTTTAGTATGCTCTTTGATATTATTTGCTAGTTTCCTTTCATAGTTAATCTTTTCTCTCTTAATGACCTTCTTGGTTTCCTTTTGTAAGGTTTTAAAAGCTTCCCAATCCTCTGTCTTCCCACTAATTTTTGTTTCCTTATATGCCCTCTCCTTTGCTTTAACTTTGGCTTTGATTTCTCTTGTCAACCACGGTTGCATCCTTTTTCCACTCGAAAATTTCTTCTTTTTTGGAATATACCTGTCTTGCACATACCTCATTTTTCGCATAAATTCCAGCCACTGCTGCTCTGCCGTCTTTCCCGCCAGTGTCTCTTTCCAGTCAACTTTGGCCAGTTCCTCTCTCATGCCACTGTAATTTCCTTTACTCCACTGAAACACCGACACATCAGATTTCAGCTTCTCTTTTTCTAATTTCACAGTGAACTCAATCATGTTATGACCACTGTCTCCTAAGGGTTCCTTCACCGCAATCTCTCTAATCACCTCCGGTTCATTACACAATACCCAATCCAGTACAGCCGATCCCCTAGTGGGCTCAACAACAAGCTGTTCTAAAAAGCCATCTCACAGACATTCTACAAATTCTCTCTCTCGAGATCCAGTGCCGACCTGATTTTCCCAATCCACTCGCATGTTAAAATCCCCCACAATTATCATAACACTGCCCTTCTGACAAGCCTTTTCTATTTCCAGTTGTAATTTGTAGTCCATATCACTGCAGCTGTTTGGAGGCCTATAAATAACTGCCATCAGGGTCCTTTTACCCCTGCTATTCCTTAGCTCAACCCATAAAGATTCTGCACCTTCCGATCCTATATCACCTCTTTCTAATGATTTAATATCATTTCTTACCAATAAAGCCATGCCTCCCCCTCTGCCTACCTGCCTGTCCTTCCGATACACCGTGTATCCTTGGACGTTCAACTCCCAGAGACATGCATCCTTTAGCCACATCTCAGTGATGGCCACAATATCATACCTGCCAATCTGTAGCTGTACGACGAGATCATCCACCTTATTCCTTATACTGTGTGCATTTAAGTATAACACCTTAAGACCAGTATTTGTTACTTTTCGCTTTGATTTCACTGCAACTTTATTGCACTGCAACTCATCCCAATGGCTGCAAATTTGCCCCATCACCTGCCTGTCTTTCCTGACATCTTTACTGCTCACTATCTTAGATTTATTTCTGTTTTCCCCCTCCTCCGCTCTATCATTCTGGTTCCCTTCGCCCTGCCAAATTAGTTTAAACCCTCCCTAACAGCTCTATTAAACTTTCCCGCCAGGATATTGGTCCCCTTTGGGTTCAGGTGTAACCTGTCCTTTTTGAACAGGTCATACTTCCCCCAGAAGAGATCCCAATGATCCAAGAATCTGAAGCCCTGCCCCCTACACCAGTCTCTCAGCCACACATTCATCTGCCTGATCCTACTATTCTTGCCCTCGCTAGCACGTGGCACAGGTAGCAATCCCGAGATTACTACCCTGGAGGTCCTGCTTCTCAGCTTCCTTCCTAATTCCTGGAAATCTCTCTTCAGGACCTCCTCCCTTCTCCTATCTATGTCATTGGTACCAACATGTACCAAGACAACTGGCTGCTCGCCCTCTCCCTTCAGAATATTCTGGACCTGATTCGAGACATCCCGTACCCTGGCACCTGGGTCTCTATCAGGCTCACAGAATCTCCTGTCTGTTCCCCTGACTATGGAATCCACAATGACTATCACAATTCTCTTCTCTCTCCTTCTCTCCTGCACAATAGCACCAGGTTCAGTGCCAGAGACCCGGTCACCGTGGGTGTCCCCTATCAGGTCATCCCCCTCAACAGCATCCAGAACAAGATATTTGTTGCTGAGGGGTACAGCCACAGGGGTGCTCTCCACTATCTGGGCATTTTCCTTCCCTCTCCTGACAGTCAACCAGTTTTCTGACCCCTGTAGCCTAGGGATGACTACCTCCCTGTAGCTCCTGTCTATCACCTCTTCACTTTCCCTGATAAGCAGTAGGTCATCAAGCTGCAGCTCCAGATCCCTAACACGGTCTCTGAGGAGCTGCATCTCGGTGCACCTGGCGCAGATGTGGCCATCAGGGAGGCTGGAGGTCTCCCAGGATTCCCACATCTGACACCCTGAACAAAGCACTAACCCTGCAGGCATGCTATCTAATTCTACAGGAATGAAACAGGAAAAATAAGTCTACTCACCCACTTACCTCGACAAACAGACAAACTTTTTAAACCGTTAGCTCATACATTAGCTGTGTGAGCCCTGCTGTTCCTGTCTGTCCTGGCCGATTCACCAAGGGGGAGAAAAAAGAGTTGGTGCCTCGCTCTCACCTCTTCCTGTTACCGCCGAAGCCCGTTGAAGCCAAAGCCCTACACTCTGCTGCCACTCACTCTGCTGTCCACTCCGACAGCTGCCCACTGTATAGGGTAGTCTCCTTTTTAAACTCTCCATGCTGTCCTGTTACGTCACGCGCCTGCACAGTCTCATCCTTCTCGCATTCAAAGAAGTGTTTAAAAAAACTGCCTTCCTTCCAAATTCAGCTCCCACACCGCTCTGCTTGTCCTGATCCAAAAGAAAAGCCATTGGAAGTAACCTTCCTTTTAATATACATCTATCATGTCACCCTTCAGCCCTTTTTGTTCCAGACCAAGCTTATCCAACATATCCTTCTAAATAAAACCCTTCAGTCCAGACAATATCTTTATGGATCTTTTCTGCACCTTCTCCAGATTGATTCCATCCTTCCTGTAGTGTAGTGACCAGAACTGTACACAGTACTCCAAGCAGAGCCTAACCATCATTTGAAAGATTCGAGATTTAAATTTTTTAATGTCATTTACAGTACACAAGTGCAAAGTAGAACAAAAATGTTACTCCAGCTCTGATGCAACACAAAAAAAAACACATTAAGGTGAAGAACATAATAATTATATAAACACCATGCATATAAATAAGATAGCTTATAGATATACGTAGATGGACATAAAGTGATTGACAAGAAATAATAAAGTAGTTGTGGTGGGGTGGGTTAATGGGTGGAGGTGTTGATCAGTCTTACTACTTGGGGAAAGTAACTGTTTTTGAGTTTGGTTTTCCCAGCATGGATGCTACATAGCCGCCGCCCTGATGAGAGTGGGACAAACAGTTGATGAGCAGGGTGGATGGGATCCTTCATGATATTACTGTCTTCTTCCGGCACCTTTCTGTATATATGTCCTTGAAGGCAGGCCATTTGGTGCTGGTAGTGTGATGGGCAGTTTTGATTACGCGTTTATAGGGTCTTCCTGTCTGACACAGTGCGCTTTCCCTACCATGCAGTGATGCAACTTGTTAGGATTCTCTCTACTGCACATCTGTAGAAAGTCATGAGTATTGATGTGCATAGACCATCTCTCATCAGCCTCCTCAGGAAGCAGAGGCATGGCTGAGCTTTCCTGATTGTGTAGAATGTGTTCTGGGGCCATACGAGGTTGTGTGAGACGTGTAGCCCCGGGAGTTCAAACTGCTCGTAGTTTCTACTGCTGTGCTGCTGTTGTAAAGAGAGGTGTGAGTGGTGTGAGTTCTCCTGAAGTTGATAGCCATATCTTTTGACTTGTTGACACTGAGGAAAAAGTTATTTGCCTGGCACCAGGCCTCGAGCTTTTCCAGCTCCACTCTGTAGGCCATCTCACCGTTGTCGGTGATGAGCCCCACTACTGTCGTGTCATCGGTGAACTTGACAATGTGAGTACTCAGGTGTTTGGCCACGTAGTCGTGTGTGAGCAAAGTACACGGCATTGGGTTCAGCACACAGCCCGAGGGGACACCTGTGTTGAAGATGAAGGGGACAGAGGAGCAGTTGTACATCCTGATTATAGGAAAAACATGGTCAAGCTACGGAGGGCGCAGAAGAGATTTACGAGAATGCTGCCCAGAGCAGATCGTCTAAGTTCAGTGGAGAGGTTGACCACAATTGATCTTTATTTCTTGGAGAATGGGGGAATGAGAGGTGACCTCATTGAAGTTTATAAAATCATGAGGAGTTTAGATAAGGTGGAGGGTCACAATCTTATCTCCAGGGTTGTGGAGTCCAATACTAAAGGGCACAGATACAAGATATGTGGGGAGAGATTTTAAAAAGATCTCAGAGGTAATTACTTTACACAGAGTGTACTGAGTACCTGGAATAAGCTGCCAGAGGAAGCAGTGGAGGTGGGTAAAATTGCAGCATTTACAAAACGCTTCGATAGGTACATGAAGGGGAAGGGCTCTGAGGGCTATGTAAGCAATTATGTCTAGCAGGAAGGATACTGCAGTTGGAATCGATCAGTTGGGTCAAAGGCCTTGTTTTCATGCTGTGTCTTTTATAATCTCCCCTCTTATTATTCCAAACTTTCCCACTTAGACCCAGTCTGCTTATTATCCTCTTCTCATAGGACAATCCCTTCCCCAACCACCACCCCAATTCTTAGAGCATGGAAATCTAGATTACTTTCTAAAAATATGTTCCCATCAATACTTTGTGTCATTGTCAAACTTGACTCATGTGTTCCCCAACTTGGCACATGTTGCCACTTAGAATATTATCATTGCTACCTGCTTTCCATCACTCAAGCAAGCCTTAACCAGGTCAAAATTTGCATTCAGATGAACAAGCTTTAGTTTTTATAAGCAGTTCCATGTCAACTTTCTGGACACCCAATGAAGTAAGTTTTCCCAGACTTCAGCTTTACTCACCTTTTCTAAAGATTGACAAGACATATTCCCACCTTTCGAATTCCCTGTTGACTCTCTCTGATGAGATGAAAATTTTCATGCAACTTGCACAAAATACTGCAGGAACTCAGCAGGTCAGGCAGCATCTATGGAAAAAAGTACAATCGATGTTTCAGGTCGACACCCTTTGGCAGAAAATTTTCATGGTGTTTTGTTATTATGCCTTTGAATATAGACTATTATTTCCTGTCAACGTCCCTTAGATCAATCACCCCAGCATTCCTTAATTTTCATTTCTTATTTTCTTTTCAAAAGAGGAATGATTTGCATTGATTTTCCAGTGAAAAATTTAACACTATTAATAAAGTAATGATATGTTACCAAATTTTGGAAAGAATAACTGTTGAGCTTGCTTCTCCACTCCTTGAGTTACTTTAAAATCAAAAACATGGAATACCTAATGATACCAGGCAGAAGCAGAATAGGAATAAATGAGTCATTTTCAGGACTGCTGCAAGAATCAATACTTGGGCCTTAGCATTGTGGAATCCATATCATTGATTTAGATGAGGAAACTGATTGTAAATTATCCAGGTTTGTTGATGCACAAAGAGACTGCAAGTGGATAGGAAAAGGTTTGAGTAGATTATTGGGAAAGTAGCCAGTGGAATATTGAGGTGAATGTGTATTTGGCAGAATGGGCATTTTCCAATGTTGCTAGAGATCAAGCTAGTAGGATCCAGAAATGTATTTGGGGTAACCTTATGTGTGAAATCTTCAAAGTTATATATTAATAACAAGCTATGATGAAGGCAATGGTTCACAAGACTTTATTTGAAGAAAATAGAAGTATAAAAGTAAAGAGAAGTATTGCAATTATGCTGTAGATTGATGTGTGCACTCCCAGTTTACAATGCAAGGTTTAGAACTTCTTATGTGAGGAACAATATAGTTTCCTAGGAAGAAGATCAGCAATGATTTCTTTACTGTTACTTTGGAATTTACTCCTGAAATGTCTTGACACATGTATAAGTCACTGGGACCTCTTGTTTATAAAATATCTCCAATTCTTGACATATGTCAACCTATCAATGTATATTTAAAAAATTCTAAATAGTGACCATACTCACTAGCCAGGGTGGGGGTGGTGGTATTTCTTCTGTCAATTAAGCAGGAATGACAATATTAGTATATGTAACTGTTTAAACTAATTCAATTAACTTATATTTAGCTATTTTTCACTGAATGTACTTTCAGAAGATTGGGTTGTTTTTATTGCGGTATCTGTTTCCTGTATTCCTTACAACACACTTTTCTCTCATTTGTTTCCTTGGTAATTTAGCTGTCATGAACTATGTGGCTTACGGCACCTCCATGTCAATCACTAACATGCTGTCAATAAACACATTGTTTTAATCAGGGAGTCCCCACATTAACCCACAAAGGAAAGCTCACAGTCCAGGTGCTGAAATGCAAAACAAAGATTAAGACTTATATCACTTCACTTTCTCGATGGTCTTAATTTCAGTTCTGCTAAGGAGAAGGTCCAAAGGTCCAAAGGGAGCAGTAAGTAAGTGTTGAATGTTTGCAATTTTGGTGTCCTCAAGGTAGAAAATAGTTGATCGAACAGTAGGTTGTCCTATCTTTCTGTCTTAACAGTCCTGAATTATTTTTTATTGGAATCTTTGCAGAATTAGGGTCCAACCAAAATCTTATCAATAAACAGTTGCTGCTTGACTCAGCAAGTTTCTCCAACAGATTGCATATTGCCGGTGGAAATTTCTGTTCCTCATATCTGGTGATCTTTTTATGGCTATTGTATAGCTTAATGAGGGGATTGTGAAGTAATGAGCTCAGAAGCTTTGGAATTTTCTCAAGAGGCTGCATAATACCCCAAGGCCCTCTGATCTGAACTTGTATTTTAACCTAAATTCAGTTCTTACCTCACAGATAATATCACAATTTCAAAGGAAGATGGATGGAAGGAATACTTGAAATGAAAGAGGACACTATTCTTCCTCATTGCCATAGATTCCCATCCTTTGAGACTCTATTTCACTCAATCCTTTCTTTGCTAATCCATCTGAAAACATTGTTGCTTATATATTACATACTTGGGCAAAAAAAAATCCAAGAGGAAAATAAAATCAAATCTGTAAGTGCTGAAAATATTAAATAAGGAGAAGCATAGCCAAAGAAAGTCTGTAAGCTTGTGAGCTGAGAAAGAACCAACTTCAAAAATTTACTGTTCTTCTGGACCTAGTGAATTATGAGTAGAGTCAATTTAAGAGTAACCCAGATAGCCCCATTCCTTCACCTCTCTCCACTGTAATGCAAAGTCTCATCTTTCAGAAACTTACCCAGTTCTTCTGAACATTACAATTAACTCTTTCTGCACTAATATCCCTTACTATCTCTTATAGTGCATTCCAGACCCTAAAGAGCTCATGGGTTAAAACAATTTCTCTTCGCCACTTTTGAGCCTTTACCTATCTCCTTTATCCTTCGTTTCCTAACTTCACCAGTTTTTCTTCACCAGTTCAGTTTATAAGCTTCCTGATTTTAAATAGTTCTTATCAGACTCCTGTGCAGCATCCTCTGTTCCAAGCAGAACAACCCCAACTTCATCTGTCCATCTACAAGACCCTCGCTCTTGGAATCATTTTAGGAAATCTCCACTGCATCCTTTCATAAACTCTTATTTTTATTCCCAAAGAATGTTATGCAGAGTTGGGCACAATACCTCAATGGTGGTCAAGACAATGTTTAACGTAGGTTCATCATGACTTCTTTACTCTTGTGTCTACTGTTTCATTATAAAGCTCAGGATCCAGTATGTTTAACTAGTTTCTCAACCTGATTTACCACTTCCAGCAATCTCAGTTCTGTTGTTATTAATGAAGACTCAACATAACTTTTTTCATTGGTAAGTAGTGCTGTACAGTTCTCATTCTTCAACCATTCCCTCTGCCACCATGAATACATTTCCTTTTGTTCTCTGATTCACAGCGATTCTCTCCTTACAAACCTTTCTTTTTTAGATGGCTATAGAATATGAATGTTTTTCTATCCTTCTGATCTTTCTTCATGTTCTCTCTTTTCCTACTTTTATTTTCCTTTTTATTTCCATATATGGCTTTGAATTTCTAAACAAGCTTTTGTACTACAGATTTGTTCAGCATTCTGCACCATGAATCCTGACATCTCCTCTCAATCTTATGTGGAAGTTTCAGAACTGGGAAAGGTCATTTCAGTCCAAAATGGAACAGATTTCAACTTTCTCAGAGCCATGTCTAGTATAAAGTAGTAATCAATCCTTTCACTGCTGCCTTGATTTTTTTTTTTATCCATGTGTGTTGTAACAGTGTTATTACCAAGAATTCATCTGCAATTTTTAGTAAGCATCAGAAACCACAGGAGCCTGTTCATAATGTGTCTTTTAAACCTTAGGAACAATGACAAAGCATTACAAAAAGCTACCAGCCACTGAGTGAAATTGACAATTTATGCATTCTTTCTGTATATTTTCTGCATTATAATGTTTTTCATAAAAATGTTTCTATTGTGAAGTATGAAACAAATTCAAATACCACATTGTTGCAGAATTATATAATCATCACAGTAAATCAAAATCAGCAACAAATCAGTTTATTTGTTATTCAACAAAGACATTCTGGAATAGGTCAATTTACTTAAGGAAGAAAAAATAGATTACTGATTTTCCATTTCCTGTGAAAAGAGAACTATCAAATATTAATATTATTTATATTTTCTTGACTGGTGCTCAGAATAAAATAAAGTCACTTGTATTATTACAGGTAGGCAAGAACTCATGTATCTGCAAGACTTATATTACTAAAAGTACTTTGGTTTCTTTATAATCCCTGTGGTTTATATTTGGCATTAATAACACAGATTATATATAGTCTCCAGTATATACTGCAGATAGATAGAGATATAGATATAAATCAGCTCATTTATCCAGTCCTCAGATGTCTGATCAATCCAATCATCTGAAAAGCTTTGCCAAACAGAAAATCAGATTTAGGAATGCTAATGTGATCAAGCTTCCTTCATGCAAGTTAAATCTGTCAGCCAATCTGACTAATATTGTTAAAGAGTTTTTGGGGCCAGGAGGTCTGGAATTAGTGCTGATGTTCCACAATGAGATGCTAGCTCTCACTGATAAATCTCATATACAAGGAATGAGGAATGTTGCAAAACACAATGAATAAAGATAAAGATTAATTTTATTTGTCACATGTATATAGTATGTCAGAAAAGCATCAAATTGGCTTTTTATCAAATATACTGTATGTAAAAAGTAGCAACCAGTAGACAGTAATATTAGATTAAAATGACTGAAGCCACTTGGCTATTTGCATACTTCCTTTGATCTTGAGAAAAGTTGATACAGAAGAAGCCAGAATCTGCATAATAATAACACGTCAATTTAATCCGTGAGGATCATCATACTAAACAGATGTGCATTGTTTCTCCTGAAAATACAGCCCTTAGTTTAATTTCCTGATTCCTTTCCACTTCCACTTTGAGTTCTTTCAGTTGTGATAAACTAAAAATAGACCTTCCATTGCTGAGTGTTATAATCTGGGATTGCCTACAAAAGGATGAACACGTTTGCAAGGAGACATTTTTTTCCCAGTACAACCCACAAAGGCTTGGCACCATTCATTTCCTCTTGCACATAGTGACTTGTGATTTTCCTTTTAATGAGGTGTAATATAAACGCAAGCTAATGTTATCCTTCTGTTAGTAATTTGATTTGTTAATGAATTTGAATAAGAAGTTTCAACTAAAATGCTGCGATATTTTTGATATCTTGGAATCAGATAGTTGGAATTCAATGTGGTCATCAGCCACCAATTTATATTAGTTTGGGTTTAAATATTGGAATCTGGTTTATACCATGTTTGGTCACTTGAGTTGAAGTGAACATAGTTATTGCAGATATAAAGGCAGAGTTCCCAATTAGTGTTCCAGTTTTTCAAGAGCAACAGTGTGTGTAATTTTGAGAACAGATTAAGTTCAGGACAAATTGAGCCTCCTTGTTATTTTGTGGTAGAACATTGCACTAGAAGCCAGCCCTCGCCCTAGCCACAAAAATAATCACACTTCAGTGAATGAGTTAGTCGTCATTAAAACTTGCTTAAATGGCAGCTACTTGCAGGACCGTGAGGCTCTACAAATTAAATTAGCTTCTCTAGATGTAAGAGGATTTTGAACTATTTTAACAATTAAAAATAACCATATCTTACGACCAACAACTCTGTATAATCTTCAGATGAGAGATTAAAATAATTTAAGATCAAGTTACTCACAAGTAGTTGTGAAATTGGGTTCCTTCTCCAAACTTCATTCCATTGCATTCAATAGTGGACGAGGCAGGGTACAACCAACCATCATGGCTATATAACACATTTAGCAATAACAACAGAAGATAAATTTTCATGCAATGACATAAAGTGCTTATTTTTTCTGCAAATATATTTCCAGCTGCATTACTCAGAACACATTGTCTATCGCCAATATGTTTTACAAGTGAAATAATATTTTCAAAATGTGGATTTTAATAATTTACTTCACAGTTTAGTTCAGTATTTTGGGTGTGAACTCCTGGGCCCTCGGAGGCTCCATCTTCCTCTCACTCCAACCCTCCCCTCTCCATTGACACCCCCAGCCTCCCCCGTCCCCCCTCTGATCCCAGCTCTCATCCGTGCCGGGTCTTTACCATCCCCTCCGACCTTCAACTGTCGGAGGCAGAACGCTCGGTCCTCAGTAAGGGCCTCACCTTTTTCCCCCTTCGCCCACACCTCAGCGAGTTCCGTGTTCGCCACGATGCGGAACTTTTCTCCCGCTGTCTCCGTCTCCAAGCCTACTTCTTCGGCAAGGACTCTTCCACCCCCACCGATGACCCCTTCTCCCATCTTCAACCCTCCTCTTCTTCATGGACACCCCGCTCTGGTCTTCTACCTGCTCTGGATCTCTTTATCGCTAACTGCCGACGAGACATCAACCGTCTCGACTTCACCGCACCTTGTCCCCATTCCAACCTCACTCCTTCCGAACGCTCTGCTCTCCACTCCCTCCGCACTAATCCTAACCTTATTATTAAACTCGCCGATAAGGGGGGTGCTGTTGTAGTCTGGTGTACTGACCTCTACCTTGCCGAGGCACACCGACAACTCGCGGATACCTCCTCTTATTTACCCCTTGATCGTGACCCCACTAGGCCATTGTCTCCCACACCATCACCGACTTTATCCGCTCAGGGGATCTCCCATCCACTGCTACCAACCTTATAGTTCCCACACCCCGCACTTCCCGTTTCTACCTCCTACCCAAGATCCACAAACCTGCCTGTCCTGGCCGACCTATTGTCTCAGCTTGCTCCTGCCCCACCGAACTCATTTCTGCATACCTCAACACTGTTTTATCACCCCTTGTTCAATCCCTTCCGACCTATGTTCATGACACTTCTCACGCTCTTAAACTTTTCGATGATTTTAAGTTCCCTGGCCCTCACCGCTTTATTTTCACCATGGATGTCCAGTCCTTATATACTTCCATCCCCCATCAGGAAGGTCTCAAAGCTCTACGCTTCTTTTTGGATTCCAGACCTAATCAGTTCCCCTCTACCACCACTCTGCTCCGTCTAGCGGAATTAGTCCTTACTCTTAATAATTTCTCCTTTGGCTCCTCCCACTTCCTCCAAACTAAAGGTGTAGCTATGGGCACCCGTATGGGTCCTAGCTATGCCTGCCTTTTTGTTGGGTTTGTGGAACAATCTATGTTCCGTGCCTATTCTGGTATCTGTCCCCCACTTTTCCTTCGCTACATCGACGACTGCATTGGCGCTGCTTCCTGCACGCATGCAGAACTCGTTGACTTTATTAACTTTGCCTCCAACTTTCACCCTGCCCTCAAGTTTACCTGGTCCATTTCCGACACCTCCCTCCCCTTTCTAGATCTTTCTGTCTCTGTCTCTGGAGACAGTTTATCCACTGATGTCTACTATAAGCCTGCTGACTCTCACAGCTATCTGGACTATTCCTCTTCTCACCCTGTCTCTTGCAAAAACGCCATCCCCTTCTCGCAATTCCTCCGTCTCTGCCGCATCTGCTCTCAGGATGAGGCTTTTCATTCTAGGACGAGGGAGATGTCTTCATTTTTTAAAGAAAGGGGCTTCCCTTCCTCCACTATCAACTCTGCTCTTAAACGCATCTCCCCCATTTCACGTACATCTGCTCTCACTCCATCCTCCCGCCACCCCACTAGGAATAGGGTTCCCCTGGTCCTCACCTACCACCCCACCAGCCTCCGGGTCCAACATATTATTCTCCGTAACTTCCGCCACCTCCGACGGGATCCCACCACTAAGCACATCTTTCCCTCCCCCCCTCTGCTTTCCACAGAGATCGCTCCCTACGTGACTCCCTTGTCCATTCGCTCCCCACCCCCCCATCCCTCCCCACTGATCTCCCTCCTGGCACTTATCCGTGTAAGCAGAACAAGTGCTACACATGCCCTTACACTTCCTCCCTTACCACCATTCAGGGCCCCAAACGGTCCTTCCAGGTGAGACAACACTTCACCTGTGAGTCGACTGGGGTGATATACTGCGTCCGGTGCTCCCGATGTGGCCTTTTATATATTGGCGAGACCCGACGCAGACTGGGAGACCGCTTTGCTGAACATCTACGCTCTGTCCGCCAGAGAAAGCAGGATCTCCCAGTGGCCACACATTTTAATTCCACATCCCATTCCCATTCTGACATGTCTATCCACGGCCTCCTCTACTGTAAAGATGAAACCACACTCAGGTTGGAGGAACAACACCTTATATTCCATCTGGGTAACCTCCAACCTGATGGCATGAACATCGACTTCTCTAACTTCTGCTAATGCCCCACCTCCCCCTCGTACCCCATCCGTTATTTATTTTTATACACACATTCTTTCTCTCACTCTCCTTTTTCTCCCTCTGTCCCTCTGACTATACCCCTTGCCCATCCTCTGGTTTCCCGCCTCCCTTGTCTTTCTCCCTGGGCCCCCTGTCCCATGATCCTCTCATATCCCCTATGCCAATCACCTGTCCAGCTCTTGGCTCCATCCCTCCCCCTCCTGTCTTCTCCTATCATTTTGGATCTCCCCCTCCCCCTCCCACTTTCAAATCTCTTACTAATTCTTCCTTCAGTTAGTCCTGACGAAGGGTCTCGGCCTGAAACGTCGACTGTACCTCTTCCTAGAGATGCTGCCTGGCCTGCTGTGTTCACCAGCAACTTTGATGTGTGTTGCTTGAATTTCCAGCATCTGCAGAATTCCTGTTGTTCGGGTGTGAACAAATGGTTTCATACAGTTACAGGTATAGATTTTTTAAAAATTTAAAAAACACAGGATAAGATGTTAATATCCCTTCATGAGCACTTGCTCGAGACTGTCTTGATGTTGGAAGTGGCACAGGGTTAACATGCAGGGGTTTTCAAGTGGACACCCTCCTTCCTCGATGTTCCATCGATCAGCCCACTACATCTCTGGAGGGCTCAACAATGACGTCTGGCGTCCCAGAATAACCCCCCACCTCCCCACCATTGTGTCTTCCCACTCTCTTGAAGCTACCTTGGAGCACAGGAGAGGCTTTTCACCTGATCCAAAGCTATTGGCTGCTTCTTCCACCACCCCTGATGTGGCTCTGATGGTTTTCTATAGAGTCTGACCATGGATCCCTAGCTCCTTCAGCAAATTGATGGTGGATGTGGCTATAAATCCCCTACAACCCACTTCCATAGGTCCCGTCACTGAGCTTCAGCTGCTAGATCTGCAGAGCATAGCCTCTTGCGCTCATGTACTTCAGCCACTGAACCCTTCCACGGGACTGTGAGTTCCATGATGTAGATGACCTGTAATGAATTGGACCAGAGAACCAACTCTGGCCTGAGGTTGGTGGTAGCAATTTCTGGTGGAAAGGTGAGTTGTTTATTGACATCAACCAGCATTTTCCAGTCATGGGCCACGTTCATCTGTCCTGTTTCTGGCTTAGGAGGGAGATTATTTGGTCTTTTTACTCCCCCGCAGACGAATGCTGCTGGTGTCAGAGCATTAGTCGTTCTAGGGGACAAGGAGTTGGTTGCTATCCTCTTGGTCTCGATTGCAACTGCCAGACTCTTCAAGACCTGGTTGTGACACCACGTGTATCTGTCCTGTGTGAGGCTGGTTTTGCAGCTAGCTAGAATATGCTTGAGGGTTGTCGGAACAAGACACAGAGCACAAATTAGGTCCTCACTGCACTACTGGTGGAGGTTTATTTGTGAGGGAAGCATATCATATGTAGCTCTGATGAGAAAGCCAAGTCTGTTTGCTTCCACCTCCCATATGTCTTCCAGCTGACTTTCCTCCTCTCAGTGCTTTCCCACCGCATCCATTGTCCCTGCTTAGCCAGGGAGACAGCCTTTGCATTTCTGTCTGACTCTTCCTGTTGCCGCACTTCCTCGACGGCCATCTTCCTTCGCGCTGGAATTGTGACCTTGTGCTAG
Source organism: Mobula birostris (assembly GCF_030028105.1). Classification (NCBI taxonomy): domain Eukaryota; kingdom Metazoa; phylum Chordata; class Chondrichthyes; order Myliobatiformes; family Myliobatidae; genus Mobula; species Mobula birostris. The sequence continues at coordinate 23,658,609 of NC_092389.1, forward strand.
GTGGGCCCACTTGCTGCTCTGTCAGAATTGCCCCACAATGTCTCCATGCCTAAGGGCTGCTGTTACTTGCTGCACCGCATCAGCTGGGGTCTATTTCTGCCCAGTTGATAAGGCCAGTGCGATGTTATTGATGGTCTTGTCATGAGAGTCTTTGAGTGTCATCTGTAGACACACCTTTGAACACTTGAATTCCTCTGTAAGGCCAGTGAAAGGTAGTTCAGTCTTTACCATAGAGACTGATGTTACTGAAACACCTTGGGACACTGAGCCACCTCTTTAACAAATAATGTGATGGTTCATTCGAGCTTCTTCACGGTTGTTAGTGGAACCTCATTGACAGTGAGTGGCCACATCACCCAGGGTAGGAGTCCAAATTGTCAGCACCAGAGCCTCAGTCTTCCAGGCAGCATGGTCTTGTCAATATTGTCCAGGCCACTGGCCATGTGTTGCTTTAGTTACTGAACCCGCTCTTTGTCCATGAGGCTGGTGTTGTACCACCTACGCAGGCTTTTGACAGGCTGTTCAGACACTGTTAGAATTGGGTCATCATCCTTGACTACGGAGATGCCTTGTGACTTGCTGGTTTGATTTTCATTCTTGATGTTTTCCTGCAGCTTTCCAAATAGTTGCTTAGTGCATGCTGCATTAGTGGTCAGTGTTGTTATATCTTCCATGTATGCCCTAATAGGGGGAAGATGAAGTTGAGCATTTGTTCTCTCCCTGCTTACCACCCATCTTGAAGCCCTGATAATGACCTCCATGGTCATTGTGAATGCCAGGGGTTATATAGTGCAACCTGCTATAATGCCTACTTCCAGTCTCTACCACGATGTGGTAAAATCTGCTGTTGTGAAGCACAGTTGTAGGTCTTGAAAGCACAACTTCACCAGCGTTGTGATGGGCTCTGGTATCTGGAAGTAGTCAAATGCTTCCTAGGGGAGTGCATGGGGAATTGAGCTAAATACATTGGTGAGGTCCAGGATGTTCACATAGAGATTTTTTTTTGTCCTTCCTAACTGCTTGGATCTGGTGCCATATCATGCTTGTGTGTTCCAAACACCAGGGGAGCCCTGGAATTCCTGCTTCCTGTACAGATGTATCAATGTACTTGTTTCTCTCCAGGTAGCTGGCCAGCCTCTGTGCTATTACAGCGAAGAAGTTTTCCCTTTGACTTTCAGAAGGCAGATTGGTTGAAACTGACAGGTGTTTTCTGCATCCTTTACTTTTGGAATCAGGACAGCGCCAGTCCTTCACCACGCTTTGGGTATTATTCGCCTCTGCCACACTACCCTCGTGAGCCTCCAGAGAAGCCACAAGAGGTCTGGTGCGTTCTTAGAAAGCCTATATGGCACTGTATTAGGCCCAGGAGCTGATGCCGCTCTTGCCTGTTAGACTGCCTTCTCCACTTCATTCCATTTTGGAGGATCAGAATCCAGGTGGTAGGTGGGAGGGCTGAATTGGCAGGATGTAAGATGGAATGATCACATGTTCCTGCCTTTTCAAGTCATTGTAAATCTTTTCCAGGTTCTCTACCTTTTCCTGTTTTGATGTTTTCAAAGTTCCAATTTTCCAGGTTGAAAAGACCTTTAATGAACTTGAAAGGATCTTTGTAGAACCGTGTACTTGTTTGTTCTTCTTTCTGCACATTGATTCCTTAGATTCTCAACCCTTTGCTACTTTGTTAGCTGGCTCTTGATGTTCGCTTGAAGTTGGTTGAGACCTTCTCTGTCACTGTCTTGGGCTTTCTTCCACTGTTTCCACAGCTGAATCCTTTCTTGAACCAGCTGCTCAATCTCCTGCTGCCTCCTGGACTTTACTGGTGGTGATAATGTCTTTCTACTCTTCCTTGCGCTGACCCGAAAGCGCTCTTCTCCGTAGCAGAAATTGAAAGTTTTAAGTAGCAAAACCAACTTTAAATATTCAAACACCTTTGTTGAGACAAGGTAGTTCACATTAATATTCTGAGAGCTTTGGAGGACATAACTAAGATTCTCAAAATATCCTCTTTTACCACAGTACGGTGAGTGGCTCACCGGATATACAAACACTCTAAGTTTCAATTGGCAGAACAAACATGAATGTTGCTATGCTTGTTGTGTTTAGTGGTAAACTAATCTATCTGCAAACTTCCTTTAACTCTTTCTGGATCCCCCTTATTTGTGCCAGACTGATATAAAGTATCTTCGCACTCCAAATATTGAATCTCTAGTTCTACTGCCTATAATTTCATCTATTCAGGTTCAAGTTCAGTTTATTGTCATTCAACCATGTACATGTATACCACCAAATGAAACAATGTTGCTCCGGATTGAAGTTTACATCACAGTGCATATAACTCACACACACAGCACAAAGTAATACTACCACCAATAAATTAATAAATAGTAAGGTGTATTTACAACACAAGTTAAAAAGTAAACAGTATAACACTACTGCTGCTTCATATGCTCACTTTACACCGCACGCTGTCGGAGCAGTGCTGCCAGGATAATCAAGGACACGACCCACCCAGCCAACACACTTTTCGTCCCTCTTCCCCCCAGGAGGAGGCTCAGGAGCTTGAAGACTCGTACGGCCAGATTTGGGAACAGCTTCTTTCCAACTGTGATAAGACTGCTGAACGGATCCTGACCCGGATCTGAGCCGTACCCTCCAAATATCCGGACCTGCCTCTCGGTTTTTTTTGTACTACCTTACTTTCCATTTTCTATTTTCTATTTATGATTTATAATTTAAATTTTTAATATTTATTATTGATTTGTAATCCAGGGAGCGGGAAGCGCAGAATCAAATATCGCTGTGATGATTGTACATTCTAGTATCAATTGTTTGGCGACAATAAAGTATAAGGTATAAAGTATATGTGATGAAACTTGGGTGGCAGCAGGGAATTCAGTAGTCTCAGGGGAAGAAGCTGTTTTCCCATCCTAACAGTTCTTGTCTTAACACTATGGTTTTCCATCCCTGATGGTAGGGGTCAAAGAGATTGTTGGATGGATGAAAGGAGTCATTGACAATGTTGAGGGCCCCGTGGACCCAAAATCTCTGTTGGGTAGAAGAGAGACCTTGATAATCCTCTCAGCAGTCCTCGCAGTCCTTTGTATTATCGTCAGTGTTTAAAGAGTATCTTTTAAATGAGGTCCTACTGTGAGCTGGTAGCCTGTTCCCTTCACGGAAAATAATGATTGCTTATAAATGCATTTATTTTAAAATTTTAAAATCAATTATTGCTTGTAAGTTACATTTAGGAGTAATCTGAAGGGTGGTTCTTGCTTATGTTAATTGTTACTATATGCACTCTGATTATGACTACCATTTCTATTTGGCATGACGTTCTGATTTTCAAGACTGGCTTATCAATCAATAACATGTCCTGCGCTGGCAACACCATGAAATGTATTTCCATCAAATAAGATATATTATTTATAGCTTTATAAATATGAGGTCAAAAGGTTTAATGCACAATTTCAGTGATAGTAATGGAATTAAGGTAACTGGAACCTGAATAATTAGCTTTTCTCATGATTGGCTCTCAGAATGCTTGATTTCAACAGGTTTTCTCACTGACTGGTGGCCATTCCTTTTTCTGACAAGCAATCAAGACTTTTGAGCTCTAACTTTTGAATAAAGTAACTCACAAATAAGTCAATGTTAGCTAATCAAATAGTACTTAACCATTGCTTAGGAAATTGTCAACCATCATTCTACTGGTAAGACTAACCTAATCACTATTGTAAGAGAAGGGTAAAGTGGTAGTTGAAGGAGTGTGTGGGGGGGAGGGTTGTTACTGCAAAAGTCTGCTACAGATATTGTTGGTTCCCACGGCTTCCTTTTATGCTATTTATACTCTTGACATCTTAGAAATCCATGGATTTCAATTAAGCTTGGATTTATTTGAGCGATTGCACCAGGGAAAGAAATATTCAGCCACCTCAGGAATTCATCATGGATACAGATTTCAGAACAAATTTCAAGTTCTTTTCTGTTCCTTGCTATATGCCACCACAGCCTCCAATTCCCACTTTGTACAAGCCCACAGATAGAGTCATTGAGTTATAAAGCTCGGAAATCTACTTTTTGATCTATGTTAACCATTAGGCGCCCAATCCACTTTTTCTACGTTTCCTCTGACATCCCCATTAACTCTCTCCACACTTCCCTTTGTAAACAAATACCCTCCATCCGGCCAGAACCTCCTGCTATATGCCTAAAGCAGGGCCAATTAACCTACCTTTTGGCATGTAAGAGAAGAAGAAACACCCAGGGGAAACCATATGATTACATTTGTTATTTCAGTCACAGCTTTGGAACTTTTCATTCCCATGGTGACCCAAATATTCTGTCTGGCATTCAGCTCCCCTTATCACCTCTCCCTAGGACTAACAAAATGGTCGATGGATAGTCAGCAGTCCCAGAGCTACCATTTGGCCAAGTGTCGCACCATGCTTAGCCATAACTGCAGTGCTCCTGTGTTCAACCCTAGTAGCCATTTCATTATGGAAATGTTGAGCTTACCCATACCCACCCATAAAGCCATCACTCATAACGATATTCATTAATTGCAGCAGATTGTCACAAATCTATGTGAAGGAAACTCACTAAAAAAACCATAAGATTCTCATCAAGGAAACCTCCGGAGTCCCTGATGACTTCATCTGCAAGAAGTGCATGCAGCTGCAGCTTCTGACACTCCACGTTAGGGAGTTGGAACTGGAACTGGATGAACCGCAGATCATTCAGGAAGCTGCTGGGGTGACAGACAGGACATATAGAGAGGTAGTTGCACCAAAGGTGCAGGACATGGGAGACTGTGTGACAGGAAGGGGAAAGGGGTTAAACTGCCAGCGCAGAATACCCCTGTGGCCATCCCCCTCAATAACAGGTATATCACTTTGGATACCGTTGTGAGGTGCGGAAAATGACCTAGCAGAGGCAACTCACAGCAGTCAGGTCACTGACTGTACCTCAGAAGGGAAGGGGGAGAAGGGGTGAGCTATGGTGAAAGTAGATCTGTATGGTGATAGGGGATTTATCAGTTAGGAAAACAGAACGGAGACTCTGTGGACGAGACCGAGATTCCCAAACAGGGTCTGGAACACTCACCATGCTTAAGTGAGAGGGTGAGCAACCAGAAGTCATGGTCCATATGGGTACCAATGACAAGGTTCGGCAAAGTGAGTTCATGGAGTTAGGTGCTAAGTTAAAGGACAGGATCTCCAGGGTTTTGTACTCAGGAGTGCTACCTGTGCCATGTACTAGTTTGGCCAGAAATAGGAAAATCATGTCTTTTAGCACATAGCTAAGGAATTGGTGTAGGATGGAGGGCATCAGATGTTTGGATCATTGGGCATCTTCCAGGGAAGGGGCGACCTGTAGAGGAGAGATGGTTTGCACCTAAACTGGAGGGGGACTGATGTCCTCGCGGGAAGGTTTGCTGGTACTGCAGGGTTGGGGAGGGCAGGGGGTTTAAACTAGAGCTGCAGGAAGATGGGAACCAGAGTGCCAGAAGAGATAGTGGAGTGGCTGTGGAGACAAGTGTTGTTAAGACCTACCTCAAACAAAGTCAGGAATCAAAAGGTTGAGCATGGTGGCACTAATGTTCTGAGTTACCTATATTTCAATGCAAGGAATTTCATAGGAAAGGCTCGGGATATGGATCAATGCATGGAATTATGATATTGTAGCCATTACTGGAACTTGGCTGCAGGAGGGTCAGAACTGACAGCTCAATATTCCGGGGTTTTGTTGTTTTATATATGACAGAGTGGGAGGGATTAAAGTGGTTGGGGTGGCATTATTCGTCAGGGAAAATGTCACAGCAGTGCTCAGTCAGGACAGACTGGACAACTTGTCAAATGAGGCTTTGTGGATGGAACTGAGGAATAAGAAAGGTATGTCCACATTAATGGGGCTATATTATAGACCACCCAACAGTCCACAGGATTTAGAGGAACACATTTGTATAGAGATCGCAAACTGTTGCAAGAAACTTAAGGTTGACGTAGTAGACAATTTTAACTTTCCAAACATTTACTGGGACTCCCATACTGTAAAAGGACTAAATGGGATAGAGTTGGTCAAATGTGTTCAGGAAAGTTTCCTTAATTAGTACATGGAAGTTCTAATGAGAAAATGCGTGATACTTGATCTGCTATGAGGGAACGAGACAGTGTAAGTGACAAGGGGAACACTCTGCATCTAGTGATCATAATGCCATTAGTTTCAAGGTAGTTATGAAAAAGGCTAGGCCTGGTCCTTGGGTTGAGATTCTAAATTGGACAAAGGCCAATTTTATGGTATCAGAAAGGAACTGGCAAGTGTGGATTGGCACAGATCATTTTCTGTCAAAAGGTCTGCTTGGTAAGTGGGAGAACTGTAAAAGTGAAATTTTGAGAGTACAGTGTTTATATGTACCTGTCAGAATAAAAGGCAAGGATAACAGGTTTATGGAACCTTGGTTTTCAAGAGATATTGAGGTCCTGGTTAAGAAAAAAAAGAGGTGCAGATGTACATAGCAGATATAGGTAGGCAGGAACAAATGAGATACTTGAGGAGTATAAGAAATGCCAGAGAACACAAGAAAGAAATCAGGAAGACTAAAAGAAGGCATGAGGTTGCTCTTGCAGACAAGATAAAGGAAAATCCTAAGGGCTTCGACCCTATAATGGACCCTATACAGATTACAGAGGAGGAGGTGTTTGCTGTATTAAGGCAAATTAGGCTCAACAAATCCCCAAGGCCTGACAAGATGTTCCCTTGGACCCTGTGGAAGGCAAGTGCAGAAATTGCAGGGGCCCTAGCAGAGATGATAATATGATTCTAAAGCAACAGGTGAGGTACCAGAGGACTGCAGGATAGCTGATGTTGTTCTGCTGTTTAACAAAGGCTCTATGAATAAACTGGGGAGCCAGTGAGCCTGACGTCAATAGTGGGAAAGATATTGGGAAGTATTCTAAGGGACCGGCTATATGAATATTTGGACAGACAATGATTGCTTAGGCATAGTCAGCACGGCTTTGTGCATGGTAGGTTGTGTCCAACCAATCTTATCGAAGGTTCTTTGAGTAAGTTATCAGGAAAGCTGATGAAGGCAAAGCAGTAGATGTTGTCTACACTGACGTAAGCAAGGCACTTGACAAGGTCCCGCATGGGAGGTTGGTCAAAAAGGTTTAATCGCTCGGCATTCAGGGTGAGGTAGTAAATTAGATTTGACGGCTTTGCAGGAGAAGCCAGAGAGTGGTAGTAAATGATTGCCTCTCTGACTGGAGGCCTGTGACTAGTGGTGTGCCACAGAGATTGATGCTGGATCCATTGTTGTTTGTCATCTACAGTATATTAGCTGTCTGGTGGTAGCACAAGTTTGAGAGTGTAATATCGGGAGGTATCTATGTTGCATCTTGCAGAAAGAGCATACTACTGAGTTGGGGGCTGGTACTTGTAGAGTTGCAGAGGATTTCTTGTTGGTTTTCTGACCAATAACCATCACACCAAGATCAGGGCCCTGGTGAGACCACACCTGGAGTATTGTGTGCAGTTTTGGTCTCCAGCGTTAAGGAAGGACATCCTGGCTGTGGAGGAGGTGCAGCGTAAGTTCACTAGGTTAATTCCTGGGATGTCCAGACTGTCTTACGCAGAGAGGTTAGAGAGACTGGGCTTGTACACGCTGGAATTAAGGAGATTGAGGGGAGATCTGATTGAGACATATAAGATTATTAAGGGATTGGACAAGATAGAGGCAGGAAATATGTTCCAGATGCTGGGAGAGTCCAGTACCAGAGGGCATGGTTTAAGAATAAGGGGTAGGTCATTTAGGACAGAGTTGAGGAGCAACAACTTCTCCCAGAGAGTTGTGGAGGTGTGGAACGTGCTGCCTCAGAATGCAGTGGAGGCCAATTCTCTGGATGCTTTCAAGAAGGAGATGGTTAGGTATCTTATGGATAGGGGAATCAAGGGTTATGGGGACAAGGCAGGAACCGGATATTGATAGTAGATGATCAGCCATGATCTCAGAATGGCGGTGCAGGCTCGAAGGGCCGAATGGTCTACTTCTGCACCTATTGTCTATTGTCTATTATCATCACTAAAATACATTATAACCAGCACTTGGACGTTGTGGGATTATGCTGTGTACACTTTTGACATCAGCCCGATGGTGTAATGGCATCCACATCAGTCTTTGAGGCAAGTGGTCCTGGCTTTGAAGCTGGCTAGCTTTTTGCACGTATTCTATCCGTGTTGGTTGAGCATCGAGTGAGCAACTCGGCCTCATAAAAAACAGACAAAAATGTTAAAGGTGTGGAAAGGAACAGCAACAACACAACTTATGACATCACCAAAATAATTTTGAGCTCAAGCTATTCCTTTTGCTTTAAGGCACTTCAGTCATTCTGGGACAATGTAAGACAAGGTGAAATTGTGATTTGTTCTTTTTTAATTCCTTCTTTACTTCCAACAAGTACTCAACTAAAGCCATTGGAGAGGCAGCATTTGGAATATTGTGTTCAACTATGGTCTCCCTGCTATATAAAAGATGTTAATATGGTGGGAAGGATGCGAAGGAGATTTACATGGATGTTGCTGGCACTCAGGGTACTGAACAATGAAGAGAATTCGAGCAGGTTAAGCACTTTTCATTGGAGTGCAGGAGAATGAGGGGTAAAAGGTGTCAAAAAATGAGGAGCACAGACAGGATCAATGTGCAGAGTCCTTTTTTTAAGGGTTTGGGGATCAAAAACTAGAGGGATAAGTTTAAGGTGAAAGGGGAGAGATTTAATAGGAACCTCAGGAACAACTTTTTCATCCAAAGAACAGGCAGTATGAGCTGTCAGAGGAATTGGCTGAAGTAGGGTACATTAACATTTAAAAGGCATTTGGACAGGTACATGGACAGGAAAGGTTTAGAACAACATGGGTCAAACATGTACAAGTAGAATTAGTTTAGATGGTAATCTTGGTTGATATGGACCTGTTAGGCTAAAGGGTCAAAGCAATATGATTATGACTCTAAAATAGGTTACAGATTTACAAGAACTCAGAAACTGCAAGGGCTGGAAATTCCTGGTGATTTTACTTCTGCTTGTGCCTTACTTAACTGACTCAGACTCCTGACTCTTACGTTGCTAGCCAGTAAAATGATTAAGAAAGTGTAAGCAAAATAAATTTGCAAGCTAATCTTTACCATGTCTTCACCATTCCTTTTCACCTTCTCCTCTCTGAGGCAGAATGTTCTGCCCTCAACAAGGGCCTTACCTTTGTCCTCCTTCAGCTGCACCTCAGAGGGTTCACCATGATGCCGAGCTCCTCTTCTGTTGCTTCTGTCTCCAAGCCCTTGTTCTTTGGCAAGAATTCCACACCCCACACTGATAACCCTTTCTCCCATCTTCAACCGTCCTCCTCTTCTTGGACACTCTTCTATGGTTCTCTGCCTGCTGTGCGTCTTTTCATCTCGCATTGCAACCGTTTCAACTTTTGCACTCCTCTCTCCTCCTTGAACCTTATCCCTCCTCGAACACACTGCCTTCCACTGTCTCCGCACCAATCCCAACCTTACCATTGAACCCGCAGACAAAGGGGTGCTGTTGCAGTGTTGTGGACTGACCTCTACCTGTTTGAGAACCCCACTCAGGACTATCAAAAAACTGTCTCGGACATATCACAGACCTCATTAACTCTAGAGAACTCACAGCCACTACCACGAAAGTCATAGTACCCAAGATCCACAGACCTGACTGTTTGGGTACCCTAATGTCTCTGTCTGCTCCTGCCCTACTGAACTTGTATCTCGACTCTTATTTTATCCCCCTTGGTTCAGTCCCTTCCCAGCTACATCCACCACGCTTTCAAAGGTTCAACGGTATATTTAACGTCAGAGAAATGTATACAATATACATCCTGAAATTCTTTTTCTTTGCAACCATCCACAATAACAGAGGAGTGCCCCAAAGAATGAACAACAGATTAATGTTAGAATCCCAAAGTACCCCTTCTCAGCTCCACTCCTTCCCGCGTGTAAGCAGCAGCAAAGCAACAATCCCCCCTCCCCCCACCGGCTAAAAAAGCATTGGCACCCGCCACCGAGCAGTCAAGCGTGAGAAAAGCAATCGCAAAGACACAGACATGCAGTTACCCCAAAGATTTGTGTTTCACCTGGTATATGGCATACCACAGGCTGTGTGTGTGTGTGTGTGTGTGTCTCTCTCTCTCTCTCTCTCTCTCCACACCCCCCCCCCCCCCCCCCACCGATAAGGGAGAAGGAGGTGTCTCCGTTTTCCCAGCGAGCGGGGAGACATAACAAACAACTCGCTGGTTTACGATGTTGAAAGTCTGTTACATCGCTTTTTTCTGAGATCTGTGCCTGAAGCTCTCAAAGATCCCGGGTCTCCAGGCACACAGCCATAGATATTTTGACTCCTCTAACAACACACGGGTCTCCTGCCGTAACACGGACGCTTGATCCGCCCGTCTCTAGAGCTCCGAGATCCTAGGCTTCCAAATCTGAGCCAGACTCTCAGGCCAAGCCCTTGGCATGCCGAACAACGGCCAGTTATGGAACCCCGAAAGCGGGTCCCATTCCTGCAAAGAACCATAGTCAGCGTGTAACTCCAGGTCAGTCTTCAAAAGAACCCTGAAAGGGAAAAATAAAGATATTAAAGATGGAAATAAAATTGTTTCCAAAGATGCAAGCAAAGGAGTCACCATTTAGCGCCATCATTATTCCGCTCCGCCTCCAGAAATTCTCATGCTCTTGACCTCCTCAGTAGTTTTCAATTCCCTGGCGCTGACCGCTTCATTTTCACCATGAATGTCCAGTCCCTATGCACTCTTATCCCCTATCAAGAAGCCCTGAACGCCCTCCACTTCTTTCTCAATAAAAGAACTAACCAGCTCCCCTCCACCACATCCCTCCTCTATCTTGGATTCACCCTCAGCAATCTTTTCCTTCAGCTCATCCCACTTTTTGCAGACTCGAATGGTAGCCATGGGCCCAGCAATGCCTAACCTTTTGTTGGCTACGTGTTCCAAGGTTTCGCCAGTAATGCTTTCCAACTCTTCCTCCACCACATGGCTGACTGCATTGGTGCTGCTTCATGCACCCATGCTGAGCTCGCCAATTTCATCAACTTTGCCTCTAACTTCCACCCTTCCCTTAAATTCACTTGGTCTATTTCTGACGCCTCCTTCCCCTTTCTTGATCTCTCTGCTTCCAATCTGGAGACGAACTGTCAACCAACATCTTTTACAAACCTACTAATTCCCACTGTTATCTTGACTATACTTCTTCACACCCTGTCTCCTGTAAAAACTGCTATTCCTTTTTCTCAATTCCTCTGTCTCCACCGCATCTGTTGAAAGGATGTGGCTTTCCTTTCCAGTATATCAGAGATGCTCTCCTTCGTCAAAGAACAGGGTTTCTCTTCTTCCACTATAAATGCTGCTGTCACCTGCATCTCCTCTATTTCCCATTCATCCGCGTTCACACCACCTTCCCGTTGCCTTAATCTTGTCCTTACCTACCACCCCATCAATCTCTGCATCCAACACATTATCCTTTGCAACTTCCACCATCTCCAAAGTGATCCTATCACCAAACATATCTTTGCCTCTCCCCTCTCTCTGCTTTCTGCAGGGATCACTCCCTCCATGATTCCCTTGTCCATTTGTCCCTCTCCACTATCTCCCTCCCGGTACTTAGCCCTGCAAGCAGCCAAAATGCTACACCTGCCCATTCACCTCCTCCCTCATCACCATTCAGGGCCCCAAACAGTCCTTCCAGGTGAGGTCACACTTCACCTGCAAATCTGCTGGGGTCGTTTATTGTATCTGGTGCTCCCGATACTGCCTCCTCTACATTAGTGAGACCCATCGTAAATTGAGGGACTGTATCATTGAGCACCTCTGCTCCATCCGCCAAAGTGGAACTTCCTAGTGACCAAACAGTTCAATTATGATTCCCATTTCCATTCCAACATGTCAGTCCAAGGCCTCCTCGGGGTGGAGGAGCAACACCTTATATCCTGTCTGGATAACCTCCGACCTGATAGCATGAATATTGAATTCTCCTTCCGGTAACCCACATCCTCCCCTCTTCTTCTATTCCTCACGCTGGCCTCTTACCTCTTCTCACTCACCTATCACCTCCTATCAGTGTCCCTCCTCCTTCTCTTTGTCCGATATCCACTCTCCTCTCCTGTCAGAATCCTTCGGCTCCAGCCCTTTATCTTTCCTACCCATCTTTCCTACCTACTTCACCTATCTCCTGTTGCTATCCTCCTTCTCCTCCCCCACCTTTTTACTCTGGCATTTTCCCCCTTCACTTCCAGTCCTGATGAATGTTCTCGGTCCAAAACATCGACTGCTTATTCATTTCAATAGATGCTGCCTGACCTGTTGAGTTCCTCCATCATTTTGTGTGTGTTGCTTTGGATATCCAGCATCTGCAGAATTTCTTGTGTTTATGTAATCAAAAGATTTGCTTTCATTCCTATAAATAATCATCCAAGAAATGATAGTGATTACATTCCTACAACAAAATCTGGATCATGATTTATTGCTGGCATACTTAAGAACGACATTAATGTTTGTGGTTATAAAATATATGACTAGTTATTTATTTTAGTTTCACAGTATTACAGTTAAATAAAGCTAATTTCTGACCTATCATTAACTTATATCACTATATTTATTCAAGGCTTTATGTGGCATATAGTTATGATTGAGATTCTGAATATTTAGATGGATTATATTAAATTTAGTGGACTGGATGATTTGAAGCTGCAGCTGATATTTAAGCATTAAAGCTTTAGTTAAGTAACTTTCTTTTCACAAATTTCTTCAAGTCTCACATTTGTTTTGTGGACATTGGTTACTGAAAGAAGACTTTTATTTAACGTGATCCAGAACCCCTTATTTTTGTGGAAAACTTCCTATTTTTTTTTCATTATGTACTGGAGTTTAATATTTGTTGGGCAGAGTGTGTGGTGTGGTTTCTTTATGCAACATGGAATTCCATGATTCTTCCCAAGGCTGGTCTATTCAATTTACCCAGAAAATCGGAAATGGTGACTGTGATTGTCGCATATTTTCTTTCACGTAGAAGGTACAAGTATCAGTAATATATTTTCTGTAAATGTCATTTCTGCCCTCCTCATTTTCTTTTCATTAATAATAGACAAAACCACACATTGAATGTTCTAGGCATTTCAGTCCCCTTTATGATGTGATTGCCGTGGTTTTATGTGGGCTTGAATTCACGTTGGTTTCTCTATCCTGCTTAGCATTCTGCTGAAGTGCTTTTTGATAAGTCACAGCAGCTGGAGAATAATTGGTGGAAAGCATCAAGTTTAAGTGTATCCTTTTACTTCTGCCAGATATGTAGACATTGTTCAGATAGATGACTGGTTGCCCCAAGTAGCTGATGGGACATATTCTTCATGAGCGTCTGTAATAATAATAACTTTATTTATAAAGCACCCTTCATACATTAAAATGCAGGCTTAAAGTTCTTTACATAGACTGTTAAGATAAATCTTTATAGTCATAAAACTTTAAGAAAAAATTAAAAATGTAATTGAACTTACCAGATTATATAAATGTAATAAACATCAACATCAATTCCCTAAGTAAGCCAAATTATAGAAGTAAGTTTTTAGAAGTGTTTTGAAATGTTCTACAGTACTAGCCTGGCATATCTCAGTTGGTGATAATTCCAAATTTTTGATGCATAAGAGCAAAAGGCCACATCACCAGTTCTTATATGTTTGGCTCTTCGCTCATGGATCTAAGATTACGATTAGGGATGTAAGGGGACAGACACGCCAAAATACACTGAGGAGCTAGCTTATTCAGAGCCTTATATACAATTAAGAATTTTTAAAGTCAATTCTAAAGGATACATGCAGCCAGTGTGATGATGCCAAAACCAGTGAAATATGCTCAGAATTTCTTTTTTTGGGGTTAAGATTCTTGCTGCTGTATTTTGAAACAAGCTGCAGCTGATTCATGTCTGTATTTATATCTGTATTCTTAATGATGAAGTTCCAGAAATGATCAAGCTGTTCACCTCTCCCAGGGGTATAACTACACCATATCCGTGTATGTTTTTGGAAATGAAATAGCCATCATCCTCAATCATCACTCTCTGTTATATTGGACGGAGACAGGATCTACGGCCCATTGCGTCTGCGCTGACCATCGACTATCGACTTACAGATATACTAATCCTACTTCAATCCAATTTTTAAAATTCCACCCACATTCCCAATAACTCCCTCATTATCCTATCACTTACTTACCCACTGGGGTCAGGTGTCATTGCCCAGTTAATCTATCAACCTGCACATCCTTGGGATATGGGAAAAATATGGACCATCCGGGTGAAACGCATATGGTTACAGGGAGACCATGCAAACTCGAGACAGGCAGACCCAAGTTCGGCATTTGACTCAGGTCTATGTTGCTGTGAAGCACAGGCTCTTCCAGCTGTGCCACTCTTGCAAATTTCTGCAGTTCCTGGTTCAAAGTAGAGCAGAATCCACAGAGTACAAGTCAAACTCTTGAAATCTCAAGTATCATGTAGCAATCTTCTTGTAAACTTTTCCAAATTATTTAAGTACCAGATGAAACAGGCATAGGTCTTAACATAATGGAAAAAATCTTTAGAGTCATTCATAGTGAATTCTGTAATTGAAATTTATTAAGCTCCATCTCTTTTCCTGAGTGCTGCTTAATGTTAATTAGCAGCAATTTCACAGTCCATACCTTTACATGCAAATCACTGTGCTGAACTCTACTAGACTTATTACACTTAAAATTCATTGAGCCATTTGACTGAAGTAAAACTTTCATCCCATCACTTTAGTCTCAGAGAAAGCCCAAGCCCCAGAGGGAAAGAAGGCAAACTACAGTGTCACCTACTCTTCTCTAAAGTAATTAAAATGGGGAAGAAGCCAATTCTGCTTGAGGCATACTTTAGTACATGTTCCTTACTTACTCTTCAGTCTCATCACCTCCAAGATTTCCATTTAACTAATGAAGTTAGACATCAAAATGGATGACTCCATTCACAAAAGATCAAAAGAGCAATCTATCATGATATTAAAAATGATATTGTGTCTTTTACGGATGTAAGAAATGCCTGTCAACGTTGCTGAAGGTGATCTGCAATTGTAACAATCCCAGTCAGCAGTTATTCTTCATGATGCCGAGGGAGCCATTTCTTTATAAGTTACCAGCTAATGGTTTATAGAAGGACATGTTATGTTTTTAATACTGAAAAACAAAAGCTTTGGTGCTGCTTTGATTTTTATCTAAGGTCTCTACAAAATACAAACTAATACATCCCAATCTTAATGGCTTCTGCTTAAATTTCAATTAAAATCAGAACCACTAACAACGTTGATAAAACAAATAAAAGATTTTAAAACCCAAAAGAATAAACATTTGCTTTCAGATGATTGTGGGCTTGATTATCCTTTCCAGATCAGCAGGTAATTACCTGGGACGTCATTGGATAAGCTGTAATAATCTCGAGATGGAAACTCCTGTTGGAAAAGGCAAGTATGGATATTGACATTGGAGAGCTTTTTATGGTCACTTGTGATGCTTCTTGGCTTTTCCTGATGTGCGCGAGCAACTGAAGTTGTGAGCATCTGTGGGGGGAAAGAATCGTTGACATTTTAGGTTGAAACATTGTAACAGGACTGAAAGTGCAGAGGGACGATAGTTGGTATAAAGAGGAGAGGATGCCTGAGCCAGGGACCAATAGGTGGACATGTAAGGGATAAAGGAAGATCAACAAGTAGAGCTGGGTGGAGAAGGGAGGAGTGGATTTGGAAGACAGATTGGTGACAGGTGGAAAGCAAGAAGAAAGAAACCAGGCAAAAGGAACCGGGAAGGGATGGGGCAATTGTGCCCATGTTCTCCCTTCTCTCCCCCTACAGGGTTACATCTGTCCATTAATTTTACCCCTCCTTTGTCCACCTATCGTTTTGTCTCACACCTCCCCATCTTAACTTCATACTATCTTGTCTCTCCATTTTTAGTCCTGATTCAGAGTCCAGACAAATTCTTCCTTTTTCTCTGCCACCACAGATGCTCCTCCCACTGAGTTCCTCCCTGAAGACGGGTTTCAGCTGAGACCCTTCAAGACTGAAATGGAAGGGGAAAGGTGCCAGAGTAATAAGGCGGGGGGAGGGAAAGGAGGATAGCTAGAAGGTGATAGGTGAAGCCATGTGGGTTGGAAACATAAAGGACTGGAGAAGAAGGAATCTGATAGGAGAGGAGAGTGGGCCATAGTAGAAAGGGAAGGAGGAGGTGATAGGTCAAAAAGCAGAAGTAAGGGGCCAGAGTGGGAAATAGAAGAAGAGGGGAGAGAGGGGGAAACATTTTTTACTGGAAGGAAAAATCAATATTCATGCCATCAGGTTGGAAGCGAATTGTATTTTTCTATTAATCTACTTTATATCCTAACCTCAGTGGCTTTTTTGAGGTAAGCAGATTTGTGATTCTGCAGACTGAGGCACTGGTCAAAATTGCCACAAGGAAGTAAAGCTTGGGACATCAATGCAAAGCACAGGACTTAAGAGGCCATGGCAACAGTTACATGGGCTGAAGGATGAGTGGTTGACCTATTTTACATGTAGGCTGAAGATTTTGAAGTTCTGTTTACCAAAACGAAAAAGTGACTTTCAGGAAAAGAATTCCAATAATCCTTCCCCAGAATGTTCTCCTATTATTTTTTATATTCTATAGATTTCAATTTTGCAACACTTTTTGGAATTCTGTACATTGAGAGTTGTTGAAAAAGACTATAGCTGATGCAAGGCCTGGCTAACTGTCTGTAATATTTTATGAAACACATTTTGCAGATTCCAGACCGAGAATTCATGACAGAGAATTGCTAGGGGGAAACTGAATGCAGTTAGAATTCAGAATTACATACTGTCTGTTGGGAATGTAAACATTTTGAATTTTTCATGCTGTGATGATTTTTGTATCGATTATTATTTATAATGGGAAAGGTAAAATCCAGTCATGTTGAGCAGAGGTTTCAAACTGGGATCTGCACAAGTATTTATGAAATGTACATCCTTTTGTGTCAAACTGAATATATCCCTTAATGTGGTTTCCTCATGAATTCTGAATTCCATAGACCTTGTTTTATGTTCTGGTGCATTTTTGTTTTCTTGCTTATAAATTCTGTTACTGATAGTATGTACCTTCTGAAACAGAATCAGTTTTCTTAGAGGGAATACCAACTTCCTGAAATTAGAGCAGTGAATTCTTGTATCGGTGTCAGTATTGAAGGAGTATTATTCAGGAATAAATTAAATATTCCATGTTGCCAGTAAAAAGTGTATCTCATGGTGATATATACATACTTTGATAATATGTTTACTTAGAACTTTAAACTTACTGAGAGGGTCATGGTGAACCAGACTGATTTAGTCAGATACTTTTTATAAGCCACATATAAGCGAGCTCAAGTAAGTTTGTGGTTCACTGAGGATCAATTCTGAACCTGTTGCTCACTTTCACTAATGGACTTTTTATATTTACAAATTTAAAAGCAGACAGTCTGAATGAATGTCTCCAGTTCCTGGGTGTCAATATCTTGGAACAGCTATCCTAGGCCCAAGATATTGATGCATTTACAAAGAAGGTGTGACGACAGCCATATTTCATTAGGAGTTTGAGGAGATTTGATCGGTCACTAAAGACACTCACAAATTTGTAGAGAGCATTCTAACTGGTTGCATCACTGTCTGGTGTGGAGGGGTCACTGCACAGGATCGGAAAAAGCTGCAGCAAGTTACACACTCAGTTAGCTCTATCATGGGCTCCAGCCTCCCCAACATAGAGGACATCCTCAAAAGGCAATGCCTCAGAAAGTTGGCATCCATCATTAAGGACCCCCATCACCCAGGACATGCCCTCTTCTCATTGCTACCATCAAGAAGGAGGTACAGGAGTGTGAAGAATTTTAGTAACAGTTTCTGCGATCAGATTTCTGAATAGGCAATGAACCCATGTACATTACTTCACTATTTTTTTCCTTCTCTTTGTGTACTACTTATTTCATTCATATTTATTATGTATTGCAATGTACTGCTGCCACAAATAACACATTTCATGGCATATGCCAGTGATATTAAACCTGATTCTGATTCTAAAATTTAACAAGAAATTAAGTCTCACATTAGATTCATAACTCTGAATTACGGATCCAGATTTCAACATATGTTACCCAACATCAAAATCTCTGCCCCATACTGCAAGGTCTCATTTAGCTCAGGAGCAACTTCAGCACAATAAATGTTTGAGGTTTTACTGAACAAACACACAAAAAATTTAAATTCCGAGCATATATTGCAGAAGTGCGTGGTATTAATGAGTGTCACTGAGTTGAGAAAAGAGGACAGCCCAAGGGACAGACTACCTACTCAAAGATCAGGTACCACAGTGGGTCGCACTGCTAGGCAGCCAAAGTCAAGAATGTCAGAAAAGCACTGGAGTCATGCTTACAGTTATTCATGACAACTAGCTGATTATAACCAGGGGTCGTGTCTCTCTTTGGACAACTCCAATAAGCAGTCACTGACACGACAAGATAGATAGATACTTTATTGATCCCAAAGGAAATTACAGAGTTACAGTAGCATCACAAATGCACAGATATACAAATATACAAGCATTAGAAGAGAGGTAAGAAAGAATAAAAGATAAGTTACTTCAAACAATCTAACAGGAGAGGGGCATCACTTCCTCAGCTATAGGTTGACTTATTATGGAGCCTCATGGTCGAGGGTAAGATTGACCTCATATAGCGCTCTTTGGAGCAGCACAGTCGTCTTAGTTTATTGTTAAAAGTATTTCAAAGGTTCAAAGATTCAGAAAAATTTATTGTCATTCTAACCGTACATCAGCTCTGCAGGGCAGAATGAGACAGCATTTCCCAGGAGCAGTGCAATCATAACATAACAAAAGCAACACCTAAATAATAAACATAACAATAAATAGTAAAACACAACAGCCACATGTCAGTTAAAATCAAGTTATAAGTGTCCAGTGCAAGTTAAAAGTGTCCAAAGCAGAGTCAGGTAGAGCAGCTATTTAGCAGTCTGACTGCCTGTGGGAGGAAGCTGTTTAGTAGCCTTGTGGTTTTAGTTTTGATGCTCCTGTAATGTTTGCCTGATGGCAGAAGAACAAACAGTTCATGGAGAGGGTGTGAGGGGTCTTTAATGATGTATCGTGTCTTCTGGAGGCATCGACTCTGAAGGAGGTCTTGGACAGAAGGTAGGGAGACCCCAATAACCTTCTCTGCTCCCCTAACCACCCTCTACAAGGCTTTTTTGTCGACAGCACTGCAGCTGGAGTACCAGGTTGTGATGCAAAAGGTCAGCACACTTTCAACCACGCTGTTCAGCCAAGGTGACATACAGAGAGTGATAAACATTGTCCAGAATTGCCAGGATTTTCGGTAGGGTCCTTTGTTCTACCACAGCCTCCAGTGTGTCCAGTTTGACTCCTACGACAGAGCCAGTCTTTCTAATCAGACTATTGAGCCTGCTAGCATCACCTGTGTTAATGCCATTGCCCCAGCACACTATTGCATAGAAGATAGTACTGGCGACAAGAGACTGGTAGAACATGTGAACGAGAGGCCTGCATACTCCAAAGAACTTCAGTCTCCTCAGAAAGTAAAGGTGACTCTAGTTCTTCTTGTACACAGCCTCTGTGTTGGTGCTCCACACAAGTTTGTCATTCAGTTGCACCCCCAGGTAATTGTAGGTCCTCACCACATCCACGTCCTCACCATCAATAGTAACAGGGAGCAGTGCAGGCTTAGTCTTCCTAAAGTCCATCACCATCTCCTTTGTCTTACTGATGTTGAGCTGCTGATTGTTCAGCTTGCACTATTTGACAAAGTCCTCGATCTGGGCCCTGTATCCATCCTCCCATCTTTCCTTTATACACCCCTTATAATTTCTGCAGATGACATGATTCAGGTTTGTATCTAAAGTCTGAGGTATACAGGGTAAACAAGAAGGGAGCCAATACAGTCCCCTGCTGCTTATACCCATGTCTGACACACAGCTCTGGAGCCCCACAAGCAGTGGTGCGCCAGTCAGGTAGACCATTATCCAGGGCACAATGGAAGTGCCAACCTGCATTGAACGGAGCTTTTTCCCCAGCAATGAGGGCTGCTGTAGGGTATTGAAGGCACTCGAGAAATCAAAAAACATAATCCTCTCAGTGCTTCCTTGTTTATACAAATGGGAGTAGGCTCTGTTCAGCAGATAGATGACAGCATCATTGACTCCAATTTGCTCCTGGTAGATAAGCTGTAGGGGACCGAGGGCTCTCTGACCAGGGGTCAGAGGTGAGCCAGGACCAGCCTCTCTAGGGTCTTTGTGATGAGTGAGCAGCAATCCAAACCTGAGAACAGAAGAAACAGAAGTAGGAGTATGGCTCTTTATGCCTGCTCTGTGGTGTACTGAGATCTTCCACCTCAGTGTAATTTTCCTTCATTCTTACCTGTACCTTGTAATTCCTTTGATATTCAGAAATCGTTTGATCTCTCTTTTGAATGAACACAGCAACTAAACATCCGCATCCCTCCAGAGTCAAGAATTTCAGTGATTCTTCACTATTCAATTGCAGAACTTTCTCCTCATTTTGGACCTAACATCATATAACCCCCTCCTCCACCCCCCGCTATTCTGAGGTTGATCCCTTGCTTTAGACTTCTTAGCCAGGAGAAATAGTATTCCTGCCCTTTGTCTGATGGACCCAATGATAACCTTATAATTTTATTTTAGGCCTGGTCTATTTAACTCAACCTCATTTGGCTAACTTTACATCCCAGAAATCAGTCTGATGAACTGTCACTGCACATCTCCACAGCAAGTTCACTCTTTTTTAGTTAAAGGAGGCCAAAATGAGATTTAATACTCCACGTGTGGCTTCACAAAGGTCGTGTATAATTGCAGTGGTACATCTGTCTTCAAATCATCTTGTAATAAAGACTAACATACCATCTGCCTTGCTAATTACTTGTAGCACATGTTGTCCTTTACTGACATTGTAAAAAGACATGCGGGAACCTTTGAGTGGCCAGTCTTTCACTACTTAAATGATTCTTTACTTTTCTGTTTAATGTACTAAAATGGATTAAATCACATTTTTCCACATTTTATTTTAGGTGCCATGTTCTTGCTTACTCAGCTTCCCACAAGGTCCTTCTGGTAGGATGGTGGCATGCTTGGTCACAGGGCCTCTCCAAGTCCAACCAAATGGTGTAATTGTTCATCATTTACATCTTTCTTATGATTGCAAGACACCACTGGATATTGGGAACACAAAGTACTCCAAGTCTACCTCACGAACGAGCTGTTGGAGAGCAGATGAACTGCGCAGCATGGGCTTATTGTATACCATGCTTTCGCCTGCAACAGCCACCCAGGGAAGGAAGCACAGGAAAAGGTGCCATGAAAGTGGTACACCATCCAACATATGATGCAAATGCCAGAGGCCGTCGGGGAGAGAACAAAGATGTGGTGTGTGTGCTGGAATCTGTGATGGGTTAGGGGCTGGATCTTCCCAGCAGTGTTGTTCTCCAGTGTTCACTCCGGAAGACAAACCGGATTACCTTGTCTGCAACTACTGGAGATGAGAAACTGCTGCATGCTTGTTATTGTAGAAACGTGGTTCCAGGATGACATCCTATGCACCATTAATCTTCAGGCCACATCACTCAGGGACTTGTGCTAATATTATTTTGTGACTATGTGCTGCCGTAACTATTTGTGCTGTGTGTGACTGTATTTACTGTGTTTTGTACCTTGGCCCCAGAAGAACACTATTTCATTTCACTGTATACATGTGTATAGTTGAATAGCAATTAAACTTGAACTTGATTGAGTCTCTATAGTCTCTTTACATCCTATTCCCTACTCGCAATTGCACCAAGCTTTGCATTGCCAACAAGCATGAAAATATGACATTTGCTACCTCAATAGCACCAATCACAACAGTATTCTAGTCAGCCTGAAAAACAACTACTTATTCACTTTTTGCTTTCGGTTTGATAGCTAATTCTCAATCCCAAATCCACGTGTTCTAACCTCATTGACTAACCTCCTCATCTTGGGAACATGAGGGACCACAGATGCTGGTATCTGGAACAAAAAGAATCAACCTGCTATAGGTCAGGCAGCTTCTGCAAAGGGAAATGGATAGTTAATGGTTTAGGTTGAAATCCTTCATCAGATGCTGATTGACTCTCTAAGTTCCTCCAGCAGGTTGTTTTTTTTTTTGCTCCTTACTTTTGGGCCTTATTGGAAATCTCTGATAATCTGAACATACCACCTCCATGAGTTTACCTTCATTTATTTATTGCAATATTATCAAAACATAAGACCATAAGACATAGGAGCAGAGTTAGGCCATATGGCCCATCGAATCTGCTCCACCATTCAATCATGGCTGATTCTGTTTTTCTATCTCTTCCTCAACCCTAGTTTCCATCATCCTCCGTGTAACCTTTGATACCATGTCCAATCAAGAATCTATCAATCTCTGCGTTAAATACACCCAATGACCTGGCCTCCACAGCTGCACGTGGCAACAAGTTCCACAAATTCAACACCTTTTGGCAAAAGAAATTTCTCCGCATCTCTGTTTTAAATGGATACACCTCTATTCTGAGGTTGTGCCCTCCTGTCCTAGACGCCCCCACCATGGGAAACATCCTTTCCACTTTTACTCTGTCTCGGCCTTTCAACATTTGAAAGGTTTCAATGAGATCCCCCCTCATCCTTCTGAATTCCAACGAGTACAGACCCAGAGCCATCAAACGTTTCTTGTATGATAACACTTCCATTCCTGGACTCATCCTTGTGAACCTCCTCTGGACCCTCTCCAATTCCAGCACATCTTTTCTAAGATGAGGGGCCCAAAACTATTCACAATACTCAAAGTGAGGCTTCACCAATGCCTTATAAAGCCTCAGGATCACATCCTTGCTTTTGCATTCTAAACCTCTTGAAATGAATGCTAACATTGCATTTGCCTTCCTCACCACCAACTGGACCTGCAAGTTAACCTTCAGGGTACTCTGCACAAGAGCTCCCAAATCCCTCTACATCACAGATTTCCTCAACACTACCTGCACCTCCACCAAACTTCGCGTCATCTGCAAACTTGGCAACAAAGCCATCTATGCCATCATTTATATACAGCACAAAAAGAAGCCGTTCCAACACCAACCCCTGCAGAACACCACTACTCAACCAGAAAAGGATCCTTTTATTCCCACTCGCTGCCTCCTACCAATCAGCCAATGTTCTAACCATGTTGGTAACTTTCTTACAATACTATGGACTGGTAACTTGGTAAGCACGTGTGGCACCTTGTCAAAGGCCTTCTGTAGGTCCAAATATACAACATCCACTGCATCCCCTTTATCTATCCCACTTGTAAACTCCTTAAAGAATTCCAACAGGTTCATCAGGCAGAATTTTCCTGGATTTACTCCCCATTTAGAAAATAATCCACACATTTATTTCTACGACCGAAGTACATGATCATGCATTTTCCAACATTGGATTTATATTCCTGATTATTTGTTGTGTCTTAAAAGGACTATATATTTATATTATGAACAACTTTTTTTTAAAGCAATAGGAATATTTTTTCTACCCTCATAACTTTCAATGTATTTGCCTAATCAAACAATTCTTCCCTCATTGCTTCATTGTCTCCTTTGTTTAGATTTTTTTTGGTACTGAATGTCTTCAACATGTTCATATTGTGGTTTCTCGTTTGGGAAACTCATAACTTTGCTCTTGTTCCTCCATTGGGCAGGGAATTGTAGGTTTCTTTTATTGTGTATTTAGGTATTTGCAGACCCTCAGCGGCCACTTTACCAGATATATCCTGCATCTAATAAAGTGGCCACTGACTGTATATTTATGGTTTTCTGCTGCTGTAGAAGGTTCAATGTGTTGTGCATTCAGAGATGCTCTTCTGCACACCACTGTTGTAACATTTGGTTAATTGAGTTACTTGTGCCTTTCTATTGTAGGTTTTTGCAAATAAAATAGTGGAGGTGTTTTATGGCACAAACAAGAGAAAATCTGTAGATGCTGAAAATCTGAGCAACAGACACAAAATGCTGGAGGAACTCAGCAGGCCAGACAGCATCTATGAAAGAAGTACAGTCGACATTTTCGCCTGAAACGTCGACTGTACTCTTTTCCTAGACGCTGTCTGGCCTGCTGAGTTCCTCCAGCATTTTGTGTGAGGTGTGTTATGTTTCAGAAAAGCCATAGCAACTCATTTATTGAACACCAAAAAGCTGAACTCAAAATGTGCTAAGAACTCTTTACGTAATTACGTCATCACATCAGACTAGCCTCTTAAAGTGAAACTCCAACTCAATGTCGGTGGTTGTGAATTATGTACATTTCCACCAATTAGATTAGATTAGATTATGAGGACACTCAGTCCTCATTTATTGTCATTTAGTAATGCACGCATTAAAAAATGATACAACGTTCCTCCAGAATGATATCACAAGGAACACAGGACAAACCAAGACTAAAACTGACAAAGCCTCATAATTATAACATGTAGTTACAATAGTGCAAAGCAATACCATAATTTGATAAAGAGCAGACCATGGGCACGGTAAAAAAAAGTCTCAAAGTGCCGATAGCCCCATCACCTCATGCAGACGGTAGAAGGGAGCAACTCTCCCTGCCATGAACCTCCAAGCACCGCAAACTCGCCGATGCAGCACCATTGGAAGCACCCAACCGCAGTGGACTATGAGTCCGTCTGAAAACTTCGAGCCTCCGACCAGCCCCTCGACACCGAGCACCGTGCACAATCCTCTGCCAAACACTTCGACCCTGCCCCGGCCACCGAGCAACAAGCAAAGCCGAGGACTCAGGACCTTCCCCTCCGGAGATTTCGGACCACACAGTAGCAGCAGCAGCAAAGCAGGCATTTCAGACGTTTCATCAGATGTTCCTCTGTGCTCTCATGTCCGTCTCCATCAAATCAGGATTGTGCACGGCACCCTACGTGAAAAATAACAGACATCACCACCGGAGTGGCTGCTGCGAGCTGCGTCGCGTCACCATCTTCTCCTCTCCACAATTATGTTACCCTACACAGCCTCCACCCCCATCAAAATTCAATTCACTAAAACTGGCATTGTGAGCCTGCCTGGTGCTTGGACAAGCTGCCAGCTTGGATCCTAGGCTCCATGGGTGGAAGAACAGCAGGTGCCTTTGGCTCGTCCAGAGGTGCGTTGACACGCTCATGGTCATGTCGTGACAGCAGGGACATGGTAGCGGAAACCTTCAAATCTTAGTGGGCCAGTTTAAGACGATCTACCGAAACACATTCAGGTTTACCCATCTTATCTATGATAAAAGGAAATATCAGATGGGTGCCAAACCAAGGAAACCAGGTGGCCGTCATCGACGCTAGAGGAATGACCCCTGGCCACCTGGTGGTAAAGTCCACCATTGTAAGGAGGTACTTGAAACTGTGCGGGAACAGCGAGGGGGGGGTGGGAGTGGTGGAAGAGGATACCCTGAGACCATTAAGGTCCACATTGACATGATCAAACCATCACTCGGGGACCTCAAAAGGTGCCAAAGGTGCCTGAACGTGACGGTTAAATTTTGACTGCTGGCACACCGCACAGGCTGCCGTCTAATCACACGCACGTCCTTCCAAAGGCCATGCCACACAAACTTTAGTGCAACCAGTTTCTATGAGGCCTTTCAGCCTGAATGTGAAAGACCACGTATGGAGACAAAAACAGTCCGCCTCCAGTTTGTGGGCACAATGGGGCAGGGGTACCAGTTGAGACATCACACAAGAGAAAACCTCAGCTTCCCCGAACTTAACATCAGCCAACTGCAGGCCCGTGACTGCTGTTCTATAAGGACCTCTGGTTCAGTAGCTTGATCGGCTGTCTTGCTGGCATAATCAACCCTTATGTGTAAGGCCTCAATGGTTGGCTGTGAAAGGCAAACAGCCATGGCATTATTTTTCCCCTTGATATTGTTGTATATCTGTTGTGAACTCTGATACGTAGGCTAGGTAGTGTTGCTGCCGTGCAGACCAATAGTCTGACAGATCGGCCATCACGTGTACGAGGGGGTTGGTTATCAATGAACACTGTGAAATGGTCACCTTCTAAAAGAAAATGAAAATGGTGGACAGCCAGATAGAGACCAAGAAGCTTACAGTCAAACGTGCTGTACTTCCTTCTGGGAGAAGGAAACTGCCGGCTGAAGAAGGCGAGTGGCTGCCACATGCCTCCAACCAAGTGTTCATGCACAGAACCCACAGCATGGTCTGAAGCATCAGTAGTAATGGGAATGGGTGTGTTAGGGAGCGAGTTCACTAGTAGGATTGCATTAGAAAGAACTCATTTGGTATCATCAAATGCCCTGGTCGTGTCCACTGACCAGTCAAGCATGCGATTAGGGCTTTTGCCTTTAAGCGCTCTATACAGAGGGAACATAAGTTCACAGCTTGCAGAATGAAGCAGTGTTATAAATCCACCATGCCGAAAAACTCCTGTAGTTTCTTAATAGTGCGGGGCAGTGAGAAATCCATAACAACATCTACTTTTGATGGGAGGGATTCTGCCTGGCATTTAGTAGGGTTAATAATCAACCCATGTTGGCTTAAGCACTTGAAAAGTGTGCAGAGATGAGATACGTATTCAGATTTCGATCCACTGGTGACAAGTATGCCATCCAGGTAAACAAAAAGAAAATTTAAGTCTTTTAACATGGAGCCCATCAGCCGATGGAAAGTCTGTGCTGCATTTTTCAGCCCAAGCAGCTTGTGCGGAAACTCAAAGCGGTCAAATGGGGTTATCACAGCTGTTTTGGGAATGTCTTCTGAGCACACAGGCACCTGATGGTAGCCCTGTAACTAAATAAACTTTGGAAGAAATTGACTTTCTGGCTAAATGTGCTGAAAAGTCTTGGATGTATGGGACCAGGTAGTGATTGGGTTGGTGATCTCGTTAAGATGTGGGTAATCACCACCTGGACGGCAACCACCATCGCACTTAGGGACCATATGGAGGGGCGAAGCCCATGGGCTATTCGACCGGCTTACAATGCCAAGTCTTTCCATGTTCGCAAGCTCAGCACTCGCAGTTGCCAACTTTTCTGGGTCCAGTCTAGACGCGCAGGCATAGACTGCTGGGCCAGTTGTGAAACTGTGGTGCTCGACCACATGCTTTGTGACTGTCATGGAGAACGTGGGCTTGGTGAGGCTTTGGAATTTGCCCAGCAGTCGAATAAACTCACTTGTAGTGGTGCGTGTGCTGTACAGAGTCATTTTGGGGTACCTACTGGGGGAGCAGGGTAACAATCCAAAGTCCTTGATATCTGCAATCCAGCAGTTCTTAAGATTGACCAACAGTCCTTGAGCACACAGGAAATCTTAACCGAGCAGAAATCTAGCCACATTAGCCAGGACGAAGTTCCATGTGTAATGTCGCCCACTGGAGCAGAGTGTCACCTGTCATGTCCTGTAGGTTTGGATCCTGCTGCCATTGGTGACCTCCAGTGAGATTTCATCGCTCTTTGCCTTCTCATCAATAGGCGATGCTGGCAGCACATTCACTTGTGCACCTATGTCTCACAGGAAGCGTCACCCTGAAAGGGTGTCTATATTGAGCAGTAGGCAGCTGGAGCCCATGGTATTCACAGACCTCTAACGTCCCGATGTGCTGGCACTGTCGAAGCTGCAAGGCGGCTGGCACTTCCTAGCGTTCCTACCAAAGCGAGCATGGTAAAAGCACAGACCTGATGCTGTCTGTTTTGCAGGCACAGGTGTCCTTATGTAGGGGCCTTGCTGACCGGGCTTATTGAGGTAGAGGAGGGAGGGATGATGCACTGTTGCCTGGCTGAGTGTAGACTCTCAGCCATTTTACTGAGCTCCCTGTAGTCCATCGGGGTGCATTAGCGAGGGCTATGTGAACTTTATCAGGCATTTGCTGCAGGGAGAGTTCTTTAATAATTAAACAAGGATGGTGATTTTACAGGAGAGACCTCATGTTTTCCATTAGCTTTGAAGGTTTACCATCACTGAGAAGGAGAGCAACTGTTTAGCATGATAAGACACTGGTAGTCCAAAAGTCTGTAAAAGGTGAGTTTTCAGCGATTGGTATATATCGTGTTCAGGTTGGTGTTCTAGTAGACTTACCACTCTCGTAGCCATGGAGTTGCTGAGCAACGCTACCATGTAGAAATATTTTGTGTTGTTGGCAGTGATTTCTCAAAGTGCAAATTGAGCCTGGGCTTGTACGAACCAAGCGACGGCATTTTGCTCCCTGAACACTAGCAGTTTCAAAGTGATCGCATTGGCCAACATGCTCAATAACTCTGGTGTCATCCGAGAGCATCAGGATCACCAATGTAGGTTTCACAAATGAAATAGCGGAGGCATTTTATGTTTCAGAAATGCCGTAGCAACTCACGCTAAAAACCCTTTATGTAATTACATCATCACATCAGACCAGCCTCAATTCAATGTCAGTGGTTGTGAATTATGTGCACTTCCACCAGTTGTGTTAGCCTACACTGTCAGCTTGAGCCAGTCTGGCCATTCTCCTCTGACCTCTCTCATTAAGAAGGTGTTTTCACCCACAGAAATGCTGCTCACTGGATGTTTTTTTTGTTTTTCACACTATTCTCTGTGAACTAGATACTGTTGTGTATGAAAATTCCAGGAGATCAGCAAACCACCCAAACCACCAACAATCATTCCACGGTCAAAGTCACTTAGATCACATTTCTTCCCCATTCTGATATTTGGTCCGAACAACAACTGAACTTCTTGACCATGCATGCATGCGTTTATGCATTGCTGCCACATAATTGGCTGAGTAAATATTTGTATTAACAAGCAGGTATGCAGGTGTACCTGATGAAGTGGTCACTGAGTGTACCTCAGGGCCTCACTAGATGGGTACACCAGGAAAGCATTCACTGAACATTTGAAGCCCCACTATTTTTCAGTGAGCCTGCTATCAATGTCAGACACACCTATAGGAATTAGTGAGATGACATTTGAAGCACTGCCAGCATGCTTAATATCTTTTACTGTGTAAGGATACTCGTGCATTGTAGGAGATGGAATGTAACTGCAATAGATTTTCTGTGAGATAAATGATTTAGTCGGAGAGGTTGTCCAAGGAGAATGAAGAAATTAGCTCATATTAACAGGAGCACAATGGTGTTTTTATGAGAAGACAGATGCCAGGACGAAATAAATGCTGAGAGATTGTCTCTTCTATGTGAAGGATCCAACAATAAACACTGTTTCAAGAGTCAACATTTAAGACTGAACTGAGTGTTGGAAGTTTTCAGAGCTCTTTCTCCAAGACAACTCTCTTCCCCATTTGCACAAGAAACCAAGATAATAGTTATTTTTCAGGAAATCTTCATGGGAATTAAGTGACAGATCGATTTTTATTTTGCCTTAGATGCAGTAATATTCCCAAAAAATGTCAGCATTTTTAGCAAACTAACACCAAAGTGCAAAAGTTGGCTTAAAGCCCTGTAAAAGAGAAATGGTGTGAGGAGCATTTTTGAAAGGGAGTTATAAATACAGAAAGCTCTTGGAAGGAAATTCTCAACTTTAGACAAGGACACCTGTAATGGACTGATTAAATTTGGCACAAATAGGAAATTAGAATTTCAGAACCTTGCAATGTTAGAAGACATTAGAGAGAGAGAATAATTTTATGATACCAGTATATATTCAGGCCTTCTGAACAAAGAATACATGAGCATTAAAGTGATGACATTATCTACAGTAAGTCATATGGGAGATAGCAGTGCATGCCTGGTCATGCAATCTTGGCCTGCAGCCATTTACAAATGTAAATTTTAGATTGTTTGATTTATCTAGGGGTCAAACTATGTTCTATTTGCTTCAGTAGTAGGAAAAGATGATTATTACAGGAATGTTGTGATTAATTGCTACTATTCACTGCTTGTCACAATGGACATATAAGGATCCCAATGCAATCTAGCAATCTTATTAGTACTTGAAGAAATTGTTATCAAGCATGTCTTCCCAGATGAATGTCATCACTTGAACTCTTGCTGTATGTAAGGTGTTCTAAGAAATTTGAGCGTGTAGTTCTACTTACTTCAGGGCGATGTAATAGGAACGATGCTTACCATAAAGTGTGACATACTGTTGGGCACAATTAAATTTAGACTAGAGTAAGTGTGTTGGAAGCTTGTAGTAGCTTATAATTCATGGGATATTTCTTCTTTTATTGCTGATTTTCACTAGCTTGCAACAATCTGACCTACCTTTCTCCATCCAATGTTGGCAGTGTGTAAACTGTAATCACTGAAAATCCATCAATTATTACATGGGGTATAGCTGGATTTTTGTTAATCATTTCCTTGGAGGTGAACCAGGAAAATTCAAACAAAGTCAAACTGAAGTGAATTGATTTTATCAAAATTCACATCTCCATTCTGGGATTCAGAGATGACTTTGTTCGGATAGTTTTGCCATTCAGGATCTTGCTGCTTCAAATTCCTACTGAATCTTTCACTTACTTTTGCCGATTTCTCCATCCGGTAAACAAATTTCCTTCTCACCCTTATTCCTCACTCTGACCTTTTACTCCTTCTCACCTGCCTATCATCTCCCCCGGTGCCTCTCCTGTGGTCCACTCTCTTATCCTATTAGATTCCTTTTTCTCCAGCCCTTGACCTTTCCCACTGACTTGGCTTCACCCATCACATTCTAGCTATCTCTCTCCCCTCCCCCTACCTTTTTATTCTGGCATCTTCCTCCTTCCTTCTCAGTCCTGAAGAGGGGTCTCAACCTGAAACATCAACTATAAATGCTGCCTGACCTGCTGAGTTCCTTTGGCATTTTGTGTGTGTTGCTTTGGATTTCCAGTATCTGCAGATTTTCTCTTATTTATGATTCACTTGCCCTTGCTTGTCCTTGTCATTTATCTGTCTATCTCTAAATATCTATATTTGTCAATCTCGGTGTGTGTGTGTGTGTGTGTGTGTGTGTGTCTGTCTGTCTGCCAGTTTATCTATCTAGCTATCTAGAGATAAGATAACAGTAAAGATCAGCTTTATTTTTCACAGCAAAATGCATTGTTTTCATCGACATCCAACATGGTTTAAGATGCGCTGGGGGCAGCCCATAAGTACCACCATGCTTCCGGTGGCAACGTAGCATCCCCACAACTTACTAACACTCACTGTATGCCTTTCGGAATGTGAGAGGAAACTGGAGAATCTAGAGGAGACCCACACAGAGAAAGCATAAACTCTCCTTACAGACAGCAGCTATAATTGAACCACAATCTAACATCTGGCACTATAAAGCGCTACTCTAACCGCTGTGCTTACCCGTGGCACCTTATCTATCATTTTGTCTTCCTTCCTTGGTGCCTCCTCTCTTCCTCACTTCTAACCTATAATCTTAGCTCCATAGTTTCCACTTCATTTAATTCTCCGACCCCTTTAAACAGTTGCTCTTCACTCATCCTTATATAGTGTTTCTCTGCTTCCATTGCTCTGAAGTATACCCACTTCTCTTCACTCAGATGCTGCCTGATAATGAGTATTTTCAGCTCTTTCTAGTTTTACTTTAGGTTTCCAACATCTGTAGGTTTTGATATCATAGGGGGGTGATTGATAAGTTTGTGGCCTAAGGTAGAGGGAGTCAATTTTAGAAAACCTAGCACATTTACTTTTCAACATAGTCCCCTCCTACATTTACACACTTAGCCCAGCAGTCGTGGAGCATATGGATCTTGGACTTCCAGAAAGTGTCCACAGAAGGGGTGAATGATAAGTTTGTGGCCTAAGGGAGAAGGAGATGAGTTATACAGCTCTCGTTACATGCACATGCAGTTCAACTCTTTGAGTGATTATGCAGAAAGTTTGAAGTTAATAACTCATCAGGGGTGATTGATAAGTTTGCGGCCTAAGGTAGACATCAGGGGTGATTGATAAGTTTGCGGCCTAAGGTAGAAGGAGATGAGTTATTAACTTCAAACTTTCTGCATAATCACTCAAAGAGTTGAACTGCAAAGTGCATGTAACGAGAGCTGTATAACTCATCTCCTTCTACCTTAGGCCACGAACTTATCAATCACCCATCTGTGGACACTTTCTGGAGGTCCAAGATCCGTATGCTCCACGACCGCTGGACTATGTGTGTAAATGTAGGAGGGAACTATGTTGAAAAATAAATATGCTATGTTTTCTAAAATTGACTCCTTCTACCTTAGGCCACAAACTTATCGATCACCCCTCGTATTTTTTCCTCTGAATCTCAGCTCTGAATAATTTGCTTAATCTTTTCTCTTCTCACAATCTATTAACTGTGCTGCATGAATTATTGCTGGTCAGTTTTTAATTTAGCACACAATAGGTATGGTAAGTAATTACAACAATTTCCAGCTCAATTATCATTGCAGCATTTTGACTTGCTACATGATGATGGTTACCCATACATCTAGATTTCCACTTTAAATGTGTGATAAAACATGCCATTATTTTGCAACACCCCATTTGAAGCATTGCTGGGACATATTAGACCAATCTGTACAAGTCATGTCACTATTTTATAGTCCTGGGACAACTGGCTTCTCAGGATGCTGTGCTGGACCGGGAGCCCACAGAAGGAAGACGCAGTCTTAATTTGAATTCTTCAATTCACACAACTCTCAGAATAGCCCAATAGACAGCCTCTCCGCTACACGCACACACAAACACACACACACACACACACACACACACACACACACACACACACACACACACACACACACACACACACACCTTATCCTGCCATAGCAAATCGCATGTTACAGGTTCCCAAGCTAATCGTCCAAACCGCTGAGGATCCTGTCACCCCAACCTTTCCCAGGTGCCAATACCCTAATCATTTGAAGGACCAAGGATTCACTTCCCACCATCACAAATAGTTCTCATTAAAACATGAAAAATTCTTACAGAGCTTGACAGGAAGTTTGTCAGGAGGGTATTTCCACTGGCTTTTGTCGCAAGGGCAGAGCATGGAGAACAGAGATGAGGACCAATTTCTCCAAAGCTGGTGGAGATTATTTGAAATTCTTCAATACCCCTAAGGGAATTGGAAGCTCAGTCACTGAGTTCATTCAAAATCGAGACTGGTAAATGTCCGAATACTAAAAAAATCAAGGGATAAGGGATGATGCAGAAAAATGGAACAGGGGTAAAAGATCTTGATAAATATAGGAGCTGGATCAATAGGTTGGATGGACTATGCCTACTCCTATGGTACTTTGTCTCCTATCAGACTCCATCATCCGCAGCATTTTCTCACCTCACCTCTCCTCTGGCAGCCTGTCATTATTTCCAATTCTTCCTCCTCCATCTACCTTTGACCCCTCCTCACCTGGCTCCACCTATCACCTGCCAGCTCCTGCTATTCTCTTTCCCTTCCTCTTTCTATACTGTCTAGCACCCCTCCATTTTTCAGCCCAGATGAAAGGGTTTGACCTGAAATGTCAATTGTCTATTTCCCTTCATCGATGCTGTCTTACTACCCACTGAGTCCCTTCAGCATAATTCTTTTGCTCTAGATTCAAGTGTCTATATAATGTCTATAGGAATTACCTATTAATTACCTATCAATATAAACTACATAGATAGTCCAGAATACATCAGGCCGATTAATTCACTAATTGCAAGTTGTCAATTTCTGTGTTCACCTGAACATGTGAGAAAATCCTTCGAGCTGCTCTCCTTTCTATGATGATGAATTCCAGCAGAGATTCTCCCCAGGTTATCACCGGCTTCCAATGCCTGGAACTGTTTGTTATCCAAACAACACATTTCACAACATATGCCAGTAATATTAAAACTGATTCTGGCTCTGGATCTAAAGATGGCATCGGAGATTGACAACTCTTTGTGGGCAGCTCGCAAGGGAATCATCAAATGTTCACCTTTAGAACTGATACAAATGAAATATACAGTCACAGTTACAGGGAATTCAGTAAGCAACATTGTTTCAAGATGTTTAAAGAATTCTATCAATCCTTAAATTTGGCAGATTCCAGACTGCAGATCACCCAGGTCGTGAGTGCAGTTTCCGGTTAAGAAAGCATGGCCGCTGGGCTGGTCTGCAGGTAAGACTGAATTGTAGGGTCCTGAAGCTCCTACTCCCTTCCATCCTCCTAGCTAGTGTACAGTCTCTGGAAAATTAAATTGGCAACCTCAGACCAAGGTTGCAGTACCAGAGGATATCAGAGACTGCTGTGTACTCTGCTTCACAGAGACATGCCTCATACCCAGCACTCTGGGCTTCACTTTCCATCACATAGACCGGACAGCAGCATCAGGCAAAGACAGATAACGATGGTATTTGTTTCATGATTAATTCACTGTGGTGCACAAAAATGGCAGTTCTGTCTCAGTCCTGCTCCACTGACATGGAGCACCTGGCTGTCAAGCATTACCCATTCTATCTGCTAAGGGAGTTTTCTGCTGTCAGTCTGGTGTACATTCTACCCAGGCACTGGAGGAGCAGAGCAGCATGATCAATAGTCACGAACCAGAACACCGTGATACCTTCCTGATCATTGCAGCGACTTCAACCAGGCCAGCTTGAAGAAGGCCCTGAGCAAATGCTACCAATTTATCGCCTGTGGAACCAGATGAGCCAATGCACTTGACCACTGTTACACCACCATTAGAAATGCTTATCTTACCATGCCACTCCTGCATTTGACAAGTCCGATCACCTGGCTGTACTTCTACCCCTGGCATACAGGCAGAGACTGAGGACCTAAACACCACTGATGAGGACCATGAAGGTACAGTCAAAGGAGTCAGAGGACTGTTTTAAATTTTTAGATTGAACCATAGTCAGGGATTCATCTTCGAATCTGAATGAATATGCCACAGTTGTCATTGACTTCATCAAAACCTGTGTGGTTCAGTGCATGCTTTCAAGAACATACCGGACATACGCAAATGAGAAGGAATGGATGAACCAGGAAATTCCAGAAGACCAGAAGACAGAGGAGCAAATTAGGCACTGAGCCCATCAAGGCTGCTCTGACATTATGTTCACTCTCAGCCTCATCCTCCTACCTTCTTCCTGTAACTTCTGATGTCTTTAAAACAACTTATCAACTTCCACTTTAACACACATAAAATGCTGGAGGAACTCAACAGGACAGGCAGCATCTATGGAAAAGAGTAAACCGTCAACATCACAGGCTGAGACTCTTCATCAGGACTTAAAAAAAAAGGTGGTAAGTAAGAGTAAGATGGTGGGGGGAGGGGAGGAAGAACAAGGTGGTGGATGACAGGTGAGACCGAGAGTTGGGGAGGGATGAAGTAAAGAGCTAGGAAGTTAATTGGTGAAAGAGATACAGGGTTGGTGAAGGGGGGATCTGATAGTGGAGGGTAGAAGTCCATGGAAGAAAGGGAAAGGGGAGGAGTACCAGAGGGAAGAGATGGCAGGTAAGGAGATAAGGCGAGAGAGGGAAATAAGAATGGGCTCACAGGTGAAGTGTCACCTCACCTGGAAGGACTGTTTGGGCCCCTGAATAGTAGTGACAGAGGAGGTGTAGGGGCAGTTATGGCATTTATTCTGCTTGCAAGGAAGGAGATCAGCGGGGAGGGACAAATGGACAAGGGAGTCAAGTGGAGAGCGATCCTTGTGGAAAGCAGAAAGTGGAAGGGAGGGAAAGATGTGCTTGATGGTGGGATCCCGTTGGAGATGGAGGAAGTTATGGAGAATTATGTGCTGGACGCAGAGGCTAGTGGGGTGGTAGGTGAGGACAAGAGGAACCCTATCCCTGGTGTGGTGGCGGAAGATGGATTTTCTCATCTTTGTGCAGACTTCGCTTTAAATATACCCAATAATATAGCCTCCACAGCTGCTGTCTATAGCAATAAATTCCACAGAGTCACCACCATTTGGCTAAATAAATTCCTCCTCATATCATTTCTAAAGGAATGTCCTTTTATTCTGAGGCTGTGCCCTCTGGTCCTGGATTCTCCTGCTATTGGAAACATCCTCTCCACATCCACTCTCTCTGGGTCTTTCTATATTCAGTAGATTTCAATGAAATTCCCCTCTTATTCTTTTAGACTCAAGCAAGTACAAGCCCAGAACCAAAATGCGCTCTCATTTGTCAACCCTTCTTTTCCCATCTACCTGCATATTTAAACTCCCCATCAACCTTATTTCATATACTGCACATGTTCAAATAGAAACACCTTCAGTCCTCTATTCACTGCTCTTTCCAGTTTTGTGTCAATGTTGCCTGAAGTTAAAGTCATATCCCTTGCTAAACTTTTTGTCTTGTTCTTTATTCTGGAGACATCAGTAAGCTCTCCTGTAGTCTCCTTCCATTTAATTTATCCATGCTTTGCCAAGCTGTTGAACCCAACCCTCTACTATTTAGTTTAAGGCCCTATCCACAGCCTTAACTATGTGATTCGCTTGGTCCCTGGTCCCAGCATGTTTCAGGTGAAGCCCATCCTATCAGAACAGCTCCCTCCTTTTCCAATACTGGTGCCAATGTCCCTGAAATTCAAACTCACTTCTCCCACACCAGTCCTCAAGCCACACATTTCATTCTCTGATCTAGAAATTACTAACTTTTTGCCTCTGCATTTTAATTTAGTCCTTACCATTGTAGGTAACCGTATTGTCCGTGACAACTGGATCTTTCCGCTCCTACTCCAAAATCCTTTTCAGATCAGATCGTCAGAGATTCATTGTCAGCTGATGGCAAGATTTGTGGTGTTCAAGACAGCTGATCAAGAAGTCAAGAGCCCGACAAGAAGTCTG
The DNA here is from genome assembly GCF_030028105.1 of Mobula birostris. Taxonomy (NCBI): domain Eukaryota; kingdom Metazoa; phylum Chordata; class Chondrichthyes; order Myliobatiformes; family Myliobatidae; genus Mobula; species Mobula birostris. The sequence goes on from NC_092389.1 coordinate 23,695,509, forward strand.
AGTGTGACCAATGGAAAGCTATCATAACAGTGAAAAAGTGACTCTGAGTGAATTGATTCACAATTAAATGCCTGCCAGCTGTGGCAGGATCTGCATTCCATTAATTCCTCTAAGATGAAACCTAGCACCATAAATGGCTGCGATGCTTCACTCCCCGTTGAGCTCAACCCTATTTTATGCACACTTTGACATAAAACTATACCTTGCGAATCCCTGCAGCATCTAAGTATCTATCAAATAGGCATCCGTTAGTCTCGTGAGACCATGGATTTGCGCCCTGGAAGGTTTCCAGGGCGCAGACCTGGGCAAGGTTGTATGGAAAACCAGCAGTTGCCCATGCTGCAAATCTCCCCTCTCCTTGCTACCGATGTTGTCCAAGGGAAGGGCACGAGGGCCGATACAGCTTGGCACCGGTGTCGTCGCAGAGCAACGCGTGGTTAAGTGCCTTGCTCAAGGACGCAACACGCTGCCTTAGCTGAGGCTCAAACTAGCGACCTTCAGGCACCTTAACCACTTGGCCACGCGCTGGAATATCTATCCTGGAAGCTATCAGAACATCTCCCAAGAGAGAAAGCCCTCACAAAGCATCAGGCCTCCATGGCGTACCATAAGACCATAAGACCATAAGACAAAGGAGCAGAAGTAGGCCATTCGGCCCATCGAGTCTGCTCCGCCATTTTATCATGAGCTGATCCATTTTAACCTATTTAGTCCCACTGCCCCGCCTTCTCACCATAACCTTTGATGTCCTGGCTACTCAGATACCTATCAATCTCTGCCTTAAGTACGCCCAATGACTTGGCCTCCACTGCTGCCCGTGGCAACAAATTCCATAGATTCACCACCCTCTGACTAAAAAAATTTCTTCGCATTTCTGTTCAGAAAGGGCGCCCTTCAATCCTGAAGTCATGCCCTCTCGTACTAGATTCCCCCATCATGGGAAACAACTTTGCCACATCCACTCTGTCCATGCCTTTTAACATTCAAAATGTTTCTATGAGGTCTCCCCTCATTCTTCTAAACTCCAAGGAATACAGTCCAAGAGCGGACAAACGTTCCTCATATGTTAACCCTCTCATTCCCGGAATCATTCTCGTGAATCTTCTCTGTACCCTCTCCAACGTCAGCACATCCTTTCTTAAATAAGGAGACCAAAACTGCCCACAGTACTCCAAGTGAGGTCTCACCAGCACCTTATAGAGCCTCAACATCACATCTCTGCTTCTATACTCTATTCCTCTAGAAATGAATGCCAACATTGCATTCGCCTTTTTCACTACTGACTCAACCTGGAGGTTAACTTTAAGGGAATCCTGTATGAGGACTCCCAAGTCCCGTTGCATCTCAGAACTTTGAATCCTTTCCCCATTTAAATAATAGTCTGCCCGTTTATTTTTTCTGCCAAAGTGCATAACCATACACTTTCCAACATTGTACTTCATTTGCCACTTCTCTGCCCATTCTTCCAATCTATCCAAGTCTCTCTGCAGACTCTCCGTTTCCTCAGCACTACCGGCCCCTCCACCTATCTTCGTATCGTCAGCAAACTTAGCCACAAAGCCATCTATTCCATAATCCAGATTGTTGATGTACAATGTAAAAAGAAGCGGCCCCAACACTGATCCCTGGGGAACACCACTGGTAACCGGCAGCCAACCAGAATAGGATCCCTTTATTCCCACTCTCTGTTTCCTGCCAATCAGCCAACGCTCTATCCACGTATGTAACTTTCCCGTAATTCCATGGGCTCTTATCTTGTTAAGTAGCCTCATGTGTGGCACCTTGTCAAACGCCTTCTGAAAATCCAAATATACAACATCCACTGCATCTCCCTTGTCTAGCCTCCTGGTAATTTCCTCAAAAAATTGTAATAGGTTTGTCAGGCAGGATTTTCCTTTAAGGAATCCATGCTGAGTTCTGCCTATCTTGTCATATGCCTCCAGGTACTCTGTAACCTCATCCTTGACAATCGACTCCAACAACTTCCCAACCACCGATGTCAAGCTAACAGGTCTATAATTTCCTTTTTGCTTCCTTGCCCCCTTCTTAAACAGCGGAGTGACATTTGCAATCTTCCAGTCCTCCGGAACCATGCCAGAATCTATCGACTTTTGAAAGATCATCGCTAATGCCTCCACAATCTCCACAGCTACTTCCTTCAGAACACGAGGGTGCATTCCATCTGGTCCAGGAGATTTATCGACCTTTAGCCTATTCAGCTTCCTGAGTACTTTCTCTGCCGTAATTGTGACTGCGCACACTTCTCTTCCCTGCCACCCTTGAGTGTCCAGTATCCTGCTGTCTTCCTCGGTGAAGACTGATGCAAAATACTTGTTCAGTTCCCCTGCCATCTCCTCATCTCCCATTACAATTTCTCCAGTATCATTTTCTATCGGTCCTATATCTACTCTCACCTGTCTTTTACTCTTTATATACCTGAAAAAGCTTTTAGTATGCTCTTTGATATTATTTGCTAGTTTCCTTTCATAGTTAATCTTTTCTCTCTTAATGACCTTCTTGGTTTCCTTTTGTAAGGTTTTAAAAGCTTCCCAATCCTCTGTCTTCCCATTAATTTTTGTTTCCTTGTATGCCCTCTCCTTTGCTTTAACTTTGGCTTTGATTTCTCTTGTCAACCACGGTTGCATCCTTTTTCCACTCGAAAATTTCTTCTTTTTTGGAATATACCTGTCTTGCACATACCTCATTTTTCGCATAAATTCCAGCCACTGCTGCTCTGCCGTCTTTCCCGCCAGTGTCCCTTTCCAGTCAACTTTGGCCAGTTCTTCTCTCATGCCACTGTAATTTCCTTTACTCCACTGAAACACCGACACATCAGATTTCAGCTTCTCTTTTTCTAATTTCACAGTGAACTCAATCATGTTATGATCACTGTCTCCTAAGGGTTCCTTCACTCCAACCTCTCTAATCACCACCGGTTCATTACACAATACCCAATCCAGTACAGCCGATCCCCTAGTGGGCTCAACAACAAGCTGTTCTAAAAAGCCATCTCACAGACATTCTACAAATTCTCTCTCTCGAGATCCAGTGCCGACCTGATTTTCCCAATCCACTCGCATGTTAAAATCCCCTACAATTATCATAACACTGCCCTTCTGACAAGCCTTTTCTATTTCCAGTTGTAAATTGTAGTCCACATCCCTGCAGCTGTTTGGAGGCCTATAAATAACTGCCATCAGGGTCTTTTTACCCCTGCTATTCCTTAGCTCAACCCATAAAGATTCTGCACCTTCCGATCCTATATCACCTCTTTCTAACAATTTAATATCATTTCTTACCAATAAAGCCACGCCTCCCCCTCTGCCCACCTTCCTATCCTTCCGATACACCGTGTATCCTTGGAGGTTCAGCTCCCAGAGACATGCATCCTTTAGCCAGGTCTCAGTGATGGCCACAATATCATACCTGCCAATCTGTAGCTGTACAACAAGATCATCCACCTTATTCCTTATGCTGCGTGCATTTAAGGACAACACCTTAAGACCAGTAGTTGATACTTTTTGCTTTGATTTCACTGCAACTTTATTGCACTTCAACTCATCCCAATGGCTACACATTTGCCCAATCACCTGCCTGTCTTTCCTGACAGGACAGTACCTGGCAGGGCAGTGAAAAACTGTGCCAATCAGCTGGCAGGAGTGTTCAAGGACATCTTCAATCTCTCACTGCTGCAGTTGGAGGTTCTCATGTGCTTTAAATAGGCATCAACCATAACACAGCCCAAGATGAGAAAGGTGAGCTACCTCAAAGACTATCGGCTGTTAGCACTCACATCTACTGTGATGAAGTACTTTGAGGGGTTGATCTTGGCTAGAATCAAACTCCTGCCTGAGTAAGGTCCTGGACCTGCAACAAATTGCCTACCATCACAACAGGTCTCCAGCAGATACAATCTCACTGGCTGTCTACTTAGCCTTGGACCACCGGGACAACAGCAATACAGCAACAAGCTGCTGTTTACTGATTACAGGTCAGCGTTCAACACCATCATCTCCTCAGCACTATTCAACAAGCTTCAAAACCTTGGCCTCTGTACCTCCCTCTGCAAGTGGATCCCTGACTTCCTCATCGGGAGACTGCAGTCAGTGCTGATCGGAAGTAACATCACTTCCTTGTTGTCAATCAACTCAAGTGCTCTCGAGGACGTGAGCTTAGCCCACTGCTCTACTCACATGACTGTGTGGCTAGGCACAGCTCAAATGCCGTCAATAAATTTGCCATTGACACAACTATTGTTGGCTGAGTCTCAGATGGTGAAGAGGAGGTGTATAGGAACGAGATATTTCAGCTAATTGAGTGGTGTCACAACAACAAATCTGCACTCATCAGTAAGACCAAGGAACTGATTTGTGGACTTCAGGAAGGGGAAGTTGAGAGAACATGCACCAGTCCTCACTGAGCGCTCAGCAGTTGAGGGGGTAGCTTCAAGTTCCTGGGCCCAACATATTGATGCAATCACAAAGAAGACATGTCAGTGGCTATATTCTTCATGAGGAATTTGATGAGATTTGGTATGTTACTAAAGACTAACAAATACCTACATACAGTATATACAATGGAGGGTGTTCTGACTGGTTGCATTATTGCCTGGTATGGAGGCTCCAATGCACAGGATCAGAAAGAACTTCAAAGGTTTGTAGACTCAGCCAGTTCCATTATGGGCACTATCAAGAACACCTTCAGAAGTCAGTGGCTTATCTATTCATTTATTTTTATATTTAATTTTGTAACTTACAGCATTTTTTATGTCTTGCAATGTACTGCTGCTGCAAAACAGCAAATTTCATGACATACGTCAGTGATAAAAAAAACGGATCCTGATTCTGACATGCTGGTAGGTCAAAGGTTCAGTACATAGTGTACAATCATTTGGCTTCTCTCATGTCATTAATAGACTTTAAATCCGTGAATGGGAAAATTAATACCCAATCCTCAATGATAAATACTGTACATTCAATTATACCAGAAGACATGGAATAGGAGCCAACTTGAAAGAGATAGGTTAGTTGAATGTGCTGTTCAAGTAGTCGTATATCCTCACAAGGACCAGCACCTTTTGAAGTGGAGAAACAGTTGTCAGGCTAAATTTTTCATCAATGCCTCCCTAATGCTAAAGGCTTCAAGAAACTATAAATTTCTTCTACTGCCCTCAAATTTTCCCCCTTAGGAATAGTCCATTGTGTTGTGATAGATATTTACTCTCCAGGGCGCGGGGTGTGGGAGCTCTTTGTCAAGCTCAGCTTTCTAACACAGCAGCTGACACTTCCAGGCATCAAAGTTGCTTTTCAGTAAGTTAAAGTTCCAGCCAATATTTATTGCACAGCTTCTTGTTGTAAACAAGAACCAGTCTTCAATTCTTGATGTAAATTGCAAGCAATAATCAGTCTGATGGTAAAAGCTCAGCTTTGCAAATAAACAGTACTGTCTGTAGAGTACAGGCTGCTGACCCACAGCACAAGGCTGGCTGCTCAGTAGATACAGTGTAAGACAATGAGGTTGTGTTAATTTGGATCTTCATCAAACTAGGTAACACTGGTTCAGTGATTTAGTTCAAGAAACCTTGCAGACCAGACTGATGCTATCACTTAGCACATTAAGTGATCTCTCAATAATTGGAAGATTTGCGGCCCTCGCGGCATTTATTTTCGGTGTCTGGGATCTCTGTCCCCAGAAGCACTTAGACCATCTATGTGAAGTCATCAAGTAGTAAATATGTTGGGGAGCATCAGGCTTATTAGGAATGGTCAAGGAATAACAAGAAGAATCACAGAAAGATACGGTGACTAGAATCCATTCCTCTGCCTTTGATTTCTGTGACAGGCGACTTTTTCATCTGCAACTTGTTGGTATGTCTTTGTAGCTTATAGGAATTGTACCTCTGTTTCGGAAATCCTTTGTGTTTTAGAAATAGTTTGTAATTTGAAAATCTTTTATGAGATAGAAATCCTCTGTGCATTTTAAATGTGTTTTTTAAGAATTTTATCTAAATTTAAATGTGTATCATTAAAAATAAATAAAATTTGTTTAAACTACTTTGTTAGCAGGAAGTATCTCCTCCTTGGAAGGGAGAGGGGAGCAATCACTCAAATAGTGGACATTGGCTGCTAAACTCACTGCGGAGGATAAACAGGGAAGTGATTTAGCCTTTGAAGAGTAGGTGGCTACAGTATAACCTCGCTTTAGTGAGGCTACCCGTAGCTATCTATATCCGATAGGGCTTAAAATCTTTGTTTGAGTTCAGAACGTTGTAATCAGCAAACCCAATACCATCACAGTGTTACAAATTGCATCTGAACACAGTGAATTTGTAAAGAAAGCAAGTTCAATACTGAAGTACTTTCCATTTGTTCAAAAGGAAAAAAATGCAAATAGGCACTGGATGTTTTTTTTAATCTATTTATCTAATCTGGTCATTTTACAATGTTAAAATAAAGCACCAATCCAGAATTACGGAAAGATAAACCCAACATATTTCAATGAATAAAATATCAAGGGAAGAAAAAAAATGTATTAGACCGAGTAATGGAGGAAATGCTGAAAATTGAAGTGATGCATAATTTATGGAGTTTCCTTTGATTAGTTTTACTCTGTGCAGCATTGACAGTAATAAGGTAATTTCTAAGATGTCAAAGCAGCAACTAATTTACATTTATGTAAATATCACAGCCCATTGTTGTTAAACAATTGGAAATCAAAAGAATATTCATTAATCACAATGCAAAAAATGAATTGATTTGAGACTGTGTGTTATTAACAAATGGCATGTTCATCTGCTTAAGGGAGACTCCCTGGCTGAAGATTATTCGTTTTCATGAGTGTGTAACAATACTGGGCAGAGAAAATTGACATGAAGTTGTTAGTGCCACTGTTACAAACATCAATTAGCAAAATTTCAAAAATAACTTATTAAAGATGAATTTTCCTTCCGTATTACTAACCCATGCCGAGTGCACCAACACACTTTTTTTTCCCTTTGCTTAAGGCACAATGTTGCTCAGTAGTAGTTGTCACGGTGTGCGTTCTATTTCCAGCTGTCCTTTTGCCACTGAGTTTCAGACAGAGTCTGAAACTGCACCATATTAATTATACACAGAAGAAAAAGGGGCCCCTTAAAATGATTGTTTATATCATATTAAATGGATACACCAGCAAGCAGACAGATAAAAGAGGAAGACAGGATGAATGGGCACATTACACCTAGAAATGTGGTAATAAATGGTATTGATATTATTATTGATTTAATATTGCCACATGTACAGTACTGTGCAAAAGTCTTAGGTATTTATATATAGCCGGGGTCTCTAAGACTTTTGCATAGTACTGCACTTGTCAATGTGGAGCAGAGAGCACGTTTATAAATCTGGTGGGAGCAAAGGATGTTGGGAATGACTATAGTGGAGAGCTATGGGAGGGTTGTGAGACAGGTGGCAGAGGAGTGCCAAGGACGGGGGCTGGCGTGGGTGTGGACCCACTCAGCTCTGAGACACGAGGCAAGGTCATTTGATTCCAAACGTTTGGTTTACGGATCATTGCAGAATGTCTCCCCGGTGCTTCTTGCTCCCTCCCCTCTCCCTTCTCCTTTTTCCGACCATGATTAGCTTCTCCCTACCCCCGGCCCACTCTCAGTCCACAATAGTTCAAAGTTCAAAGTAAATTTTATTATCAGACTACATAAATGTCACCACATATAACCCTGAGATTAATTTTCCTGCAGGCATCCTCAGCAAATCTATAGAATGGTAACTCTAACAGGATCAGTGAAAAATCAACCAGAGTGCAGAAGACAACAAACTGTGCAAATGTAAATATAAATAAATATCAATAAATAACGAGAACATGAAATAACAAGATAAAGAGTTCTTAAAGTGAAATAATTGGATGTGGGCACATCTCAATGGATGGGCAAGTGAATGTAGTTATCCCCTTTTGTTCAAGAGCCTGATGGTTGAGGGGTAGTGACTGTTCTTTAAATTGATAGTGTGAGTCCTGAGGCTCCTGTACCTTTTACCTGATGGCAGCAGCGAGAAAAGAGGATTGCTGATGGTGGCTGCTGTTTTCCTATGACAGTGTTTCATGTAGATGTGCTCAATAGTTGGGAGGGCTATAGCTGTGATGTACTGGACCGAATCCACTACCTTTTGTAGGATTTTCCATTCAAAAACAATGGTGTTTCCTTACCCGGCCATAAAGCAGCCATTCAGCACACTTTCCACTACATATCTGTGGAAGTTTTTATCAGATTTTGATGTCAATCCTAATCTCTGCAGACTCCTGAGGAAGTAGAGGCGCTGCAATTCTTTCTTTGCAATTGCACTTGCGTTGCTAGGTCCAGGGCAGGTCCTCTGAAATAGTAACACCCAGGAATTCAAAGTTGCTAAACCCCTCCACCTCAGATCCTCTGATCCTCTGATGAGGACTGGCTCATGGACCTCTGGTTTCCCTGTCCTGAGGCCTACAATCAGTTCCTCGGATTTGCAGACATTGAGCGAGAGGCTGTTGTTATGACAGTACTCAGCCAAATTTTCAATCGCCCTTCTGTAAGCTGATTCATCACCACCTTTGACACGGCCCACACAGTGGTGTCATCAGCAAATTTGAATATGGTATTGCAAGTGTACTTAGCCACACAGTTATAGGTGTAAAGTGAGTAGAGCTGGGAGCTAGGCACATAGCCCTGTGGTACACCTGTGCTGATGGAGTTTGAGGAGGAGATGTTTTTGCCAATCTGATCTGACTAGGGTCTACAAGTGAGGAAATCCAGGGTCCAATTGTCGAAGGAGGTATTCAGGCTAAGGTCTTGGAGTTTACTGATTAGTTTTGAGGAGATGATGGTATTAAATGCTGAGCTGTAATTGATAAAGAGCATCCTGATGTATGCATCTTTGCTTTTCTGATGTTCCAGGTTGGGGGAAGAGCCAATCAGATGGCAGCTGCTGTGGACCTGCTGCTCCAGCAGGCAAATAAGAGCAGATCCAAGATGCCTCTCAGACAGGAGCTGATATGTTTCATTACCAGTCTCTCAAAACACTTCATCACTTTGGATATAAGTCATTGAGTCAGTGGAGACCCATAACAGAATCAGGTTTATCATCACTCACATAAGACCATAAGACATAGGAGCAGAATTAGGTCACCTGGCCCATCGAGTCTGCTCCACCATTCAATCATGGCTGATCCTTTTTTTTCACTCCTCCTCAACCCCAGTTCCCTGCTTTCTCCCCGTAACCTTTGATGCCATGCCCAATCAAGAATATATCAATCCCTGCCTTAAATACACTCAACAACCTGGCTTCCACAACTGCATGTGGCAACCAATTCCACAAGTCCACCACCCTTTGGCTAAAGAAATTTCTCCACATCTCTGTTTTGAAAGGGCGTCTCTCTATCCTGAGGCTGTGCCCTCTTGTCCTAGACTCTCCCACCATGGGAAATATCCTTTAAACATCTACTCTGTCTAAGCCTTTCAACATCCGAAAGGTTTCAATGAGATCCCCCCTCATCCTTCTGAATTCCAGTGAGTACAGAGCCAGAGCCATCAAAAGTTCCTTGTATGATAACCCTTTCATTCCTGGAATCATCCTTGTGAACCTCCTCTGGACACTTTCCAATGTCAGCACATCTTTTCTAAGATGAGGGGCCCAAAACTGTTCACAATACTCAAGATGAGGCCTCACCAGTGCCTTATAAAGCCTCAGCATCACATCCTTGTTCTTGTATCCTAGACCTCTTGAAGTGAATGCTAACATGGCATTTACCTTCCTCACCACCAACTCAACCTGCAAGTTAACCTTTAGGGTGTTCTGCACAAGGACTCCCAAGTCCCTCTGTATCTCAGATTCCTAGATTTACTCCCCATTTAGAAAATAGTCCGCACATTTATTTTTACTACCAAAGTGCATGACCATGCATTTTCCAACATTGTATTTCATTTACCACTTTCTTGCCCATTCTCCTGATCTGTCTAAATCCTTCTGGATCCTACCCATTTCCTCAACACTACCTGTCCCTCCCCCAATCTTCATATCATTTTCATGTTGCATCATGAACTTTGTTTTTTTTTGTGGTAGCTGTGCAGTGCAATACATAAAATTATCACAGTGCTGTACAACACTGTTGGTACCTGATGTATATACTATACTGCTTGTGCCTAAGACTTTTGCACAATACTGTACTTAGGTACAGTGAAAAGCTTTACCTGTACACTGTTCATTTCACAGTGCAATGAGATAGAGCAAGGTAAAACAATCACAGTGCAGAAGAAAGTTTAACAGCTTCAGAGAAAATGCAGTGCAGGTAAACAATAAGGTTAAAGATCATAACAAGCTAAATTTTGAGTTCAAGAGTCTAATCCATTAAAATAGGGAACCAGTTAATGTTCTTATAACAGCAGTATAGAAGCTGTCCTTGAGCCTGGTGGTGCATGCTTTCAAGATTTATATCTTCTGTCCAAAAGAAGAAGGCAGAAGAGAAAACATCCAGGGTGGGTGGTGTCTTTGATTATGCTAGCTGCTTTATTGATGCGGCAAAAAGCATAGAGAGTCCATAGAGGTGTATAAAATATATGACAATAATCCTCAGACTGGAAGTGTTTACACTAGATAAACAAGCTTATTGTTTAAAGAGATAGGCAGGATCATTGGGCATGCTGAATGAGCTGGGCACGATGAACAACCTGAGCCAGCACAACAAATATAATGTGGCACAATTCATGTTTCTGATAGCTTGTTACCAAAATTCACATCAGACAAAGCGGATACCTGTCAAAAGGTTCCTGGTTCCCAAAAGATTTGACTTTTCTTTGCTGTGCTTTGATGGTTCCGAGTGGGGTGCATTCAATACAGCTGAAGTAGAGTGAAGCATTGGACAGGTTAGAACATCGAACAATACAGCACAGGAACAGACTCTTCAACCCACAATGTGGTGTTGAATGAACTAAAAATTAAATCAACCTCCCCAAAAAAAACTAATCCCTCCTACATACAAATTATCCATATCCCTCCATCTTCCTCACATTCATGTGCCTATCTAAACATCCCTTAAAAGCCTCTAATGTATTTGGCTCTACCACCATACCACGAAATGCATTCCAGGCGTCCACCACTCTCTGAGTAAAATACTTACCCCTCACATTCCCCTTTGAACCTACCCCCTCTTATCTTCATTGCATGCCCTCTGGTGTTAGACACAGCCTATTAGCCTAGATACATATTTCAAAATCAACTCTCCTGAATGAATTTTGTTTGGGAGAAGAGAAATTAGTGACCTCTGGATCAAATGTAATAACATAATCTTACATAGCGGAATTACTTCTGTGATTTGGCTGCTTTTTGGTGCTGTAGGACAGGGGTTCCCAACCTTTTTTATGCCATCAAGCCCTGCCATTAACCGAGGGGCTCGTGGACCCCGAGTTGGGAAGCCCCGCTTTAAAATAAGAGAACTGGATTGAATTGCTCTTAGAACCATGATCAATGTAGCTGCCATGAACGTGACTGCACTGACAGGACGCCCTCACCATCACAAGAAAAGTACCTGATTTCAGAACTAGTTTTGCCAAGACTGCTTAGCTTTGGTTCATTCATGAGCAGGAGAGCTGAGTTCCAGAGTGAGATGTTAGAAGGCAACATTTGGCTGAGTGTAGAAGCAGGCAGCTATGTATAAACCAATGGGCATCAGGGGGAAAACACTCCACTGGCTAGAGTGAAACTGGGCACGGAAGAACTTGGCTGTACTTATTGGCCTTTCATCATTCCAGTCCCAGGCTGTTGCTGCTGGAGCAGCATCCAAGCATCCGAAACTGTTTCAGGGATGACCTTCTTTCCAACAAAGTTCGAAGGGGATGTGTGCCAATGAATGCAGAATGTTCAATTCAATTTGTATTATTTTCTGATAAGAAAACAGGCAATGCCCATACGCAGCAAAGACCAGGAAGCATTCACACACGGGCTGATAAATAATATCCACATCATGCCTGATGAGGCAGAATAGTGAATGAGTAGAGTTTTGGCACTCAGCTTCAGCCACCCAGGTTGTTGTATAAAGTTTGCATATTCTCTCTGATTAGATGAATTATCACAGACTATATTTCTTTTCCTCTTTTCTTCTCAGCTTGCACTAGTCATTATGCTTTTTCTCCTGTGCAAGTTGTGTATAATTTATGCTAATTTATGTTTATATTAGCTTAAATTTAATATGTTTATAATATATCGTGCTACTGCTGCAAAAAGCTCATTTTTATGGCATTTATATCCTGCATATTCGATTAAATTCAAGTTTAATTGTCACTCAACCATACATGAATACCCATGAATGCAGCCAAATGAGACAGTGTTACTATGAGGCCAGGTTGCAAAACACAGTACCAACAGTCATACACAGCACAAAGCACACATAGCACACAAAAATATCAGTAAGACACGGAAAAAAGGTAGTCCAAGCACAAGCCATGAATGCTGGAGAAATCTTCAGTCAAGCACAGTACAGCTTGTCTTCTGCCAAGCAAGCACTGGGGCGCAGAGCCAACTCCAGCCTGGATACTGCACCACACCACCCCCGGTGGAGTGCACCAGCTCCAGTGCCTCTCTCCTGGCAGCTGTAAATAGGCGACACTGTGGCTTGAGGCCTAGTCCTTGCACATACAAGACAGCAAGCACATATAAGATATCAGTAAAATACAACCACACAAAAAAATATAGCCCATACCCTGAGTCTGTGAATGCCGCTGAAAATCTGCAGTCAACCACAATACAGCTCATCTCCTGCTGAACGAATATGGGGGAGGGGGCAACACCGTCTCCAGACTGGACGCCACACCACACCTACATGTATGCCTAAGACAATAAACAAACTCAGAGAGAAAGGTGAAATTTAGCTTTATTTGTCAAATATATAACAAAACAATGAAAAACACAGTGTAGTGCATGGTTTGTGTCAACGACCAACACAATCTGAAATGTGCTGGGGGCAGACTGTAGTGTCGCCAACATAGCATGCCCACAACTTACTAAGCCTAACTCATATGCGGGAGGAAACCAGAGGACTCAGAGGAAACACAAAGTCATGGGGAGAACACACAAACTCCTTACAGACAGTGGCAGGAACTGAAGCTCCATCTTCATGTTGGCACAATAAAGCAATATGCTGACTCCATATTTATCCTCTATTCCAAAGGTGTGTGGGTTAGTAGGTTAACTGTCCATTGTAAATCGCCCCAAAGTAAGTAGCCGAATCAGGGGGCAGAGGGGAAATTAGTGGAGGAATGGGATTGCCCATGAGTGGCATTGTCTCAATGAGATGAAATAGTATCCTTCTATGTGATTTGGAAATGGAGAAGTACCAGTGTCTGTCTATGATGATTTCCTCAAAAATATTTTAAGTATCAGCAAGTCTATCCCTCTTTCACCAGATTTGATGTGCAATTGCATTACCGTCACTAGGAAATCCTTTGTCAGCATCTTGGTGGATCACTATTCACCAAGATGAACTGAATTAACCTATGGCTACGGTGGTAGCCTGATTTGAATGACTCGCTTCCTGACTCCTAAGAGACTTTACACCAGCAAGCCAGGAAGGCAATAAGTGATCTGTTGCCTAGATGTGTGCTGCTCCAAAGAGCTTAGCAGATCCAGGATAAAGCATCCACTTGATGAAATTCCCATTTATTCTGCTACTCACTCCTTCACCATTGGTCTCTCCTGGTTACAATCTACAAATTGCATGCTACAGCTATTTATTAAGCATCTTTTGAAAGCTCCTGAAAAATCATCCATGCCATCCTAATTTGGAAATATTACAGTTTGTTCATTGTTGCTGCATCTAAGCCCCAGAACGCCCAACTCAGCAACTCTGTGAGAGCATGTTCACCAGACCAATGAATCAGAATCAGGCTTATTATCACCAGCATATGTTATACAATTTGTTTTTCTTGCAGCAGCATTATAGTGCAAGACATAAACAATACTGTGAGTTACAATAAGACATAAAATAAATAAGGAGTGCAAAAGAAAAACAGTGAGATGGTGCTTATGGGTTCATAGACCGATCAGAAATCTGATGGAGGAGGGGAGGAAGCCCTTCCTAAAACACGGAGTGTGCGTCTTCAGGCTCCTCTACCTGCTTCCTGATGGTAGTAATGAGAGTAGAGCATGACCTGGATGGCGAGGGTCTTTGGTCATGGATACTACCTGTTAGAAGTATTGAAGATGTCCTCGATGGCTTGTGCTCATGGTGAAGCTGGCTAAGTCTACAACACTCTGATGCCTCTTTTGATCTTGGTGCATTGGAGCCTGCATGCCAGATGGTAATGCAACCAGTCAGAATGCTCTCCATGATACACCTGTAGAAATGTGCAAGAGTCTTTTTTTTAACAAAATTAACAAATAATTTTTATTCACAATAAAAATTATTTACAAGAATAAACTGTTCAATGCCTTTTCATTCCTTACACACATGGTCAAACTTTTCCATACTGTTCTATTGCATTAGTACACATCGGTAGCAGTGCTGCCATTCATGTGGCACTCTGGGGTGGTATACTGCTACAATAATTGAGGGGCTGTGGTAAACCATGTATATATGTTGTAACTGGGTTACCTGTCTGGACACACCCCTCTGCTGACTGCCCCTGTGGCTCCTCCCACAGAGTCCTGTATAAAGGTGTTCGCCTTGCCCCTCCCCCTCAGTCCGGGGGCAGACACTCACTGTGGAGATCGTATTGTACAGCGAATAAAAGCCCTTCAGTATTTTACCAAACCTCAGTCTTTTGGAGTAATTGAAGGTGCTTCAATTTTATTCACTGTACGTTTTAAAACATGGAACCTCCCTGAGACCAGAAAAATTAGACCTCGATCCGCAAACGCCTGAAGCTGGAAACGCTTTCGAACTCTGGCTGGCCTGCTTCGAAGCGTATCTAGAGAAGATTAAAGCGACCGACCCTGTAGCGAAGCGCAGAGTTCTACTCTCCAGGGTCAGTCCACGCGTTTATTCGCTGATCAGAGACCAGCTGAACTACGACGGCGCGATGAACGCACTCAAAAGACAATACCTGGGGCCGATAAACAGCGTCTATGCTCGGCATCGCTTAGCGACACGGCAACAACGCCCCGGGGAATCGAGTGCTGAGTTTGTCCGGGCCCTACGGACGCTCGTGCGGGCCTGCAATTGCCAGGAGCTGACGGCGGCACAGCATGCAGAACTCCTAGTGAGAGACGCCTTCGCCACGGGGACCAGGTCAGTGTACGTGCGCCAGCGGCTGCTGGAAAAAGCCGATCTCACCCTAAGTTCGGCGATGGAGCTGGCTGATACGTTGGAGGCCACTCTGCATAACTCCGAGGCTCTCCAGGCACGCGATCCCCCGATGGCCTCGTGGGCGCCGCAGACCCCACAACCTGCCGGCGAATCGACCTGGGCTACCGCCAGCCGTGAGTCCGCAAAGTGCTACTTCTGCGGACTGGAGAAGCACCCCCGGAAACTCTGCCCAGCCCGACAAGCTACCTGCTCCAGCTGCGGAAAGAAGGGCTACTTCGCCAAGGTCTGTAAGTCAAAACTGCGAGCGGGATCGAGCAGCGCCACGTGCGAGACATGGGGGTCGCCATCTTGCCTGCCGCCATCTTCCCTGCACGCCACCACCACGTGCGAGACATGGGGGCGGCCATCTTGGTCGGCGCCACCTCCCACCGCCTACGACCAACAGGTGTTCACGGGGCACCCCACCACGCCGGACCAAGACAGCGACCCCACCCTGGCTTCCGTGACCCTCGACCAAAGCGCTCCCCACCAGCTCGCAAGGTCAATGATGGACATCCTGGTGGAGTGGCACAGGACAAGCTGCCTGTTTGACACAGGCAGCACAGAGAGTTTTATCCACCCGGCCACGGTGCAGCATTGTGGACTCACGATACGGCCGGTAAGTCAGAGGGTCACCATGGCCTCCGGGTCGCATACAACAGACATCTGGGGGGGTTGTACAGTGACACTAGTGGTGCAGGGCACAGAATATCGGGACTTTACGTTACTGGTCTTGCCTCAACTGTGTGCCCCTGTGCTGTTGGGGTTGGACTTCCAGAGCCACCTGAAAAGCGTGACAATGAAGTATGATGGGCCCCTCCCGCCAATTACTGTCATAAATCCCCTGTTTTGTAGAGATATGTCACGTACCCCGCTACTGACCACACACACACACCGACCCGCACATCCCACCCAACATCATGCCAACTGCCACACTACTGACACCACTTGCGGCCTCTCCACCCTCAGGATCCCTCCTCCTCCGCTGTTCGCCAACCTGACCCCCGACTGTAAACCCGTGGCAACTAAAAGCAGGAGGTACAGCGCGGGGGACAGAGCTTTCATTAAGTCAGAGGTGCAGCGGCTGCTCAGGGAGGGGATCATTGAGGCAAGCACAAGTCCTTGGAGGGCGCAGGTGGTGGTTGTTCGGAACGGGGAGAAGAATAGGATGATCGTGGACTATAGCCAGACCATCAATAGGTTCACGCAGCTCGACGTGTACCCTCTACCCCGCATCGCGGATATGGTCAATCAGATAGCACAGTACAAGGTGTACTTGACCATAGACCTAAAATCCGCTTACCATCAGCTCCCCATCCGCCGGGAGGACCGCCCTCACACTGCCTTCGAGGCGGACGGCAGGCTTTATCAATTCCTGCGCGTCCCCTTTGGTGTCACGAATGGTGTATCTGTCTTCCAGAGTCATTGGCCCTGACCCCGACCGTATGCGCCCCTTGTTGGAACTCACTCTTCCCAATACCATCAGAGCCCTCAAAAGGTGCCTGGGCTTCTTTTCATATTACGCCCAATGGGTCTCTAACTATGCAGACAAGGCCCGCCTCCTGGTCAAGTCCACCACATTCCCCCTCTCTGCCGAGGCCCACGCGGCCTTCAACCGCATAAAAGGGGACATTGCCAAAGCAGCAATGCATGCGGTGGATGAGGCCATTCCCTTCCAAGTAGAGAGTGACGCCTCCGACTTTGCGCTGGCTGCTACCCTCAACCAGGCAGGAAGACCAGTGGCGTTATTCTCCCGTACCCTTCAAGGCCCTGAAATTCGGCACTCTGCGGTAGAGAAAGAGGCCCAGGCCATAGTGGAAGCTATAAGGCACTGGAGGCACTATCTTTCCGGCAAAAGGTTCACCCTGCTAACTGACCAGCGCTCAGTCGGATTCATGTTTAATAATCAGCAGCGGAGCAAAATCAAAAATGATAAAATTCTGAGGTGGAGAATCGAACTCTCCACCTACAACTATGACATTATGTACAGGCCTGGGAAACTCAACGAGTCCTCCGATGCCCTATCCCAGGGAACATGCGCCAGCGCGCAGATCGACCGGCTATACGCCTTACATGTAGACCTTTGCCACCCGGGAGTCACCCGGCTTTTCCACTTCGTGAAAGCTCGGAACCTGCCTTACTCCCTTGAGGAGATCAGGATGATGACCAGGGACTGCCAAGTCTGCGCAGAGTGCAAACCGCACTTCTACCGACCCGAAAAGGCACCACTCATCAAGGCCACCCGCCCCTTTGAGCGACTGAGTGTTGACTTTAAGGGCCCCCTTCCCTCCATCGACTGCAATGTGTACTTTCTTAACGTAATTGACGAGTACTCGCGGTTCCCCTTCACCATCCCCTGCCCCGACACCACTACCACGTCAGTTATAAAAGCCCTGCGCAAGCTCTTCACTCTGTTCGGATACCCATGCTATATCCACAGTGACAGAGGGTCCTCGTTTATGAGTGACGAGCTGCGCCAATATCTACTGGCTAGGGGAATTGCAACCAGTAGGACCACGAGCTATAATCCCCGGGGGAATGGACAGGTGGAGAAGGAGAATGGCACAGTGTGGAAAGCCACACTCTTAGCCCTCAGGTCAAAGGGACTGCCGGTCTCCCATTGGCAGGAGGTCCTTCCCGAGGCACTCCACTCCATCCGCTCCCTGTTATGCACAGCCACCAATGCTGCCCCTCATGAGTGGCTCATTTCTTTTCCCCGAAAGTCGACCACTGGAACCACCCTACCATCTTGGCTGACGTCCCCGGGGCCAGTGCTGCTTCGGAAACATGCGAGGAGCAATAAATACTCCCCGATAGTCGAGAGGGTTCACTTACTTCATGCGAACCCCCAGTATGCCTACGTGGTTTTACCTGATGGGCGGGAGGACACGGTCTCCATCCGCGACCTGGCGCCTGCAGGAGATCTGGGCCCCTACCCTGAACACTCCGTGGTGACTATTGACCCCGTACCCAGCAACGTATGTACCTACAAGACACCGTGCACCCCAAACCCTATACAGACACCACACAACACTCCCATACCGGGCGCGACGCACATGCACGAGGGATTACCGACGCCTAACGTGCTGGCACCTGAAGTCAGGCCGGAGCCAGCACAACCGCCATCGCCGGTGCTACGTAGGTCACAGCGACGGACTCGACCGCCTGATAGACTTAACCTGTAAATATACTTCTTGTAAATATTGTCAGTCACTTCACCCCGTGGGACTCTTTTTAAAAAAAGGAGGGGTGAATTTGGTAAACCATGTATATATGTTGTAACTTGGTTACCTGTCTGGACACACCCCTCTGCTGACTGCCCCTGTGGCTCCTCCCACAGAGTCCTGTATAAAGGTGTTCGCCTTGCCCCTCCCCCTCAGTCTGGGGGCAGACACTCACTGTGGAGGTCGTATTGTACAGCGAATAAAAGCCTTTCAGTATTTTACCAAACCTCAGTCTTTTGGAGTAATTGAAGGTGCTTCAGGGGCTTCCTCCCCCAACCTGGTTTCTCCCGCTCCAGGAGCAGGTTCTTACCTTATACTGTGGTCCTTTCTGACCAAGTCCTAGTGCTGCCTGCACCAAGCTTCAGTGTGTCAATCAGCATGTACTCCTGCAACCTGGAATGTGCCAGTTGGAAGCATTCCTCCAGAGATATCTGAATGTGCTGAGAGATCAACAAGTTTTGGGCATCTTTCCCTGACTTGATGATCTACCAGCATTATTTGATGTTTGTCTCTGTGTGAGTCTCTGGGAACTGTCATGGTCCGGTCCGTAAAGTCCGCATTCCGGTTCACGGTCCGGTATGTCAATTCCTTATTCCGGGTTTTCCTGTTTTCCCTTGTTCTATTAGGTGCCTTAATTGAGGCACCTGATCCTCGATTTCGGCTGGCACATAAATAGTCTCAAACCAAGGATTCCTGGCTGGACTGTTTTCTCTCTCTCTCTCTCGCTCCCTTCCCCTCCTCATCTGAATCTCTGGCAGTTATTTTGACACTAACCTTCGTCTGTAATCTTCATCTATTACCTTCGCCTGCAACCTTGTCTGTGTCCTCGCCTGTATCGCCATCTAGTTCAACTGCCAAAGTGAGACCGGAGCCTTGCTACGCCAAAATAAGGAACTATCTATCGTTGAGTTTGGAACTGTCTCTTTGTGTCCCTGTGTTTAGTGTCCATGTCAAAGAAGAGCCATGGCCCTATGTCTTGTGCCCAAGGAGGGGTCCCGGCTCTGTGTTCTATGTTCCTGTGTTCCAAGTTCCAGGTGCTGTGTTCCAGTCCTATCCAAGTCAGGGCTTTGTGTTCTCGTCCAGTCCAGGAGACCCTCTGCAGTTTACCTCGGCAAGTGTCCTCAGCAGTCATCCTGGCGCTGTGCCCCGGGAAGGGTCCCTGCCCTGCATCCTAGAAAGGGTCCCGACTCCGTACCCAAGAACTGAGCCAAACCTAGTCCAAGAGTCGCGTCCTGCCCTGGAGTACCTCGTCCAAGGCTCTGAGCATCCAGTCCACATCCAAGGCTCTGTGTTCCTGTGTTCCAAGACCAAGTCCAGGTGCCATATTGCAGCCCTGTCCAAATCTGAGCTTCGTGTCCTCATCTAGTTCCAGTTCCTCGCCTAGCCCAGTGCTGGAGATTCCTGGTCCTGTGCTGGGGTACCTCGTTCTGTCCTTGCCAAGATCCGAGTCCCGAGTCCTAGCCTAGACCCGGGTTCGGGTTCCCAACCAAGACCCAGGTTCCGGGTCCTTGTCCAGGCTCTGGTTCCAGAGTTCCGAGTTCCTAGTCCCACGTCCGGGTCCCATGTTTCTAGTCCAAGTCCTAGCCCAGGCCCTGAATCCTAGTCTCGTCCAGGGCCTGTGTCCCTGTCCAGTATCGTTTCTTCCTTACTCACCTTGCTATCTTGA